>NC_048570.1:74117103-74445437 GCF_013265735.2 Oncorhynchus mykiss | reverse complement strand
AAAATGATCGACCATCTGGATCTTTCATTTAAAGGCCCTCGCTCCCTTCAGTCTCAACATAGAGTTTGATCTGAAGCCATTCCTGTGATTGTGTTTTTGTTATCCATTGTAAATAAAGTGATTGTAGGCCTGTATGATGTAGCCTAATTGTATCTATGATCGTATGTTATCCATTCATGCTTTTTTACATGTTCTATTGATATTCTAAAAATTGTCCAATGAAATCATGCCACACCCGGCCATGATTACAGACACCTGTGTGTGTCCTTTGAAACAATATCAATTAGTGACCCGCAGTGTTTGCCATTAAACCCTGATGAAGACAGCTTGGCTGTCGAAACGTTGCTATTAAATTATTTCATCTGAGCTCCTAGAGCAGCATTCCCCAAACGTGGTCCTGGGGACCCCAAGGGGTGCACGTTTTGGGTTTTGCCATAACACTACACAGCTCATTCAAATGATCAATGCTTGATCATTAGTTGATTATTTGAATCAGCTGTGTAGTGTTGAGGCTAAAACCAAAATGTGCACCCTTTGGGGTCCAGAGGACCGAGTTTGGGAAAGCCTGTCCTGGAGTGTGCGGCTCTCCTTTTCTTTTTAAAGGATGGGACACTCTTACCTGAGACAGGTGCCATCCGTGCCCCTTGCTGTAATACAGGGGTACTCCACTGTCACTACCTTGTTTTCTGGACACTCCTCCCTTTACAAAGCCACGAGAAAGGAGACGAGAGATAAGTGTATTGGTAACAATGTTGTTACTATAGTAATAGGAGTGGTATTAAAGAGAAAGCCACTCAATTAAATTGACAGTTATTTCATAGTGGAAATTTAGTGGAAATTTCCTTTCAAAGCAGTTCCCAAGCATTATGGCTACTGTAGTACATCATGCTACAATACATAATCACAATTATATGGCAGCAACTATTGTATGTGAAGCAGTAAGAACATTTCAAAATGGAAGTAATAAAGAAAACTGATTGTGCCATGCAGTGGCCAGCACATGATTGCAAGAGAAACTTTGTTAAATAACCCTGCAAAGAGGTGCATTTATCATCAGGCTTTGGATGATTTAAAGCAGGTGTGTAGTGCTAATACAAAAACAAAAATGTGCACCCCCTCTGGGTCGCCAGGACCAGGACTAAGAAACACAATAACAATAAAGACATTTTCTTGGAAAAGTAAAGTAAAATAATAATATCATGAAATCGTTTACAACTGGAATGCTGAACTAAGAGGTAATAGCACAGAATTAAATGATAGTTTCTGAGCAAAATTAGATGCTCCAAAGTTCTTCTGGTCTATACTTTGCCCACTTCATTCAAACTATTGTATGTAGGCTATGAACTCCCTCTCCCTGGTCCAGACCTCTCTATGTGCACCTTAATAACCTATGTCACGCTATGGGCAGAATTTACAGTTGGCATTGAGTGATTCCGATAACTACTCCTCTGTATTTGCGTGATCTCATTCAATATTCCAATCACATCACAACAGCCTTTTACTTGCGGACGCACGGATCATTGGGTAGGTAGGCTTGATGAGTTGAGCAACGTGGTGGTCTTTCTTTGACTGATTGTCGACGTTTTTCACAATCAAAGTATTGTTTTTAATTGTTTCTCACACATCACACATTAATATTAAATTCAGCTACGTTTCGGTCTAAATAGCACACTAATCACCATGTCCAACTGGATAGCAAGTTACTGGGCAGTTTTATTAACTCCCTACCAATCGTTCACTTGAATTTACATCCACTTTTCTTAAGCTTTGATCAGGTGTCCTATATTTTATTTAATTTTCTGATAGGAAATAACAGACTGATATCTACAACGTTCCCTCACAAATGCGCGGACTACCAACTTACCCTGAAGTGAGCACTGCAAATCTTGTTTTTATTGAAGAACTGGCACCACAATCCCAAATAAAAACAACGCAGATGGCACCAAATGGTAAGAGTGTTGCAGCGCAAAGCTGACCCATGTCCCTGGTGAGCTCCGTGACAGCCTTGTTAATATTTTCTTGGTGCCTCGAAAACGAAGACTGTGCACTACTGCAAAACAGCTATATGTTTTAATTTATCAATGTCGCACACGTACTGATTTAAAGCTAACATCAGTTATAATTATACTCAGAGGTCAAACACGTGAGACCCTGCACATTAATTACTACACTCAAAACTTCCTCGCGGTACTGTAGTGCGTCAGAGTCCTGTCCCAACTGTTGCGCACTGAATCAGACCCCCTCGAGCGATTCTGGACGAGTTTATAGACAGACATGCGCCGTGATGAGCGCGATTCCTCTCACTAATCCCCAGCGGAATTACATTCCTGTATTCCTGTTTTTAAAAACTGACTTTGACGAAAAGGAAACATTTAAGACACAGTTGAAAATACCTCTGTCGTCCTCTTGTGGAACGAACTCTCACCCAGAATAATTTCACTAATTCCACATGCGTCTCTCTCTCATCCTCTCCTCCCTACACATTAGTGCATTCATTTAATTTGATTTAGGAAATACATATGAGGGGGAAGAGGTAAATTTTCTATGTAAAGAACAGAACCAATTTAGAGAAAATCGATTAACTGATAGTTTCTTATTCTCTTCTCACCCTCTCTTTCATCAAGGACAATCTGTAGCATAACACATTTACTGATTGCTGAAATTAACTTTCCCATTTATATTCACCCCATAAATTGTTGATATAGGCCCACTCTTCAATCAATCTTCACTCTTCTCTTCAATCAATGTCCAGAAGATTATTGTTTAGACTTTCTACTCATGTTCATCTGCATGTCATATACACTATTAGCACACTGAAGTTATATGAAGTCCAATAAAGTCTTAAAAACATCATATCATTTTTTATCATAATCGTGAAAAATACACGCCTGTATTTGTAAAATATTTCTGTAATTCTAAATCAAAGCTGAATTAACAAGATAACTCTTCAGTTGCTCAGGCCCTAAAGCTGCCACTGTTTTCCTAATTTGATTTTATTGCTTTAAATTCAATCTTCCTAAAACAGAGAAGCTGTTGTCACTGAAGGAACTTTGCAGGGGACATCTTTAATATGTTTACACAACACAAGCTACTTTATTATTTTCAGATTCAGTGAGTAAAATCTGATATAATCACACATTTAAATGACTGGTAGACACATTTGATTGCTCGTTAAGTAAATCATCAACTGTTGACATTCCCTTGACAAATAATTTAGGAGATGCAATGCAATATTACCATATTTGTCTGCATGAGGGAAATATTGTGCTTCATTTTTTTGTGCTGCAGTGCTAGGATTGTTCTGGAATCTGGACAGTTTGCAAAGAGAGTGACTTGCATAGTTGAGCTCTGTCTCTGAAGAGGGTAAGGGTTAACCACACTGACAGGGCAAAGCAGACCACCAGTCACCCCAGTGGTCAGCCTAAAGTGCCAATGGTCAGTCAGTGTCAGTGGTGATGTTATGTAATGCTGTGTTCAGTTGACTTCTGTCCAGCCTCTCTGTATCTTTTCCTCTAGTGGATTTGTTGGCCACCAGTCAATTGCAACAGATGGTTTTATTCACCACAAACGAATCTGTCCTTCAGACTCCCCTCCCACTTGCCTAACGCACTGAATGAAACTGCTTCCCTGGTCTCCTTTTGTTACGTTCCCACTAGAATCAAATAAATGTATAAAATATATAAAGAAGCATTATTAAAGAACCGCAGAGAAAAGCAATGGTATAAACTGCAGTCTCTAGTTCATTATGATGACCACAGAGCCCATGCTTACTCATGTTCCCACGGAATGGAGCTCTTCTCTTGGTTTACTTTGGTTTTGGTTTTTAGTTGGTGTTTGTCTATCTGCGTATATTGAAACCAGTATAAATGTGTTTTCCATTTCAGGCTGGGGCCACATACACAGCAGTGTTTTTAGCTTACTGTCATATCTTCTGGGTGAAACAGTCCAGTCCTGAAATGTACTGTCTGCAGTAAGAGATAATACTTTGACAATATCCCAGCTAGACCCTCTGTTTCTTTAGTAATGGTTCTCTGACTGTTGTAAGGAATGTATGTCTTCCCTGGTCCTCTAGTCCATGGTTCCACATCACCAGAAAAAGAACACTGATAAACACCCTCTCTGGATCAAGTGGGGAAACACATCATATTATTGAGATGGACCTCTTTCCACAGTCACTTTAGACAGCTATTTCACTCATCTATTTGATGTTTACTTGTTTCTGCCATTTATGCATTTATGCAAACCCTGGAAGATAGTTTTCTCATGACTCCAGTACAGCGGTAAACGCCTGACAGATCTGACAGAATATCACAGAGGTGATTTATCACATCTGGACGTTCAAAATAAATAAATAAATCATGGAAATATGCTTTTTTTTTACCTGGACAAACTTTGGACAAATGTTTTTCTTTTGTTTTCAGATAAATCTGTATTTTATAAGACTGTCTGTCTGTACTGTACAGAAGCAATAAGAATGCCTCAACCTCTCAAACTGAGTGGACTCTGACAGCAGAAAGATTTTTACATTGTTCTTTATTGGGCCTCATTGTTACATTTATGCATGACCTGAGGTTGAGGTACCATACATGCTTTATTTCACATGCGTCCTTTACAGCAGGGTTTTCCAAACTCAGTCCTGGGGCCCTGTAAGGGGTGCGTACTGGCAGGCAGAGAAGTCAGGCGAAAACTGTTACAACGGTGCAGTTTAATAATAAACAGAACAATTTATACAATGGGTACAAAACCCTTCGCACACCAGAAAATCATGTGTACAAGCACTTACAATAAACAATTCTGGACAAGGACATGGGGGGAGCAGAGGGTTAAATACACAACATGTAATGATGGAATTGAAACCAGGTGTGTGGGAAGAGAAGCCAAAACAAATGGAAAATGAAAAAGGGATCAATGATGGCTAGAAGACCGGTGACGCCGACCGCCGAACACCGCCCGAACAAGGAGAGGAACCAACTTCGGCGGAAGTCGTGACAGGCCCCCCTGAGTGCACATTTTTGTTTTTGTCCTAGCACTACACAGCTGATTCAAATAATCAACTCATCATCAAGCTTTGATTATTTGAATGAGCTTTGTAATGCTAGGTCAAAACGTGCACACAGGGGGGCCCCAGGATTGAGTTTGGGAAACCCTGCTTTACAGCACTGGGACAAGGCAAGGACTTGTAAAAGAACAGGGACATCAACTCCAGTTGTTTAATGAAATTCAAACTGCAAAAACTGGTTTCTTATCGTACAGATTTTGTCACATCGGCTCCTGCAACGCCCTCTACAACTCATCCTGTGTCTCCTTGACCTGCCGCCACTCCCCTAGTACTCTCTCCCCTCCCTCTCTCTCTCTCTCTGTGTTACTTCATCCCAGTCTCCTCATCTGAGTCTGCTCTTGGGTTGCCCGGTTCCACTCTGTGTAACAGATTTACAGACTTTTCCTCCCTCGTCCTGCTGTTTTTCAGCCCCGTGACTCCCAGCTGTGTCTCCAGGCCTTTGCTCCTAACAGTAATTTATTGACACGTCTCCTCTGCACGTGTATGGAGCTTGATAGGGGTCCTAAGTTAATTTCCATGCAGCCAAAAACCTGTTCATGTGATGAAATGCATGTTGTTCTTGGCGTACTAGAAGAGGAATGACACTAAGTCCCTCTACTGTTGGTCCCTGTTACGGTTTTGGGTACACTGTGATCTGGATGTGGTTAACCACTTCCAGTCTGTTACAGTATGTGTATTCTCTACATCCTGCTGCCTGGGCCTGAATGTAGGATTGACCATGATCCACACCAGCAGATGGCCAGGCAGGGTGCTTGGGTTCCAGATGAGGTCTTAATCGTGTCAAAGCTCTTCCACCGCCTGCTGGGAGGCTCGGCTCTGTTCTATTCTCTCTGGGCTGGCTGCTGGGAGCACCTGTGGGAGCAGGGGAACTGTCCTCTCCAGCCTCCTCAAAAGTTGAAAGCCTCCAACATCTAATAAATCAGAGGAACATGGAGGTACATGGCGCGTACGCACACACAAACACACACACAGAGAGAGCTGGTGGAGCCCCAGTCGTACCAAAAGGGTGGTATGGTGTGGGTAATCAAAGTGATCCATTAGACCCTCTCTCTTTTATGATAGCCTGGACATTCCTGGATGATAAGAGCAGGGAGTGGACTACACATCAAATGGAATGAGGTGATTAAAACAAGCCACTCAGAGAAGAGTAGGGAAACTTGAGAGGGAGACTGGGAGAGGGACTGGTGCTGAACCTACAGTACAGTAGCACCGGGGCCTGGCTGACTGCCTGGCCGGTTGGCTGGTTGGTGCTGAGGTCTCACTTTGTGTGTGTGCAGTGACCAGTTGGGTTTAATCGAGCTGTGAAGCGGCTATGTCTGGAATGTCTCTCGACACGGCCGTGACCCCCCAGGGACGGACCAGGAGATTACTGTTCTCTACTTCTCCTCTGGTTCCTGCCTCAGACTGGGAGAGTCGAGAGAGAGCCTCAGAATTGGAGATGAACCAGCCACTGACTTCACACACTTACAGTAACTCACTAGTTACTATAGAGAGCAGCTGTGGAGCACTAAACCAGGAGTATGGGGATGGAGTATACTACGTTCTTATGTCCACACTAGCAAACCACTTAGAATGTATTGGGCATTCATTCTAAGTAGTGTGGTAGTGTGGATGTTGGGACGTGCAGTATGATGGGACACATTGCTCAGACACTGTAGATAAGACAGAAAACAATAGCAAGTAATTGAAACCAGATCTGAAAAATTCTCTCCCCAGAGTTTAAAGAGTGAAGCGAGAGCAGAACATAGGCAGGGAGGCAATACTGAACCCCACCCCTCACTTAAAACTACTTCTGGCCTATTCTAATTGATGTTCCACTGAAGAAGAGAACCAAATGGAAAACTACAGACAAATGTCACTGGTGAAGCTTAAGTTTTGAATTAAGTACCTCTGAAAAGATAATGTGAACTCTTGCCAATTAATCAGTGTGATGTGCTGTACCTTCCGCAGCTGAGCTGGAACAAACATTCCCATTCCCGTAGTCACAGGGATGCTGGCGGAGCAGGACTTGAAGTAGTGGAACACTCACTAAGACAGAGAAGGAGAGAATTCACATCATGTAATTTGCATTAAAGGAAATAGTTTAGCATCCTAACTCAGTTTGGAGGTAACATATTCCCAGAGGGAATGGAAGTGTGTGTCAGTGTGTGTCAGTGTGTGTGTGGTGCAATTTCCCCTGAGACGGGCAGTTTAGCGGCTGGCCTGAAGCCAAGTCCTGCTCCGTTTTAATTCAATGGAGAGGAGCAGGGAGCGTCCTTCTCCCCAGGACCATAGCCTAATCAGATGTACCATACAATCTCTGCCCCCCCCACCCCTCTTTCTCTCTCTCTCTTGCTGCAACAAGAAGGACATATACAGACAATCAACCACTCTAGCTCTGTTATCAATGTTGACATTATCAAATTACCTTAATCAAACAAGCCCTGCAGCTACTTTTCCCTCTGCGATACTAGCTCAGACGATCAGATATACCCTCTGTGCTCCTAACGTTGTTGAACCAGAGAAATCTGTGGTCAATAAAGTTCATTTCTTTATGTAGCTACTAAGGGCCCCAGTGGTCTACAGGTCATGTGTTGAAGGACTGAAAGGTGGCATGGAGGCCTTGACTTAGTTATGTGCTCAGTGATATAAATGAATACCAAACAGATTGGACTGCAGGCTACAAATAAACCCTACAGTCTTTAACAGCAGATGTATTATATAGGACTAGGAGGCAATCTTGAAATGGGTGAGAAGCGATTGTTTTAAACTGTAAATTTACTGGTAAGCAGAAGCAGATGGTGACAGTGGGAAAAAAACGTCAGAGAGGAGGCCTAAAATCACTCTGTGTAAATGTTTTGTTTTACTATTTCATTCTTGTAAAATACCCATTTGGAATTTGAGTAGGTCTTGATTGTGGAAGCAGTGGCAGTGTATAAGAAGCTATATCACAATGGTAGTTGTCGTTAGTTCAAACTATCTGGCTAATAGTCCTGCACTTTAAGCATTATACCATGTTAGCATGGGACCAAATGACTTGGGATTCCACAATATGGTTTTCTCAATGGCTGTGGGTTCTGTGTGTGTGGTTGAGTTGTAGGGGGTGCTGAAGCATTAAAGTCTCAGCAGTGAGAATTATTGCTGTAGAAGGACATTACCTAAGACATGACAGGTTCGTCTTTTCTCCACCCCAGTGTATGACTTATCACAGTCCCACTTTGAAACATCCAGATTAAGAACATTTGGTCTGAAATGAAATGTTTGAGAAAATCAGGAACAAAGTTCAGGGAGGAGACAAACAAAGGATCTGGCATGGCTCTGTCAAACAGCGATGCCATTCACACATGTGGAGTTGGAGTTAGGAGAATGTACTGCAGCTTGGGCTCACATAAACAACCATGTTATGTTTCCCTTATGGCAGCCGGCTGTGTGGTGTTCTGCTCTCCTCCAGGCAGCTCATGTTGAAGTCTCTAGTCTGGGTGTGGAGGAGATAGGGGGCAAGGATTTGATATGAGCTGTGAGGGAGGTGGTGGTGCTCTTTTGTCCTTTAGGACACCAGAACAAGCTCTGCTGGCAGCTCCACAGTGTCAAGGCTCACAATCTCTCTTCCCCTTCCCTCCTATGGTCATTGCTCTCTCTCCCTGTGCATCACATTCTGGGCTGGATCGCTGCCCCCTAACGACATCACTGTCACATAATCATATGACTCTCATTATGATTACTCTCTGTGTTTGGTCTCATTTATTCATTTTGTCTTGCATGGGAACAAAGCTGAGGTGACGCACTCTGAGAGTTAAGGAGGAAGAGAGGCTTTTCTCAGAAGAGAGGCTTTGGAGTGCAAGCAAAAGGAGTCAGTACCAGAGAGTCATTGCTGTACGTGGCAACTATGGTCTTGGTTTAGCAAGGGAAACAGTACTTGTACACTCAGCTAACCAGCTAGCGATATTACATCTGGTACATGTGTAGGACACAGCAACATGCTGGGAGAGGAGAACCACAGACCCATAGCAGAACCACAGGACCTGGTCTGGCTCTTATCACCCAGAAGGCAGGTTGATGTCCCTGATAAAGAGTGATGAGAGCTATCAGATGCATCATGCCCATAGTGAGCACATGTGCACATGCCCCCTCGAGGGGGGGAGGGGGGGGGGGGGTCGATCCCGCAGTCATAGGGTCGATGTGGAGGAAGCGAAGTGGCCCGGGCCTTGCTGAAAACCTCCCAGAGGTCCTGGTACTCCGCAGGAACGGAGGAGAGGTCCGAGGCTTCTTCCGAGCCCACAGGAAGACATCCCGGGGCAGGCTGCGCCGACTTCAGGCAATGGGTGTAGCAGAACGGGCTCCAGCCCATGATAGCACCAGCAGTCCAGTTGATAAGGGGATTGTGTTGCTGGACCCAAGAAAACCCCAATAAAACGTGAACCTGAGGAGACTTGATGAGCATGAACTACATTGACTCACTGTGGTTCCCTGACACTCGCAGGTTGATAGTAGTATTGTGGGTGACTGCCTATAGAGCGCCTATCCAGCACACTAACGTCCATGGGAATGGAGAGGGGCTGAGTGGAGATGCCCAACTCTGACACCAGGGTAGAGTCCATGAAACTCTCATCGGCCCCAGAGTCAATGAGAACCCGGAGAGATTTCGACTGGTTGCTCAACAGCAGGATGGCATGGAGAGGGGTGTGAGTAAGGGGAATAGAAAAATTATCCATATGGCCCAGCAGAGTACTCGTACCTACTGATGAGCCTGGTCTTTTAATGGATAGGTAGACACGTAGTCCCGCAATACAGATAACTCTTGGTGTTAAATCTGCGTAAATGTTCGGCTGGAGACAGCCTAGATCTGCCGAGTTGCATCGGCTCCGGAAGAGGCTAGGCGGCAGACTTCAGAGACTCTCGGGGGAATTCGGGTAACCTCGGATTCTCTCTGGGACGTAAACGCTGGGGACTTCCTGGATTCCTCGGAGGCAAGGTGGGGGAGCCTTGGGCGATCGAGTGGGACCGGAATCAGACCTCCTTTCCCTCCTACGTTCCTGTGGCCACACATCGATCCGGATGGTCAAGGCGATGAGCGAGTCAAGATCCGTAGGCAGCTCCTGGGCTGCAAGCTCGTATTTAACCTAAACCGATAATCCATGAAGGAACGTGTCGAACTGGGATTCCGGGTCCCAGGCACTCTCGGCATGCGGAAATCAACCACATAGTTCTCCACACTGCGGGAGTAACTTCTGGGCAGCCTCTCGGAGGTTGAGGGGCTGGGAAGTTACTGTCATGGCCGGAAAACCAAATCTTGCTTAGGGCCCCCAAAAGGCTAGGGCTGGCCCTGACTAGCTAATGTGGGTGGCCAAATGTATGCAAGTCACACTCTTTACAAACAGTTTCCTTTAAAGTGGATGCAGCATAAAAGTAATTAACAGTTTAATTCAACCTTTCCCACACCTTGTGTACCTGCCTCATCACCGGTCTTCACTTCCCTTCCTGTTATGTCACAAGAATGATCTGGCTCAATTAGTTACTTTTCACACAGGAGTAATTGGCTCAAGGCAAGATGCAGATTGAAGAGCAGATTTAAAACCCTTAACCAACTTATTTGTGGTTCTTTCATTGAGGAAAATGGAGAGGGAGGAGAGCAAACTGGAGATAGAGAGACTAAGGAACTTCTTGTGTTGGAGGAGGAGAGAGAGAAGGGAAAGAGGGATGAGGAGGAGTGAGATAGGAGGAGGAGGAGGACAATGGGTGGCAGATGAGAGAGACTAAGTTCTTGGGGAGGAAGAGGAAAGAAGAAGAGGAGAAAATGGAAGTAGAAGAGAGGGAGGAGGAGTGGCACTGGGCCATTTGTCAGAGCTAGTAAACAGGAAGTGGTGGATGGAATGCTCAGTGTTGAGGGTTGTGGCTTAAGAGTTGGCAGACACCCTTATTGACAGTGTTACTCAGGACAATCCAGGACACCAAGAAACGACCTTCCAGGATTTGAAGTCATTCCTGTTAAAATTCCTTCTTTAACAGTTCTCAAAAGCCTCATTCTCAACTCATATAATTATCCTCCTCAAAGACAAAACACGTATTTAATTTGACAGAGAGTAACGCCTAACTGAACGTGGCTTTGGATAATTGCGTCTGCTAAATGTTTAAAATGTAAATGCAGTATGAGTCAAACTGGTTATTTTCATACCTCAACCAACCTTCTACTGGTAGACTGTAGATGAGGTGTGGAGCCTGGTGTTTTCAGGTCTCAGAGTCTCAAGTCTGTCAGTGAGGATGGAAGTCACTTCACATACCTACAAAACAGCAGATTTCTCCGATGAAATAAAACAGTTGAATGGAAAAATACAGTGCCTTGCGAAAGTATTCGGCCCCCTTGAACTTTGCGACCTTTTGCCACATTTCAGGCTTCAAACATAAAGATATAAAACTGTATTTTTTTGTGAAGAATCAACAACAAGTGGGACACAATCATGAAGTGGAACGACATTTATTGGATATTTCAAACTTTTTTAACAAATCAAAAACTGAAAAATTGGGCGTGCAAAATTATTCAGCCCCTTTACTTTCAGTGCAGCAAACTCTCTCCAGAAGTTCAGTGAGGATCTCTGAATGATCCAATGTTGACCTAAATGACTAATGATGATAAATACAATCCACCTGTGTGTAATCAAGTCTCCGTATAAATGCACCTGCACTGTGATAGTCTCAGAGGTCCGTTAAAAGCGCAGAGCACATCATGAAGAACAAGGAACACACCAGGCAGGTCCGAGATACTGTTGTGAAGAAGTTCAAAGCCGGATTTGGATACAAAAAGATTTCCCAAGCTTTAAACATCCCAAGGAGCACTGTGCAAGCGATAATATTGAAATGGAAGGAGTATCAGACCACTGCAAATCTACCAAGACCTGGCCGTCCCTCTAAACTTTCAGCTCATACAAGGAGAAGACTGATCAGAGATGCAGCCAAGAGGCCCATGATCACTCTGGATGAACTGCAGAGATCTACAGCTGAGGTGGGAGACTCTGTCCATAGGACAACAATCAGTCGTATATTGCACAAATCTGGCCTTTATGGAAGAGTGGCAAGAAGAAAGCCATTTCTTAAAGATATCCATAAAAAGTGTCGTTTAAAGTTTGCCACAAGCCACCTGGGAGACACACCAAACATGTGGAAGAAGGTGCTCTGGTCAGATGAAACCAAAATTGAACTTTTTGGCAACAATGCAAGACGTTATGTTTGGCGTAAAAGCAACACAGCTGAACACACCATCCCCACTGTCAAACATGGTGGTGGCAGCATCATGGTTTGGGCCTGCTTTTCTTCAGCAGGGACAGGGAAGATGGTTAAAATTGATGGGAAGATGGATGGAGCCAAATACAGGACCATTCTGGAAGAAAACCTGATGGAGTCTGCAAAAGACCTGAGACTGGGACGGAGATTTGTCTTCCAACAAGACAATGATCCAAAACATAAAGCAAAATCTACAATGGAATGGTTCAAAAATAAACATATCCAGGTGTTAGAATGGCCAAGTCAAAGTCCAGACCTGAATCCAATCGAGAATCTGTGGAAAGAACTGAAAACTGCTGTTCACAAATGCTCTCCATCCAACCTCACTGAGCTCGAGCTGTTTTGCAAGGAGGAATGGGAAAAAATGTCAGTCTCTCGATGTGCAAAACTGATAGAGACATACCCCAAGCGACTTACAGCTGTAATCGCAGCAAAAGGTGGCGCTACAATGTATTAACTTAAGGGGGCTGAATAATTTTGCACGCCCAATTTTTCAGTTTTTGATTTGTTAAAAAAGTTTGAAATATCCAATAAATGTCGTTCCACTTCATGATTGTGTCCCACTTGTTGTTGATTCTTCAGAAAAAATTACAGTTTTATATCTTTATGTTTGAAGCCTGAAATGTGGCAAAAGGTCGCAAAGTTCAAGGGGGCCGAATACTTTCGCAAGGCACTGTATATATTCAGCACAGACAAAAGGCTGGAAAGCCCAATTACTGGAGCAACAACAAGAGAGATAGCTACAATAGAATCACGTATGTCTCATGTGTTTTTGTTTAAGCCTGCCCAGCTCTTTGTTTACATGGAGAGGCACTCTGAACTGGGTTGGTCTGGAACAATTCTGTCTTTGATGGATTGTGTTGCTTCAGCTATGCTTACTTGTATTTCTGTTCTTAGGGCTTAGTTATATTAAGATGTTTAATCCTTGAGTCTTTCCTGAAGAGAAGAATATGCCTAATGGGAGAAATCCTGTTTTATGAAAATGATTTACTATGTGTATCATGCTGCAGCATGGCTGTCGTGACAGTGTGATGGGGTTGTTGTGATGTTCACATGTTTGCTTGGCGTGTTTCTCCATCCTGACAGACAGGCCTGTGGTTCCACACTCCAAGCGGTCAGGTCTCCTGTCTCCTCCCATCAACATGGCTTTGTTCTGCGGCCGCCCAGGGCGAGCCCTCTGACCAGACCACTCTGTGAAGTCAGCTCACTGCGCAACCCGAGCAGGGTGGACGAGAGTGCGGGTGCGGGCATGAGGGGGTGTGCTTGTGCTGTAGCATTTATTAATCATCATAATTGTTTGTCCAAGCTCTCATAAAGGAAAAAGGCTGGTAGAAGTCTGCACAGATCTCCTCATACTCCAACTTAGTCACGACTGACTGTTGTTGTACAAGGTCTAGAAGACCTAGACCTACAGTAGTGAGCTCCAGATGTGAGGAGAACATGCTCACTCACACACACACAGGATTTAGCAAATCAAAAGCAGGATTTGGCCCCAAAGAAATAAGAAAATCAGATTGTATTTGTTTTGACATGACACAAAGTAGGACGTTATTGTAATGAAAACCACAGGTTTATGAATGAGGAGAGGGTGTCACTATCAGTCACACATGGTTGGGGTGGTTTGGTCAGGCTGGCTCAGAGAGAGAGAGAGAGCTGGACCTCAGCCTGCCAGGACAGATTCAGACAGACAAACAGATGTCCAAGCCAGCTCTTTGAAGCTCTGCAGAACATCAATTACAGAAATCTGCAGTGCTAGGCTGAGATGTAGTGGAGAGTGGAATTAAGCAGGACCTAGGGCCCCAAGAGAGAGAAAATGAATCCCATTCCAGGGCCCTGGTTCCCCCAGAGAGAATAGAACCCAGCTCAGAGTCCGCAGAGAAACACTAGATCCCAGCAGTTCCATCCCTGCAGTCAGATCTCAGAAGTTCTCACTGCACCAACATTCACTATTACACACACGAGCTCAGAGGTCAGCTCACACTTGCATATGTTGGTTAAATTGAACTTTACCTGACTACAATACAAGGGGAACTATAGCTATGAACTCAAGCGGTTCAAGGTATCTACAGTAACTCCCGGCCCACCACAGTTTAATATTACTGTGAGTTACAGCAGAGCCGTAAACAGATGCTTTAACTCATGAAACCACAAGAAGGCATCGGCCAAGTCTTTCATAGGAATATTACTGAATGTTCCACAGTTCCCACTGGCAAACCAGGAAATGACATTTTAAATGGTTAGATTGAAAAAAATGTTTTTGAATGAAATGTATCAAATATATAAATCAAGGCTGAGCATATCTAACCCAGAGTCATATATACATGCCATATTTATTTTTTGGATATAGTATATCTAACCTACCCCCCGTTCACTACTCGCCTATTCTAACACATATAATTCTCACATCCCTCATCCAATAAAACAGACAGCAACAGTATAAAGAAATGTCTTTAAATATATTTTATAAGATACACTACTTATGCGTTGGCATTTTAAATAGAAAACATCTTATTACTTTTATCTTATTACCTTAAATCGTATTACTTTCTCATGACATTATTTAAAAAAATAAGTTTAACATATTATTCACTGAATATCTACAGCTCTATTTCCTGGTTAAAGACTTATCAGACCACAGAATGGTGAAACACTTGGAATGTCAAAGCATTGGCACATCAGTAGGGTTGCAAAATTCCAGATATCCTGGTTAGAAGATTCACAGAATTAGGAGAAAATAAGCAGGAAATCCAGAATCCAGCAATCGGGATTTCTGGAGATCCTGGACATTTTGGGAAAGTTTCAGGAATTTTGCAACCGTACACATTAGTTAATTCTCAACAACAATACAACAACAGTATCGTGATGCTACACGATCACAGTAAGATGTCTGGACCATCAGGTAAGAAGCACCATCTCTAGTCTACTGGGCTGACTGGTTGTGGTTCTTCCTCTCCTGCCAGGACTTCTTCCTCAGGTCCAGCTCAGTGTCTGTGAAGGCTGCTGGGCCCCAGTTAGTCATCCTCTGTGGTCCTTTATCACCTTCACAGACAGAAGGAGAAAGAAAACATCACAGATTGTATTAAAACAATAGATCAATAGAACAAAGTAATCAATAGCATTGTAATATGAGTATGGAGAGGAGAACAGAACAGAACATGAACATGCAGTGGTTGACATTCTACTATGGTGATGTTGGCCTCTCTCATTCTTACTTACCTGGCTGGATGAGACGGACCAGTCCCTCATGCTTGGCCACCTTGTCCTTCCAGCTCTTGGTCTTATTAGCTGCCTGCTCCAATTTCATTCTCACCTCCTGTAACACAAACGCACACACATAGTTTATCCATATATCTCAATGATGGCCAAGTCCCTTTAAGTAATAAATAAGTTATGCTGTTGTTCTTGAAGTAGAGACGGTTCTCAGTGAAATCACCACTAGATGGCAACAGAGTGCAAGAAGGGACCTCTATGATAGTTGTGTGTTGTGTCAACAGTTGACAGAGGAGTAATTCGAGAAGAAGGCACGTTTGGTGCCAGGGACGGACTGTCTGTTTCAGGCAGCCTTCCACTGACTCAACACTATCTTCAGCTGAATAAAGACAAGTAGTTGCTCACAGACATATAGGTCAAAAGGAAGTACTTCCTGCCAAATTTGTTTTAATCTTGTTTATGAAATGTCCCGGCAACACCTTACTTTAAGTGAAGTGTTAATAGGGGACATGGTCCCTACTAACAGCCATATTGAAACACAGACAGGGTGTTGTTCTCTGACCTCGTACTGCTCCAGCGCTCCGTGCCTCTCTCTCTCAAGTCTCTCCAGCTGCAACATGGCTGCCTGCAGGGCCATCTCCTTGGCCAGCCGCTCGCTCTCCAGCTCCTGCTTCTCAGCCTGGGTCTGGGAGATGGCTCTCTGCTGCTGCAGGTGGATTTGCTCCAGCTCCGCCCGCTTGGCTGACTCCTCCTCCAGAAGCCTGTGTACATGCAGAAACAGACACACCACATGAACCAATCACAGACAGACTCAAACAAGCCTGAGAATGTGAACATTAACATCTATACACAGTCTACTGATACACTGTTTTTGTGTGATAATGTACACTACATCTGTGTGTCTAGTTGTGTACCACATGGCACCATTTTCCCTATATAGTGTACTACCTTTAACCTGTGCACGATCACTGAGTGTACAAAACATTAGAAACACCTGCTCTTTCCAATGACAAAGACTGACCAGGTGAATCCAGGTGAAAGCTAGGATCCCTTTGTCATGACTAACCATGAGAATCCAAATAGGTCAGATCAGGTTTACAATGAATAACATCAATCAGACCCCATTTCACCCGTAGATGGGGGAGGAAATAACTAGTGGGGATTGACACTCACGTCCTGTTGTAAATCAAGGGAGAAGATCCAGGCTTGCGCTCTCCAAATTCACCAAAGGAATGTTCTTTGTCTCAACGGACCTTTTCCCACTGAAACTCTAACACGTTAAAAAGTGAATACTGGAACAATATTTCTAACGTAGAAAGTGTCATTTTGTTTGTTGTTTTGTGATGTCATTAAAAATGTTATGAAGGATATACTGTAACTTGGAAAGTATACATACCACATGGAAGAAGTTTCCATACTATGGGTTGTGCATGTAATATGGAAAATTGTGTTTTTTTGTTAAGAGAGGGATGTGATTTGAGAAGTTATAAGAGATCATTGTTTTCCAAAACATTGCACAGTGAGTAATCACCGCCCCAGAGTGAGGTCAGGGAGCGTGCCTGCCTGCCGGAACCTTATACCTTATACCTTTCGAGAAAAAGGTATAAATGATGGGTTAAGAAAAAAAACACATTGAACCAGAAAAAGTGTGAAGCAGCAACTACATGTTTAAAATGGTTTGAACTTTGAATCTAAACACGAGGTGGAGACGATAAACTCACCTCCAGGACAATCACTGGAACTGCTGTTTAGCTGTCCTAAGTAAAGTATCTTCGAAAGCAAATTTAAGTAGGACCATCCTGTTACTCTGCTCAAACCATCATATTACGTTACTCTCATCCCCCCACTGGGAAACCATTGATACAGCTGGCTAGCCTATCTTCAAAGAAGTATCTGTCATGTACCGTCATGTTGTGTCTTGTCTCTGTCCTTTCCCTTCACCCTGTCTCCCTCTGCTGGTCGTTGTTAGGTTACCTTTTCTCCTCCTCTTTCCCCCAGCTGTGCCTTGTCTCCTCCTAACCACCTCGTCACCCCTTTTCCCACCTGTTCCCTTTTTCCCTCTGATTAGGTCCCTATATCTCTCTCTGTTTCTGCTCCTGTCTTTGTCGGATTCTTGTTTGTTGTGTTTCATGCCTGAACCAGACTGTCGTCATGTTTGCTGTAACCTTGTCTTGTCCTGTCGGAATCTGCCGGTCCGTCTGAGCCTACCTATGTTTGGTAATTAAAGAAGCTCTGTTTAAGTTAATTCGCTTTTGGATCCTCAATCACGCACCGTAACAGAAGAATCCGACCAAGAATGGACCCAGCGACTTCGGATCCTCTCCACTCAGCCGTCGGGATCCAGGGAGCGATGCTAGGCAGACACGAGCAGGAAGTGTCTGCTGCTCGACATGCCGTTGAGACCCTGGCCACCCAAGTCTCCAACCTCACAGAACAGGTTCACCATCTCCGCCTCGATCCACCGGCCACTTCCAGGGCTTTCGAATCTCCGGAGCCCAGAATCAATAACCCGCCGTGTTACTCTGGGGAGCCCACTGAATGCCGCTCGTTCCTCACCCAGTGTGACATTGTGTTTTCTCTCCAGCCCAACACTTACTCCAGGAGCACTGCTCGTGTCGCCTACGTCATATCTCTCCTTATTGGACGGGCTCGTGAGTGGGGCACGGCAATCTGGGAGGCAAGGGCTGAGTGTACTAACCAGTATCAGGACTTTAAGGAGGAGATGATACGGGTTTTTGATCGATCTGTTTTTGGGGAGGAGGCTTCCAGGGCCCTGTCTTCCCTATGTCAAGGTAATCGATCCATAACAGACTACTCTATTGAGTTTCGCACTCTTGCTGCCTCCAGTGGCTGGAACGAGCCGGCTTTGCTCGCTCGTTTTCTGGAGGGTCTCCGCGCAGAGGTAAAGGATGAGATTCTCTCCCGGGAGGTTCCTTCCAGCGTGGATTCCTTGATTGAACTCGCTATTCGCATTGAGCGACGGGTTAATCTTCGTCACCGAGCTCGTGGAAAGGAGCTCGCGTTCTCCGTTGCCCCCCTCTCCGCATCACTACCATCTTCCTCTGCCGGCTCGGGTGCTGAGCCCATGCAGCTGGGAGGTATCCGCATCTCGACTAAGGAGAGGGAACGGAGAATCACCAACCGCCTCTGTCTCTATTGCGGTTCCGCTGGTCATTTTGTCACTTCATGTCCAGTAAAAGGCCAGAGCTCGTCAGTAAGCGGAGGGCTACTGGTGAGCGCTACTACTCCTGTCTCTCCTTCAAGATCCTGCACTACCTTGTCGGTCGGTTCGTCAGCTTCCTGCAGTGCCTTAATAGACTCTGGGGCGGAGGGCTGTTTTATGGACGAGACCTGGGCTCGGGAACATGACATTCCTCTCAGACAGTTAAAGGAGCCCACGGCCTTGTTCGCCCTGGATGGTAGTCCTCTCCCCAGGATTCAGCGTGAGACGCTACCTTTAACCCTCACTGTTTCTGGTAATCATAGTGAAACCATTTCTTTTTTAATTTTTCGTTCACCTTTTACACCTGTTGTTTTGGGCCATCCCTGGCTAGTTTGTCATAATCCTTCCATTAATTGGTCTAGTAATTCTATCCTCTCCTGGAACGTCTCTTGTCATGTGAAATGTTTAATGTCTGCTATCCCTCCTGTTTCCTCTGTCTCTTCTTCACAGGAGGAGCCTGGTGATTTGACAGGGGTGCCGGAGGAATATCACGATCTGCGCACGGTGTTCAGTCGGTCCAGGGCCACCTCTCTTCCTCCACACCGGTCGTATGATTGTAGTATTGATCTCCTTCCGGGAACCACCCCCCCCCCCCCGGGGTAGACTATACTCTCTGTCGGCTCCCGAACGTAAGGCTCTCGAAGATTATTTGTCTGTAGCTCTTGACGCCGGTACCATAGTCCCCTCCTCCTCTCCCGCCGGAGCGGGGTTTTTTTTTGTCAAGAAGAAGGACGGGTCTCTGCGCCCCTGCATAGATTATCGAGGGCTGAATGACATAACAGTGAAGAATCGTTATCCGCTTCCTCTTATGTCTTCAGCCTTCGAGATCCTGCAGGGAGCCAGGTTTTTCACTAAGTTGGACCTTCGTAACGCTTACCATCTCGTGCGCATCAGGGAGGGGGACGAGTGGAAGACGGCGTTTAACACTCCGTTAGGGCACTTTGAATACCGGGTTCTTCCTTTCGGCCTCGCTAACGCTCCAGCTGTCTTTCAGGCATTAGTCAATGATGTCCTGAGAGACATGCTGAACATCTTTGTTTTCGTTTACCTTGACGATATCCTGATTTTTTCACCGTCACTCCAGATTCATGTTCAGCACGTTCGACGTGTCCTCCAGCGCCTTTTAGAGAATTGTCTTTTTGTGAAGGCTGAGAAGTGCACTTTTCATGCCTCCTCCGTCACATTTCTCGGTTCTGTTATTTCCACTGAAGGCATTAAGATGGATCCCGCTAAGGTCCAAGCTGTCATTGATTGGCCCGTCCCTAAGTCACGCGTCGAGCTGCAGCGCTTTCTCGGCTTCGCGAACTTCTATCGTCGTTTCATCCGTAATTTCGGTCAGGTGGCAGCTCCTCTCACAGCCCTTACTTCTGTCAAGACGTGCTTTAAGTGGTCCGTTTCCGCCCAGGGAGCTTTTGATCTCCTCAAGAATCGTTTTACATCCGCTCCTATCCTTGTTACACCTGACGTCTCTAGACAGTTCGTTGTCAAGGTTGACGCGTCAGAGGTGGGCGTGGGAGCCATTCTTTCTCAGCGCTCCCTCTCTGACGACAAGGTCCACCCATGCGCGTATTTTTCTCATCGCCTGTCGCCGTCGGAACGTAACTATGATGTGGGTAACCGCGAACTGCTCGCCATCCGGTTAGCCCTAGGCGAATGGCGACAGTGGTTGGAGGGGGCGACCGTTCCTTTTGTCGTTTGGACTGACCATAGGAACCTTGAGTACATCCGTTCTGCCAAACGACTTAATGCGCGTCAGGCGCGTTGGGCGCTGTTTTTCGCTCGTTTCGAGTTCGTGATTTCTTATCGTCCGGGCTCTAAGAACACCAAGCCTGATGCTTTGTCTCGTCTCTTCAGTTCTTCAGTAGCCTCCACTGACCCCGAGGGGATTCTCCCTGAGGGGCGTGTTGTCGGGTTGACTGTCTGGGGAATTGAGAGGCAGGTAAAGCAAGCGCTCACTCACACTCCGTCGCCGCGCGCTTGTCCTAGGAACCTTCTTTTCGTTCCCGTTCCTACTCGTCTGGCCGTTCTTCAGTGGGCTCACTCTGCCAAGTTAGCCGGCCACCCTGGCGTTCGGGGTACGCTTGCTTCCATTCGCCAGCGTTTTTGGTGGCCCACCCGGGAGCATGACACGCGTCGTTTCGTGGCTGCTTGTTCGGTCTGCGCGCAGACTAAGTCCGGTAACTCTCCTCCTGCCGGCCGTCTCAGGCCGCTTCCTATTCCCTCTCGACCGTGGTCTCACATCGCCTTAGATTTTGTCACCGGACTGCCTTCGTCAGCGGGGAAGACTGTTATTCTTACGGTTGTCGATAGGTTCTCTAAGGCGGCTCATTTCATTCCCCTTGCTAAGCTTCCTTCTGCTAAAGAGACGGCACAAATCATCATCGAGAATGTTTTCAGAATTCATGGCCTTCCGTCAGACGTCGTTTCGGACAGAGGTCCGCAATTCACGTCTCAATTTTGGAGGGAGTTTTGCCGTTTGATTGGGGCTTCCGTCAGTCTCTCTTCCGGCTTTCACCCCCAGTCTAACGGTCAAGCAGAACGGGCCAATCAGACTATTGGTCGCATCTTACGCAGTCTTTCTTTTCGCAACCCTGCGTCTTGGTCAGAACAGCTCCCCTGGGCAGAATACGCCCACAACTCGCTTTCTTCGTCTGCGACCGGGCTATCTCCTTTTCAGAGTAGCCTCGGGTACCAGCCTCCGCTGTTCTCATCTCAGTTCGCCGAGTCCAGCGTCCCCTCCGCTCAGGCTTTTGTCCAACGTTGCGAGCGCACCTGGAAGAGGGTCAGGTCTGCACTTTGCCGTTATAGGACGCAGACTGTGAGGGCTGCTAATAAGCGTAGAACTAAGAGTCCTAGATATTGTCGCGGTCAGAGAGTTTGGCTCTCCACTCAGAACCTTCCCCTTAAGACGGCTTCTCGCAAGTTGACCCCGCGGTTCATTGGTCCGTTCCGTATTTCTCGGGTCATTAATCCTGTCGCGGTTCGACTTCTTCTTCCGCGATACCTTCGTCGCGTCCACCCGGTCTTCCATGTCTCCTGCATCAAGCCCGTCCTTCGCGCCCCCGCTCGTCTTCCCCCCCCCCCCCCCCATCCTTGTCGAGGGCGCACCCATCTACAGGGTCCGTAGAATTTTGGACATGCGTCCTCGGGGCCGTGGTCACCAGTACCTCGTAGATTGGGAGGGGTACGGTCCTGAGGAGAGGAGTTGGGTTCCCTCTCGGGACGTGCTGGACCGTGCGCTGATCGAGGATTTCCTCCGTTGCCGCCAGGTTTCCTCCTCGAGTGCGCCAGGAGGCGCTCGGTGAGTGGGGGGGTACTGTCATGTACTGTCATGTTGTGTCTTGTCTCTGTCCTTTCCCTTCACCCTGTCTCCCTCTGCTGGTCGTTGTTAGGTTACCTTTTCTCCCCCTCTTTCCCCCAGCTGTTCCTTGTCTCCTCCTAACTACCTCGTCACCCCTTTTCCCACCTGTTCCCTTTTTCCCTCTGATTAGGTCCCTATATCTCTCTCTGTTTCTGCTCCTGTCTTTGTCGGATTCTTGTTTGTTGTGTTTCATGCCTGAACCAGACTGTCGTCATGTTTGCTGTAACCTTGTCTTGTCCTGTCGGAATCTGCCGGTCCGTCTGAGCCTACCTATGTTTGGTAATTAAAGAAGCTCTGTTTAAGTTAATTCGCTTTTGGGTCCTCATTCACGCACCGTAACAGTATCTTCAAGAGTGAATGGAACGAAAATCAACTCCGTAGTTCTGTTCAGGTCTACACAACAAGTCCCCAGATACCGGACAACTACGAAGAAGGACAACAGTAGAAGAGTTGTTTGAATCCTTTTCAACAAAACAAGGCCGAACACCCTTTTCAAGGCTGCCCCGTTTACCGAGAGATCCCCGGCGAACCCAGGCAATTCACGTAAATACATTCATGATGTCTAGCTCAAAGCGGACGGCGGTTCGTGTGCAAAGTATATGGTTATTGTAGGTGAGAGTAGTTTCTGAATGTGGCAGTGTTAAGTGTCTCTGTCCTTCTCTCTCCATCTCTTCTTTAACAAGCATCCATGTTGTTGTCATTCCGCTGGGGATATTAACCGGTGCAGAGTGTGTGTGTTTATCCTGTGTTCTCATTTAATTAGCTAGTAAATAAATAATTAAACCAATTTGTGTAGTACTGAATCATAATTAAGGCTCGGGTTTTTGCAGATGCAAGGAGGTTACAACTGCTCAGAATGATGATATGATATTATGAGGATATGAGGTTATGATTAATAAGTTGACTGTTTATAGATACGATAGGTAAAGACCTTACAGAGTTTAATTCGGGAGATGGTAACGCTTTAAAGAACCACTCTCGTGGTGCCCCAGATCCTAATTAGTTAATTGCTACATGATTAATTTAATTGTGTAACAATTAAACAGTTAGTTAATTAGATAAATATGAGGGCAAAAGGGAAAGCAACTCAATATTAGAAAGGTGTTCCTAATGTCTTGTACACTCAGTGTAAGGCTACTGTCTATGAGTGTGTCAAGTGTGTGTTGCGTCTAACCTGGTCTGTAGTTTGCGCATGATCTCCTCATCCTGCCTGGCCTGTCTCTCATCCTCTAGTGCATCCTCCAAGCGGTGGTACATGTCCTCCAGCTCCTTGACACGCTGCAGGTACTGCTCCAACTCACTGGACTTCTGGGCCACCTGCTCCTCCATCTGCTGACGAACCTGACAGGGGGCAATGGACACACACAGGTTGATATGATAATCTGGACACAGATATGAATGCACACACGCACACACACACCACCACAGTACAAAGTAGCATGTGCTGTGCATATGACAATCAATTCTATTTAGTGTAGATTTTCCCAGATACAGTGCATTGCGAAGGTATTCGGCCCCCTTGAACTTTGCGACCTTTTGCCACATTTCAAGCTTCAAACATAAATATATAAAACTGTATTTTTTTGTGAAGAATCAACAACAAGTGGGACACAATCATGAAGTGGAACGACATTTATTGGATATTTCAAACTTTTTTAACAAATCAAAAACTGAAAAATTGGGCGTGCAAAATTATTCAGCCCCCTTAAGTTAATACTTTATAGCGCCACCTTTTGCTGCGATTACAGTTGTAAGTCGCTTGGGGTATGTCTCTATCAGTTTTGCACATCGAGAGACTGACATTTTTTCCCATTCCTCCTTGCAAAACAGCTCGAGCTCAGTGAGGTTGGATGGAGAGCATTTGTGAACAGCAGTTTTCAGTTCTTTCCACAGATTCTCGATTGGATTCAGGTCTGGACTTTGACTTGGCCATTCTAACACCTGGACATGTTTATTTTTGAACCATTCCATTGTAGATTTTGCTTTATGTTTTGGATCATTGTCTTGTTGGAAGTCAAATCTCTGTCCCAGTCTCAGGTCTTTTGCAGACTCTTCCAGAATGGTCCTGTATTTGGCTCCATCCGTCTTCCCATCAATTTTAACCATCTTCCCTGTCCCTGCTGAAGAAAAGCAGGCCCAAACCATGATGCTGCCACCACCATGTTTGACAGTGGGGATGGTGTGTTCAGGGTGATGAGCTGTGTTGCTTTTACGCCAAACATAACGTTTTGCATTGTTGCCAAAAAGTTCAATTTTGGTTTCATCTGACCAGAGCACCTTCTTCCACATGTTTGGTGTGTCTCCCAGGTGGCTTGTGGCAAACTTTAAACAACACGTTCTATGGATATCTTTAAGAAATGGCTTTCTTCTTGCCACTCTTCCATAAAGGCCAGATTTGTGCAATATACGACTGATTGTTGTCCTATGGACAGAGTCTCCCACCTCAGCTGTAGATCTCTGCAGTTCATCCAGAGTGATCATGGGCCTCTTGGCTGCATCTCTGATCAGTCTTCTCCTTGTATGAGCTGAAAGTTTAGAGGGACGGCCAGGTCTTGGTAGATTTGCAGTGGTCTGATACTCCTTCCATTTCAATATTATCGCTTGCACAGTGCTCCTTGGGATGTTTAAAGCTTGGGAAATCTTTTTGTATCCAAATCCGGCTTTAAACTTCTTCACAACAGTATCTCGGACCTGCCTGGCGTGTTCCTTGTTCTTCATGATGCTCTCTGCGCTTTTAACGGACCTCTGAGACTATCACAGTGCAGGTGCATTTATACGGAGACTTGATTACACACAGGTGGATTGTATTTATCATCATTAGTCATTTAGGTCAACATTGGATCATTCAGAGATCCTCACTGAACTTCTGGAGAGAGTTTGCTGCACTGAAAGTAAAGGGGCTGAATAATTTTGCACGCCCAATTTTTCAGTTTTTGATTTGTTAAAAAAGTTTGAAATATCCAATAAATGTCGTTCCACTTCATTATTGTGTCCCACTTGTTGTTGATTCTTCACAAAAAAATACAGTTTTATATCTTTATGTTTGAAGCCTGAAATGTGGCAAAAGGTCGCAAAGTTCAAGGGGGCCGAATACTTTCGCAATGCACTGTAACTCCATAAATAATACTCATACTGTGAGTAATAGTAATACTAATAGTAATAATACTTGGTTATACATCAAACGCAATGATTCAAAGTCATGAGAGAAGTCTTGCTGAGTAATACGTTGTTGCAGTGATTCTGAGTATTAACTTCCTGGAACAGAGCTAGAGTGTAGCTTTGTGGTTGGTTACCATTTTCTCTCTCTCCAGGTCTGTTCTGTAGCGGTCCTGCAGGTCAGTCTGGGTCTGTTTTCTCCTCTGCTCCTCCAGAGTCGCTGTGGCCGCTGCCTCCTCCAGTTTCTGTCAGAAGCCAAGGGAGAGGAAGCCTTAACACTTAACACTAGAAAAGCCTAATGTTAGTTGGCTACAAATACATCGAACTTGCCAGGCAGTTTATTAACTATCTGCTAAATCTAAATAACTACCTAACATTTATTGACTTGATTATTCAAATAATTCTTATCTAAGTGGTATAGTCGTTGTGCGTTAATTCTGGCTAAAGATTACTTCCGGTGCCGACAGAGATGGCCGCCTCGTTTCGCGTTCCTAGACCCACAACATTTTGTTGCTCCCAGCCTATAGACAGAGACTAAAACAGGAAGCTCCCGCGCTCAGGTCTGTTCAACGCTGGTCCGACCAATCTGATTCCACGCTTCAAGATTACTTTGATCACGTGGATTGGGATATGTTCCGCACTGCATCAAACACAACAACAACATTGACGAATACGCTGATTCGATGAGCGAGTTTATTAGCAAGTGTATCAGCGATGTCGTACCCACAGCAACTATTAAAACATTCCCAAACCAGAAATCGTGGATTGATGGCAGCATTCGCGCAAAACTGAAAGCGCGAACCACTGCTTTTACCCAGGGCAAGGTGACCGGAAATATGACCGAATACAAACAGTGTAGCTATTCCCTCCACAAGGCAATCAAACAAGCTAAGCGTCAGTATAGAGACAAAGTAGAGTCGCAACTCAATGGCTCAGACACAAGAGGTATGTGGCAGGGTCTACAGTCAATCACAGACTATAAAAGGAAAACCAGCCCCGTTGCGGACCATGATGTCTTGCTCCCAAATAGACTAAACAATTTCTTTGCCCGCTTTGAGGACAATACAGTGCCACTGACGCGGCCCGCCAGCAAAACCTGTTGACTCTCCTTCACTGCAGCCGACGTGAGTAAAACATTTAAACGTGTTAACCCTCGCAAGGCTGCAGGCCCAGACGGCATCGCCAGCCGCGTCCTCAGAGCATGCGCAGACCAGCTGGCTGGTGTGTTTACGGACATATTCAATCAATCCTTATCCCAGTCTGCTGTTCCCACATGCTTCAAGAGGGCCACCATTGTTCCTGTTTCCAAGAAAGCTAAGGTAACTGAGCTAAACGACTACCACTTAGCACTCACTTCCGTCATCATGAAGTGCTTTGAAAGACTAGTCAAGGACCACACTACCTCCACCCTACCTGACACCCTAGACCCACTCCAATTTGCTTACCGCCCCAATAGGTCCACAGACGACGCAATCGCAACCACACTGCACACTGCCCTAACCCATCTGGACAAGAAGAATATCTATGTGAGAATGCTGTTCATCAGCACAGCTCATAACACCATAGTACCCTCCAAACTCATCATCAAGCTCGAGACCCTGGGTCTCAACCCCGCCCTGTGCAACTGGGTCCTGGACTTCCTGACGGGCCGCCCTCCGGTGGTGAGGGTAGGTAACAACATCTCCACCCCGCTGATCCTCAACACTGGGGCCCCACAAGGGTGCGTTCTGAGCCCTCTCCTGTACTCCCTGTTCACCCACGACTGCGTGGCCATGCACACCTCCAACTCAATCATCAAGTTTGCAGACAACACTACAGTGGTAGGCTTGATTACCAACAACGACGAGACAGCCTACAGGGAGGTGGTGAGGGCCCTCGGAGTGTGGTGTCAGGAAAATAACCTCGTACTCAACGTCAACAAAACAAAGGAGATGATCGTGGACTTCAGGAAACAGCAGAGGGAGAACCAACCTATCCACATCGATGGGACAGTAGTGGAGGGGGTAGAAAGTTCCTCGGCATACACATCACGGACAAGCTGAATTGGTCCACCCACACATACAGCGTGGTGAAGAAGGCACAGCAGCGCCTCTTCAACCTCAGGAGGCTGAATAAATTCGGCTTGTCACCAAAAGCAACTTTTACAGATGCACAATCGAGAGCATACTGTCGGGCTGTATCACCGCCTGGTACGGCAACTGCTCTGCCCACAACCGTAAGGTTCTCCAGAGGGTAGTGAGGTCTGCACAACGCATCACCGGGGGCAAACTACCTGCCCTCTAGGACACCTACACCACTCGATGTCACAGGAAGGCCATAAAGATCATCAAGGACAACAACCACCCGAGCCACTGCCTGTTCACCCCGCTATCATCCAGAAGGGAGACTGAAAAACAGCTTCTATCTCAGGGCCATCAGACTGTTAAACAGCCACCACTAACATTGAGTGGCTGCTGCCAACATACTGACTCAACTCCAGCCACTTTAATAATGGAAAAATTGATGTAAAAATGTATCACTAGCCACTTTAAACAATGCCACTTCATATAATGTTTACATTCCCTACATTACTCATCTCATATATACTGTACCCTATACCATCTACTGCATCTTGCCTATGCTGTTCTGTACCATCACTCATTCATATATTTTTATGTACATATTCTTCATCCCTTTACGCGTGTGTGTATAAGGTAGTTGTTGTGAAATTGTTAGGTTAGATTACTCGTTGGTTATTACTGCATTGTCGGAACTAGAAGCACAAGCATTTTGCTATACTCGCATTAACATCTGCTAACCATGTGTATGTGACAAATAGAATTTGATTTCTACTCCGATTTCAGAACACTGAGTGTGCCAGAGTACAGAATAACTGATGAATTTACAAACGCTCAACACCCGTTGAATATGGTCCGTGTCAGTAAAAGTCGTAAGAAAATTGAAAAAACGTAATTAAATTGTTGCCAGCAGCACACTTACAGTCACCAATGCTATGGACAACATAAAAACAGCCTAACCAGCTCTACTAGGGTGAGTAAAATGGTCAGAGTGATGTTTACGAACACCCAAAATCCTAATATGTCTAGCTAGTCATTTGTTATGCTAACAAGCTAGCAAGAGGTTGCATAGCAACAGCATCAACTTCCGGTAGACAGGAGAAGCGCTAGTACTCAACTGAAACGATACTGAAACATTTGTTTACAATATACTAAAATTATATGTAGTATATATGTAGTATATACTCATTAAGTATGTATACAGTATGTTAGTATGGGTATTCAAACACAGATAGTGAGTCATGATTTAAAAAAACACATTAAAAAGACTGCATGGGGGCTTTAAGGAACATTATGAAACTAAGAAAATGCATTTCAAAAGAACAGAATGGCATATTTTGAGTTTAAATATATTACTGTGGCTTGAGTGTTGCACATGTAATTATTATATTATATTTTGAAATCGAGCTCAAGGGGTCATTTTTAAGAGTTGTTTAACAAGGATATATGATTTAGAAACTGCAGAATCTGCTCTTGAGAACTTGAGTAGAAAAGAATGATGCATAAGAAGAAAAGCTGGGCCTCCAGATGCTGGTGCAAAGGGGGAAGTGGGTAGTCTGAGACAGATCTAAATAACCAGCAGACCAGCACCGAAATACAGGCATCAGCTCTTTCACAGGTGTCCCTGAGCCAGCTACGTTTGCATAAGTGCTTTTCCCCCTCTTCTCAGATCTAATGAAAAACAAGGCAAAAGTAAACATGTCGTCCCCCACGAATGATACAGCAAACCCCTTGGGCCAATCAGTGTAATTGTATAAATTACGGATCTCTATGGCAAGATGAATCATTCACCTATTTTAGTCAAAATCGGGTCAGTGGTGTCTGAGATATTGCTTGGGTTAGCTAGACTCATATCCCTGAGCATGTGGGCCAAAATTCATCATTCTGAGTCAAACAGATTAACCCCCTAAGGTTGATGTCTGAGCCCCATGGAAATACAATTAGCATAATGCATTGGGATGAGTTTCAATCCACCGCATCCGCCTATGTTGCACTTCCGCATCTGAGGTGAAAGCTGACAAAGCTAGAGCGGTCAGACAATGAGACATCTCAAAAATCTGGCTTCTCACAAATTCATCTGTAGCATCCGAAAGTTTTGGCATATAAACTATTTTTCTGCTCTAGGACGCCCACAGGCCTCACAAGACTCTTCTGAAGGTCCCCCAGTACCAGTTGAACAAATTTAATGGATGTACTGTATATATGGAGACTGTTTAGTGCGTTAAATAGAGGTAAAGAAATATATATATATACGAATGTTTACTGATTTTTCTTATCTCTCTCAGATATAGGACAAACACTTCAGAACAAACGTCCTTTAGATTTTTTGGTGGGGACTATCCGTTGTTCCATTTAGTGAATCTGTTATTCAATGCATTTGTATGGGCTAATAGCAGTAAGGCCAAATAACAATTTTCATCCACATTTTTTGCATATATTTGCATATATAGGGTTGAATGGCGGGAAACCGGTTACCGAGATTTACATGGATTTACCGCCCAAAACCTCTACCTTTTCCAAAGATAAATAACTGCGAAAAAACATGAAATTATAATAAATTATTTACATGAACAGCATGGCGTGAAATTAAACTGTTAAATGATATGTGAAGTCTAAATCTGTCTTCTCTACAGCCTCTGCATGATGAATCATCAACGCTCAGGGTGAGGGCAGACAGCCCATCTCAGTATAGAACGCAGTTCACAATGCATGTAGACCTATTATTTCATCATGGTAACTTTTTTTTCTTGTGACAGGTAGGCCTATATTTGCTGCAGCATAGCCTATGCTACAGTAATATAAATACAGAATGCGCATCTAATTTACCCATATCCATCTGGCTTTCGAGGGTCACTTAATTTTTTTATTGTAAAGATTTATTTTAATTTTATTGCAGCTGCAGAGTGATAAAACAACATATCACTCGAAATTCGTTGCTGTAAATCAGTGCATGCGCGAGCACTCTCTCACAGTCTTTCTCTCTCCATCAACTCCATTCAAATTGCATCCAAAATAGATTATTCTGTTCTAGATTGATATATAGCCCTACATATAGATGTCCTAGCCTACCTCTTTCAGGTAATAAATTAATTTGTATTTTACCTTTATTTAACTAGGGAAGTCAGTTAAGGACAAATTCTTATTTTCAATGACGGCCTAGGAACAGTGGGTTCAGGGGCAGAACGACAGATTTGTACCTTGTAGAGCTCGGGAGTTTGAACTTGCAACCTTCCGGTTCCTAGTCCAACGCTCTAACCACTAGGCTACCCTGCAGTAGTAGCTTTATATTTAGCTAATTATCAATGGTTATGCATAATAAGATTCTAACATAACACTCCAGAGCTCTAGAAAAGCTAGACTAGAATAGCTTGCTGGACACACATTCTTTTTGCATTTCTTATACCAATAGACTATTCGAAGAGGGATGCAAGCCCTTGTTTGCTGAATGTTAAATACAGCAGCCAATAGAACCCAGTTAGGCAATAGCAGTTACTTATTCAGAGCCATAACCATTCGATCTTCATGAAGAGAAGTGAAAGCCGTGTGCATCTAATTCTAGTCCTATATTATTCAAGGATGACATTAGAATGATGACGATAAGGACTATGAAACTTACTTTATTTAACTATTGAAAGAGAGGAAGAAATGAAGCAACAATAGAGAGAGAAAGAGGAGGTAGGCTAATAACATTAGGGGCAATATTATGAAAAAGTAGGCCTATATACAGTGCCATGCGAAAGTATTCGGCCCCCTTGAACTTTGCGACCTTTTGCCACATTTCAGGCTTCAAACATAAAGATATAAAACTGTATTTTTTTGTGAAGAATCATCAACAAGTGGGACACAATCATGAAGTGGAACGACATTTATTGGATATTTCAAACTTTCTTAACAAATCAAAAACTGAAAAATTGGGCGTGCAAAATTATTCAGCCCCTTTACTTTCAGTGCAGCAAACTCTCTCCAGAAGTTCAGTGAGGATCTCTGAATGATCCAATGTTGACCTAAATGACTAATGATGATAAATACAATCCACCTGTGTGTAATCAAGTCTCCGTATAAATGCACCTGCACTGTGATAGTCTCAGAGGTCCGTCAAAAGCGCAGAGAGCATCATGAAGAACAAGGAACACACCAGGCAGGTCCGAGATACTGTTGTGAAGAAGTTCAAAGCCGGATTTGGATACAAAAAGATTTCCCAAGCTTTAAACATCCCAAGGAGCACTGTGCAAGCGATAATATTGAAATGGAAGGAGTATCAGACCACTGCAAATCTACCAAGACCTGGCCGTCCCTCTAAACTTTCAGCTCATACAAGGAGAAGACTGATCAGAGATGCAGCCAAGAGGCCCATGATCACTCTGGATGAACTGCAGAGATCTACAGCTGAGGTGGGAGACTCTGTCCATAGGACAACAATCAGTCGTATATTGCACAAATCTGGCCTTTATGGAAGAGTGGCAAGAAGAAAGCCATTTCTTAAAGATATCCATAGAAAGTGTTGTTTAAAGTTTGCCACAAGCCACCTGGGAGACACACCAAACATGTGGAAGAAGGTTCTCTGGTCAGATGAAACCAAAATTGAACTTTTTGGCAACAATGCAAAATGTTATGTTTGGCGTAAAAGCAACACAGCTGAACACACCATCCCCACTGTCAAACATGGTGGTGGCAGCATCATGGTTTGGGCCTGCTTTTCTTCAGCAGGGACAGGGAAGATGGTTAAAATTGATGGGAAGATGGATGGAGCCAAATACAGGACCATTCTGGAAGAAAACCTGATGGAGTCTGCAAAAGACCTGAGACTGGGACGGAGATTTGTCTTCCAACAAGACAATGATCCAAAACAAAGCAAAATCTACAATGGAATGGTTCAAAAATAAACATATCCAGGTGTTAGAATGGCCAAGTCAAAGTCCAGACCTGAATCCAATCGAGAATCTGTGGAAAGAACTGAAAACTGCTGTTCACAAATGCTCTCCATCCAACCTCACTGAGCTCGAGCTGTTTTGCAAGAAGGAATGGGAAAAAATGTCAGTCTCTCGATGTGCAAAACTGATAGAGACATACCCCAAGCGACTTACAGCTGTAATCGCAGCAAAAGGTGGCGCTACAAAGTATTAACTTAAGGGGGCTGAATAATTTTGCACGCCCAATTTTTCAGTTTTTGATTTGTTAAAAAAGTTTGAAATATCCAATAAATGTCGTTCCACTTCATGATTGTGTCCCACTTGTTGTTGATTCTTCACAAAAAAATACAGTTTTATATCTTTATGTTTGAAGCCTGAAATGTGGCAAAAGGTCGCAAAGTTCAAGGGGGCCGAATACTTTCGCAAGGCACTGTATATATAAGCCTACAAATTATACAAATAGGCCCTATTATATTTCAAAATTTAAATCAAATTCGCTGGCCTATATTGGTAACTTTGTGTGCTACACCAGAATTGTATGTTCTCTCCCTGCTTTATTATGGTTTGAACGATGTGCGTAAATCCAGTCCATAAAATACAGTATAATACAGTACAGTAATACAGTTCACACTCAAAAATATTAGCCTAGCAGAGCTAGTTTCATTTATTTACCCAAGAGAGCATTACAGTGCCTTCTGGAAAATATTCAGACCCCTTGACTTTTTTCACATTTTGTTAGGTTACAGCCTTATTCTAAAATGGATTAAATCATTTTTTTCCCCTCATTAATCTACACCCCATAATGACAACGAAAAACTGGTTTTTAGACATTTTTGCTCATTTATATACAAAAACCCCCTGAAATATCACATTTATATAAGTATTCAGACCCTTTACTCAGCACTTTGTTGAAGCACCTTTGGCAGAAATTACAGCTTCGGGTCTTATTGGGTTTGACGCTACAAGCTTGGCACACCTGTATTTGGGGAGTTTCTCCCATTCTTCTCTATAGATCCTCTAAAGCTCTGTCTGGCTGGATGGGGAGCATTGCTGCACAGCTATTTTCAGGTCTCTCCAGAGATGTTCAATCGGTTTGAAGTCCGGGCACTGGCTGCGCCACTCAAGGACATTCAGAGACTTGTCCTGAAGCCACTCCTGCGTTGTCTTGGCTGTGTGCTTCAGGTCATTGTCCTGTTGGAAGGTGAACCTTTACCCCAGACTGAGGTCCTGAGCGCTCTGGAGCAGGTTTTCATCAAGGATCTCTCTGTACTTTGCTCTGTTCATCTTTGCCTCGATCCAGACTAGTCTCCCAGTCACTGCCTCTGAAAAACATCCCCACAGCATGATGCCGCCATCTCCATGCTTCATCGTAGGGATAGTGCCAGGTTTCCTCCAGACGTGACACTTGGCATTCAGGCCAAAGAGTTCAATCTTGGTTTCAACAGACCAGAGAATATTGTTTCTCATGGTCTGAGAGTCTTTAGGTGCCTTTTACTGAGGAGTGGCTTCTGTCTGGCCACTCTACCATAAAGGCCTGATTGTTGGAGAGTTGCAGAAATTTCCACAGAGGAATTCTAGAGCTCTGTCAGTGTTACCATCAGGTTCTTGGTCATATGTTTGGCCGGGCGGCCAGCTCTAGGAATAGTCTTGGTGGTTCCAAACTTCTTCCATTTAAGAACGATGGCCACTGTGTTCTTGGGGACTTTCAATGCTGCAGAAATGTTTCGGTACCCTTCCCCAGATCTGTGCCTTGACACAATCCTGTGTCTGTATGTGTATGTAAACTTCTGACCCACTGGGAATGTGATGAAAGAAATAAAAGCTGAAACAAATCATTCTCTCTACTCTTATTCAGACATTTCACATTCTTAAAATAAAGTGGTGATCCTAACTGACCTAAAACAGGACATTTTTACTAGGATGACATGTCAGGAATTGTGAAAAACTGAGTTTAAATGTATTTGGCTAAGGTGCATGTACACTTCTGACTTCAACTGTACATATAAACATATGGATGAATGTTTATTGGTCAATAGAGGCCATGTTGTTTTAGGTACTAGTCTGGAAAATATTGCATTGAGAGACCTTTGTCCATAGACGCCACATATCAAGTTTCGTGCAGATCGGTCATATGTTACCAGAAGAGTAGTATTTTAAGTGTTTTTCACAAAATTCATAATGGCAGACAATCCTTGTGAGGAAAGGGACCTATGTAGCAATTTATAACTTTAGGTCAAACGGGGTGAGGGGCGTGACCTTCCAAAATTAGCATTTTCAATCTGTTGTTATAGAGCCACCATCTGGCCAATCAGTGTACTTTTGTAAATGCCGGATCTCTATAGCAAGACGCATCGTTCACTCAAGTTGTCAAAAATCTGGCCAATGCTGTCTGAGATTTCATCGTGGAGGACAATGATCTGTTTCTGAAATTCATTAACATTTCTAACATAATATGCTTGATTCACTGCATTTGGGAATTAAGGTAAGTTCTCTACAAGTGTTACACTAGTTAAACATGGGTCAAAATTAAGCATGAGACACGGTATGGTGTTCATTAATAAGGAACTGAAACTCCTCTGGGAATAACAGAAACCACAGCCCCGCATAACCCCAGGACCCCCTCCCCCAGTCAATACTATGAGAGCATCTGAGCCATGTCACAAATAACAAATAAACCTTCACTAAATACATTGTTCATCAAAACTTAACTGTAAACCTAAAATGTATATTGTATACATAAATATATATTGTATACATACATAAATATATAATAAAAGGGTATGGGAGAAATCAAGTGGGGGGGGATAAAGTAAGAAAGAAAGAGAGAGAGAAAGAGAAAAAGAAAGAGATGGAAAGAAAGAGAGAAAGAAAGAAAGAAAGAGAGAAAGAAAGAAAGAGAAAAAGAGAAAGAAGGAAAGAAGGAAAGAAAGAAGAAAAGAAAGAGAGATGGAAAGAAAGAGAGAAAGAAGGAAAGAAAGAGAGAAAGAAAGAAAGAAAGAGAAAGAGAGAGAGAGAAAGAAAGAGAAAGAAAGAAAGAAAGAGAGAGAGAAAGAGAAAGAAAGAGAAAGAGAGAAAGAAAGAGAGAAAGAGAGAGAGAAAGAGAAAGAAAGAGAGAAAGAGAGAGAGAGAAAGAGAAAGAAAGAGAAAGAAAGGATAGAAAGAGAGAGAAAAAAGAGAAAAGAAAGAGAGAAAAGAAAGAAAGAAAGAAAGAAAGAAAGAAAGGAGAGAAAGAAAGAAAGAAAGAAAGAAAGAAAGAAAGAGAGAGATAGAGAGAAAAAGAAAGAGATGGAAAGAAAGAGAGAGAGAAAGAAAGAAAGAAAGAAAGAAAGAAAGAAGAGAGAAAGAGAAAAAGAAAGAGAGAAAGAAGGAAAGAGAAAGAGAAAGAAAGAAAGAAGGAAAGAAATAGAGATGGAAAGAAAGAGAGAGAGAAAGAAAGAAAGAGAGGTTTTCCTTGACTCAAGAAAGGGAGGGTGGGTGTGCTCTGACCTTTCATTCTGTCCGTTATAACTGAATGCAGTAAAGAGTAGAGACAGAATTCTACCATGTAATCAGCCTATTGTCTTTAACAGTCACACCTCCTTCACACAGCCACTGGACTTTTCCATCAAGTGATTTCACCACAGACTTCAGAAACAGTGAAGCATTTTACAAATACTGTAACATGCTCATTATAATATATTTTGTACCTTCAGGAGTAGGCTACCTATAAAATGACATCATGGATCATGTTTACTGAGGTCAGCCGACAACTGGTAGTATAATTCCCAAACTACTATAATAACCCTACAATGTAACTACTACAATCACCCCTGATGGGCCATGAACGTGTCCAATTTAGTCTGGGTTATCTCAGCTGAGAGAGTGGAAGAATGTGCGACAGGTCTGTGTAAAATGCTTAGGAACAGGCCTGGATGAGGACAGAACCTGTAGCTTTGACCATAGAATACAATCAAGTTAAGATCATTCTTAGTGTTAATTCTTAAGGGGCTACAGCACCAAGGCAGAAAAGTTAACTGTCATTTACAGCAGACAAACAGAGGACAATAAAAGTGTGATTAGTAACAGGGAGAGGTGTGAGGATTCCTTGTCCTGAGAGGGCAGGTCAGTTTCTGTGGAGGTCTATAGTTCTGAATGAAAGGGGGTTTAACACACTGAATAACATTTTAATGACAAGTGGTGTGAAGCTACATAGCAATTATGTGAGAGAGCAAGCAAGAGAGAGACTGCGAGAGACAGAAAGCGAGAGAGAGGCAAAGGGTCTGCTATATAAATGGTTGGAAAGTGGTGTTTGGGGAAAAACACACATTGTAAAATCCATGCACACAAACAACAAGTGTGCGGTTAAAATTGGCAAAAAACGCGCAGACTTCTTTTCACAGGGCCATGGAATGAGACAGGGATGCATCTTGAGGCCCACATTCTTCAACATATACTGTATATCAACAAATTGTCGGGGCACTAGAACATTCTGAAGCACCCAAGCTCACCTACTAGAATTTGAGTCAAATGTCTACTGTTTGCTGATGATCTGGTTCTTCTGTCCCCAACCAAAGAGGGACTACAGCAGCACATTAATCTTCTGCACAGATTCTATCAGACCAGGGCCCTGACAGTGAATCTCATTAAGACAAAAAATAATGGTGTTCCAAAAATTATCCAGTTGCGCGGATCACAAATCCAAATTCCATTTAGACACCATTGCCCTAGAGCACAGAAAAAACTATACCTACCTCAGGCTAAACAGGTAACTAACTACCTCAGCACCACAGGTAACTTCCACAAAGCTGTGAATGATCTGAGAGCCAAGGCAAGAAGGGCCTTTACTCCATTAAAAGGAACATAAAATTAAATATCCCAATTAGGATCTGGCAAAAAATTATTGAATCAGTTATAGAACCCATTGTCCTTTATAGTTGTGAGGTCTTGGGTCCGCTTACCAACTAATAATTCACAAAATGGGACAAACACCAAACGTACAAATTCAAACACTAACTAATGCATGCAGAGCAGAATTAGGACAATACCTGCTAATTATCAAGATCCAGAATAGAGTCTTTAAATTCTAGGACCACCTAAAAGGAAGCGATTACAAAACCTTTCATAACAAAGCCATCATCTACAGGCTGAACCAGGATGGGAGCTGTGGTTAAGCGATGTTTGAGGTCCTGGAACGCCCAGTCAGCAGCTGGAGACCACGTAAATGGAGCCTTGGGGTGCGGTGAGTGCTGACAGGGGGGAAGCTAGGGTGCTGTAACCCCGGATAAAGCAGCGATAGAAGTTGGCTAACCCCAGGAAAGGTTGCAGCTGCACCCTGAACGTAGACTGAGGCCAATCCATCACTGAACTCACCTTGGACACTCCCAGCAGAGATGATGTAACCCAGAAAGGGGATGGTGAAACGAGGGAACTCGCACTTCTCTACCTTCACAAACAGCTGATTCTCCAGAAGGCGTTGAAGGACCTGCTGGACATGGAGCACGTGTTCTTAAGGGGAGTGGGAGAAGACGAGGATGTCATCAATGTAGACGAAGACGAACCAGTTCAACATGTCATGGAGGACATCATTCTCCAGAGCCTGGAACACAGCAGGGGCATTGGTGAGGCCAAAGGGCATGTCCAGATACTCGTAGTGGCCACTGGCTGTGTTGATGGCGGTATTCCAATCGTCCCCCTCTCGTATCCACACCACATTTACTTTCCGTAAATTCAGCTTGGAAAACACAGTGGCCCCCTGTAATGGCTCGATGGCAGAGGAGATGGATGGTAGCGGGTAACGGTTCTTAGCTGTAATGTCATTGAGTCCCCAGTAGTCAATGCACGGTCTTGTCCTTTTTCTCCATGAAGAAGAATGGAAGAGCAGAAGCGTCGTGGCCTGGGCCTTCCTGAACACCTCCTGGAGGTACTGGTACTCCGTGGGAATAGCGGAGAGATCCGGGGCACCTTCCGAGCCCCCAGAAAGACGTCCCAGGGCAGGTTGTGCTGACTTCAGGCAATGGGTGTGGCAGAACGGGCTTCAGCCCATGATGGCACCAGTAGACCAGTTTAAGAGGGGATTGTGTCATTGGAGCCAAGAGAATCCCAATACCACGGGAATCAGAGGGGACTTGATGAGCAGAAACTGAATTGCCTCGCTGTGGTTCACCAATATCCGTAGGTTGATGGAAGTGGTGTTGTGGGTGACTCGGACTCTAGAGCACCCGTCCAGCGCTCTAACATCCATGTGAATGGAGAGGGGCTGAGGGGGGGGGGGTGTTCAGCTCAGACGCCAGGGTAGCATTCAAAAAACTATTGTCGGCCCCAGAGTCAATGAGAACCTGTGAGATTTGGACTGGTCTCCCCACAGCAGAATGGCATGAAAAGGGGTTGCGAGCAGGGGAAGCAGGAACGTTCTCCATATGGCCCACCAGAGTACTTGTTCCTACCGGTAAGCCTGGTTTCTGCAGTAGCCAAGATGAGATCCCTCCCAGACATCAGTGTGATGAGGTATGCTATCTTGAAGCGATCCAAGGGGATGGAGGAAGGCTGAAGCTCGAAGACAAGGGCACACTGAGCTAGGAACGCCTGACAGGTGCTCGGCTCTCCATTGAAGCGTTCCGGAGGAGATAAGCGGGGCTCCCGAGAAGGTGGAGTGACCGATGAGTCGCTGCGGAGCTGTAGGGTTACCACCGTGGTAAGCGGCCTCCCAGACAACTCGTGGAATTCGTACTATCAGGTATCAAGGTAAGACCCAGATGCAGACCGTGTCAAAGTAACAATGTTTATTATAGCAACAGGGGCAAAGGTACAGGACAGCAGGCATGCTCAGGGTCAGGTCAGGCAGAGGTCGGTAATCCAGAGGTGGAGCAAAGGTACAGAATGGCAGGCAGGGTCAGGGTCAGGCAGAGTGGTCAGGTGGGTGGGTACATGGTCAGGACAGGCAAGGGTCAAAAACCAGGAGGACGAGAAAAGAGACTGAGGAAAAGCAGGAGCTGACACAAAAACGCTGGTTGGCTTGACAAACAAGATGAACTGGCAACAGACAAACAGAGAACACAAGTATAAATACACAGGGGATAATGGGGAAGATGGGAGATACCTGGAGGGGGGTGGAGTAAATCACAAAGACAGGTGAAACAGATCAGGGTGTGACATATAAAAAAGTAGTAAATGACCTAGAGACAGAAACCTGGCGCAATGTACATTTTGCTGTCTGTTGCTTGATAGCACAATGTACCTTTGTATAATTCTACACATCTGTTGTTTGTCATGAACATTCAGGGGGATGTACTTTGCTATAAAGAGCTACAACCCAAATCTGTTTGTTGGGCTCCCAGCGATCACTTAAAATCATACCCAAACCAGACACTCATGCACAAATTGATTTTGTTCCCCCCACACCAAACGCGATCATGACACGCAGGTTGAAATATCAAAACAAACTCTGAACCAATTATATTAATTTGGGGACAGGCCGAAAAGCATTAAACAATTATGGAAATTTAGCTAGCTAGCTTGCAGTTGCTAGCTAATTTGTCCTATTTAGCTAGCTTGCCGTTGCTAGCTAATTTGTCCTGGGATATAAACGTTGAGTTGTTATTTTACCTGAAATGCACAAGATCCTCTACTCCGACAATTAATCCACTCATAAAATGGTCAACCGAATCGTTTCTAGTCATCTCTCCTCCTTCCAGGCTTTTTCTTCTTTGGACTTTATATGGCGATTGGCATCTAACTTTCATAATAAGGTGAATTATCACAACCGACCGAGCGACTTCAGTTCATCTTTCAATCACCCACATGGGTATAATCAATGAGGAGATGGCACATGGGTATATGCTTCTAAAAGCCAATGAGCGGGACTTGCATTGCGTTCGGAGTCACAAATAGAAGCAAATTCTATTTTAGCGCTTGGCAAAGCAGACGCTCGTTGGCGCGCGCGAGCAGTGTGGGTGCAATGATTGAATAAAATGTATGTGTACATTTATTTTGCAATGCGGTTTAGGTAGCGTGTAACTTAAGGGTGGTCATTGAACAACTCCATTATTGCGATAATTAATAATCAAGTTTATTTGTTTTTAAGAAATCTAAAAGTCTCTCTCCTTTGAATCAGAAATGACACGCCTCATTGGTCTCTCGGTCGCGGCCGGCTGAGACACAAACCGGGCTCGAACACGGATCTGTAGTGACGCCTCTAGCACTGCATGCTTCAAACCACTGCGCCACTTGGGAGGCCCATTGGTCTTCATTTAAGGTTAGGCATTTCAAATGATCACTGTTCCAGATATGAGATGCGAATCACTTCGCACTATTCTGTTCTATTTTATTCTGTTATATTACATCATGTTTTTTTACTATAAAATAGGTGTTGAGTGTAAAAAGGGTTCAGGAAATAAGAGCACCTTGTCTGCTAAATTAACAAAACAAGGATATGCCATTGCACAGCCATACCTTTTTGAAGATTGTCTTCGACGATATAATATAAATGGCACTTGTTTTTTTATTGACTGAATATATGAGGCAATTTAGCAATTAGGATTCGTTATCTGTAACATTCTGATAAATTAGGCATTGTTGCTCACTGTTGGCATATACTGTGGATAAATACGCACATATTTTTCCAGTGCCACCCTTGTTCTATAAATAGCTTATTTTGTTTTGAGTACTCCAAAAAGAATCAGGAGTACTCGAACAGTCAAAGGTCAAATTCCCATCCCTAGTCCCCTCAGCAAGCTGGTCCTAGGGTTCTGTTCACAAACACCAACAGACCCCACAGAGCCCCAGGACAGAAACACAACCGGAGAAAACAAAAATATGATGACTTGACACACTGAAAAGAACTAAACAAAAAACAAAGAAAACTTGAATGCTATTTGGCCCTAAACAGACAGTACACAGTGGCAGAATACCTGACCACTGTGACTGAACCAAAATGAAGGAAAGCTTTGACTTCTGACTCAGTGAGCATAGCCTTGCTATTGAGAGGCCACCGTAGGCAGACCTGGCTCTCGAGAGAAGACAGGCTATGTGCACATTGGCCACAAAATAGATGGAAAGTGAGCTGCACTTTCTAACCTCTAGCCAAATGTATGACCATATTAGAGACACATATTTCCCTCAGATTACACAGACCCACAAAGAATTCAAAAACAAATGAAATTTTGATCAACTCCCATATATATTAGGTGAAATACCACTGTGTGCCATCACATCAGCATTATTTGTGTCCTGTTGCCACAAGAAAATTACAAACAGGGAAGCACAAAAACCACTGTAAATACAACCCGTATTTATGTTTAAACAATGTAAACATATGTTTCCCATGCCAATAAATCCCTTTGAATTGACAGAGAGAGGAGGGAGAGAGAGAGAGAGAGAGAGAGAGAGAGAGAGAGAGAGAGAGAGAGAGGAGGAAGAGAGAGAGAGAGAGAGAGAGACAGAGAGACAGACAGTACCTTCCTCATGGACTCCAGTTGTCTATGCTTGTTTTCATTGGCTATCTGCAGCAGCCTCATCCTCTCCTCCAGCTCCCCCTGCTCGGCCTGCTGTTTCTGCCTGAGCTCCCTGCGCCGCAGCCTGGCCTCAAGGTGCGGAGAGGGTAGGCCCAACCTCAGCAGCTGGATGCATGTTTGGATGGCTGGGAGGGGAAGTGAGGAGAGGAGGGTCAGATAAAGAAAGGCTGGCTGCTTTATCTACTGCAGCGCCGCCACACCCTGATAAACACACAGCTGGAACAGAGCGATGTGAGAACAAGTTACTCTGAGATTTAAAAATAAACCCTAATGTGGTGAGATAACAGATTCTGTAAACAGCAAAGCTTTTAAGATGGTGGGAGGGATTGGTCACTTTACCTTGAATCCATTCTTGTTTCCTCTTCTTATCCGATGCACTGATCTCAAAGCTTTTGTCGCTGCACTTCACTATAAAGAGGCATTTCTTCCCCTCCTTGTCTGGTAGAGACTGCAGAGAGAACAAGACGTCACACACTCACTGCACACTTCCTTGTGTCGATCCCATTAACCCTCTAGAGTTGGATGAAACATTGAATTTGTGATTCATTTCAGGAAACTAGGCGTATGTTGCATGTCACTACTTCACAGGTGAGCCAAAAGCCAAAAAAATCTAAATGCGTTTTTTGGCAGAAATGCCTTCTGGAACATGTGAACTTTCATGTGCCTTAATAACAAACTTGTGGGCCTCCCGAGTGGCGCAGTGGTCTAAGGCACTGCATCGCAGTGCTCGCTGTGCCACTAGAGATTCTGGGTTCGAGTCTAGGCTCTGTCGCAGCCGGCTGCGACCGGGAGACCCGTGCGGCGGCACACAATTGGCCCAGCATCGTACGGGTTCGGGGAGGGTTTGGCCGGCGGGGGTATCATTGTCCAATTGCGCTCTAGCAACTCCTGTGGCGGGCCGTGCGCAGTGCACGCTGACACGGTCGTCAGGGGTACGGTGTTTCCTTCGAAACATTGGTGCGGCTAGCTTCCAGGTTAAGTGGGCATTGTGTCAAGAAGCAGTGCGGCTTGGTTGGGTTGTGTTTCGGAGGACGCACGGCTCTCGACCTTCGACTCTCCCGAGTCCGTAAGGGAGTTGCAGAGATGAGACAAGACTGTAACTACCAATTGGATACCACAATATTGGGGAGAAAATGAGGTTTAAAAAATAAAAATAATAACAATTAACAAACTTGTATGCCATCTGTAAATACTAATAAAATTGTTAAATTACGTGCCTAGTTGATTTAGCCACAGAAAAAGACAGAAACGTTCCCGCTAGCCATGATTGGCAGAGATAATGGATGGGCTGGACATGCTGAGAGATGAGTTCGGATTGGTCTGCCATGTAGCACGATTCTGTCTATAACATGAGCTGGTCAGTACAGTGGGGCAAAAAAGTATTTAGTCAGCCACCAATTGTGCAAGTTCTCCCACTTAAAAAGATGAGAGAGGCCTGTAATTTTCAACCATGACAGACAAAATGAGAAAAAAAATCCAGAAAATCACAGTGTAGGATTTTTAATGAATTTATTTGCAAATTATGGTGGAAAATAAGTATTTGGTCAATAACAAAAGTTTATCTCAATACTTTGTTATTTACCCTTTGCTGGCAATGACAGAGGTCAAACGTTTTCTGTAAGTCTTCACAAGGTTTTCACACACTGTTGCTGGTATTTTGGCCCATTCCTCCATGCAGATCTCCTCTAGAGCAGTGATGTTTTGGGGCTGTTGCTGGGCAACACGGACTTTCAACTCAAGATTTTCCATGGGGTTGAGATCTGGAGACTGGCTAGGCCACTCCAGGACCTTGAAATGCTTCTTACGAAGCCACTCCTTCGTTGCCCGGGCGGTGTGTTTGGGATCATTGTCATGCTGAAAGACCCAGCCACGTTTTATCTTCAATGCCCTTGCTGATGGAAGGAGGTTTTTACTCAAAATCTCACGATACATGGCCCCATTCATTCTTTCCTTTACACGAATCAGTCGTCCTGGTCCCTTTGCAGAAAAACAGCCCCAAAGCATGATGTTTCCACCCCCATGCTTCACAGTAGGTATGGTGTTCTTTGTCCTTTTTTTTACCAAAAAGTTATATTTTGGTTTCATCTGACCATATGACATTCTCCCAATCTTCTTCTGGATCATCCAAATGCTCTCTAGCAAACTTCAGACGGGCCTGGACATGTACTGGCTAAAGCAGGGGGACACGTCTGGCACTGCAGGATTTGAGTTACTGATGGTAGGCTTTGTTACTTTGGTCCCAGCTCTCTGCAGGTCATTCACTAGGTCCCCACGTGTGGTTCTGGGATTTTTGCTCACTGTTCTTGTGATAATTTTGACCCCACGGGGTGAGATCTTGCGTGGAGCCCCAGATCGAGGGAGATTATCAGTGGTCTTGTATGTCTTCCATTTCCTAATAATTGCTCCCACAGTTGATTTCTTCAAACCAAGCTGCTTACCTATTGCAGATTCAGTCTTCCCAGCCTGGTGTAGGTCTACAATTTTGTTTCTGGTGTCCTTTGACAGCTCTTTGGTCTTGGCCATAGTGGAGTTTGGAGTGTGACTGTTTGAGGTTGTGGACAGGTGTCTTTTATACTGATAACAAGCCTCTCTCATCTTTTTAAGTGGGAGAACATGCACAATTGGTGGCTGACTAAATACTTTTTTGCCCCATTGTATGTGTAGGTAATCCTTTCTAACGTGGCTTTTAAAAAAATATATAATGTAGTCGAACTGCAAAGGTGTTGCTCTCCACTTTCTGGAGGACCGAGTTTTGAAATCAGTGGAATGCGGACGCTACAGACGTTTTTGTGAAAACACTGTTTTTTCGGCATGTCTCATGATCTGACAAACACCGCTCTAGCCCTGCCACCTTTCAACATAGATGCGGAAGAGCGATATCGGTGGATGCAGTGGATTGAGACGCAGCCCAGATATCTCTAACTTTAACAGATAGATTTTGATGAGGATTGTTTTATCATTTTAATTACATTTACGTGGGGCCGCGGAAATTGTAGGCTATGGGTTAACAATGCCAAAGGAAGCTGGTTAACAAAAGTGGGCTAGCATGCATTCCAACGCTCCACACAATTTATTTAGTAGTTAAATGATAGCATTAAGAGTGACCAATGGAATAATACATTGCTATTACCTCCACACAACAGTTGCGGTCCAGCAAAATGTCCCCCTTCTTATCAGTGAGGTCCTCACTCACATAGTATGACATAGAGTTTGGTCCGAGCACAAACCAGCGCTCTGTCCAATTTTTCCTTTTGTGGCCTTTTTTCATCATGTAGCCCTTCAGGAAAAAATACATGAATCTGTCACAATCAAGATTGTAATATCTTATCTATATCATTGATACCACCAGCAGAGGTCTGACAGAGGTCAGTGTAGAGTAGACAGTCCCTGTGTCCTAAATGGCACCCTATTCCCTATTTAGTGCAGTACTTTTGAACAGAGCCCTATGAGTTCTGGTTAAAAGTATTGCACTATACAGGGAATATGGTCCCATTTGGGATGCATAAAGTGTAGTAAGAGAGGGTACCGCAGGCGAACCTGTCTGAGAACATCCAGTATGAGCTCCTGGAAGACCTCAGAGATGCCCATGGACAGGGTCTGGCGGTTCATGCCCTTACTGAAGTGGCCCATGCCAACCAGCTCTATCAGCTCCCAGGCAATCAGGCATTGCTGCTTCCTGTTCAACATGAGCTTGTAATCATCAAACCTCTCCTGATTCCAAATGCCTCCCATGGCCTCCATCAGCTTCCGCAGGAAGTACTCAATCTGGAGGGGGGAGGAGAAGAGGAGAGGACACAGTGAGTCAGTCCTGTGGTATGAATGGGAATCATTTTAACTGGAAGAGCATAATTACAGCTAAAAAAATAAGATATGTATGTGTATTAAAGGTGTTGCCTTGTCTCTCACTTCCTCTGTGATGATGACCAGTGGGTACCTGTCTTCAGACAGGAAGTTGAAGATGCACCAGACCTTGAAGGCGTCATCGTTGGAGATGAGAAGATGGCTCATGTTGATGTTTTTCTTGAAACACAGTGTCCAGCACACATTGTTGAACTCCAGTATGTCAAAGTTATCCCTAACCTGTAATTAACATAAACAAAGCCAACATTTAAACAAAACAGAACAACTTCCCTATTTTTCTCCAACATACTGTAAGTAAGGGCAATAAGATGAGAAAGAGTCAGTAGTAGCCTAATATTTCTCTGCCCTACGTTTTAGCCCACATGATGTGAAGTACAAACATAATGTTCTTCGTCGCTTCATTTTAATTCAAGTCAGATTCCGGAGGAGAAAGGCAAGGAAATAGCCCCCAAGTACAAATAGCGCTAGGACTAAAGCAGTTTACTAATTGACATCAGTGTTGGTGTTATTGCTATGGAAACAGTTGGCAAGCCTTGCAAGTCTACAGATGTGGGCTATATCTGATGGTCTGCCAACTAGAGAACGGAGGACAAAAACTTTGAAGATCACTTCTTGCTTTATCACTGGTGTTTACAAAGTAAGTGCATTCATTACCAATGGCTGACTGCTTGAATATTAAAAAAGACATGAGTAATTATTATCTCCTCTCCCCGATGCCAATAGATGGGCCTTTGAAATCTACTTCCCATGCACTACAAAAGTCATAATAAAACTCCTTGTATGCTATTTGTTTTATTTCACTTGAGTTGTGTTCTGATTATGAGTCGGTCTCTATAAATTTGCTATCACAAAAAGGGTCCCCGGCCACAAAAAGTTTGAGAACCCCTGCAATATGTGTAAAAACAAGGTGTTTACCAATCAGATTGTGAAGCTTTTCTAGAAAACAGACTCAGCGAAAACCAAAGACTCTGCATCATGCAATCATCATGTTCTGGAATCTATCTGTAGTAGAGTGCGTGTTAACCCTTCACTTCTAAATGCTATGTATGACACAGGATGAAATGTGAGTAGCTGATGTAAGCTTAATGGACGTTTCTTCTGAAACGAAGGCTATATTTTCTTGCACTCATTGCAGTAATTTTCAGCACACATGGTTTTTTCTTTCGATAACTAACAATGGTGGGTCTCACACCTCCTTGATGGCTGTGAAACAGAAAGATTCTGCCACTCACACAGTAGACATACCATAACAATGGCAGCCTTGTTCAAGGTCAAACAGATCCAGATCCTGCTTGCTCCATTTATTTCTCAAAAACCAATACATTTTAATATGGTTGACATGCATAATATGGGTGACATGCATATTTTAGAAACTAAGATAAACACTGAAAATAGCAATAACTCATCATATAACACCCACTGGCTCCATGTCATCTACAAGACCCTGCTAGGTAAAGTCCCCCCTTATCTCAGCTCGCTGGTCACCATTGCATCTCCCACCTGCAGCACACGCTCCAGCAGGTATATCTCTCTAGTCACCCCCAAAACCAATTCTTTCTTTGGCCGCCTCTCCTTCCAGTTCTCTGCTGCCAATGACTGGAACGAACTACAAAAATCTCTGAAACTGGAAACACTTATCTCCCTCACTAGCTTTAAGCACCAACTGTCAGAGCAGCTCACAGATTACTGCACCTGTACATAGTCCACCTATAATTTAGCCCAAACAACTACCTCTTTCCCTACTGTATTTAATTTATTTATTTATTTTGCTCCTTTGCACCCCATTATTTTTATTTCTACTTTGCACATTCTCCCATTGCAAATCTACCATTCCAGTGTTTTACTTGCTATATTGTATTTACTTTGCCACCATGGCCTTTTTGCCTTTACCTCCCTTATCTCACCTCATTTGCTCACATCGTATATAGACTTGTTTATACTGTATTATTGACTGTATGTTTGTTTTACTCCATGTGTCGTTGTATGTGTCGAACTGCTTTGTTTTATCTTGGCCAGGTCGCAATTGTAAATGAGAACTTGTTCTCAACTTGCCTACCTGGTTAAATAAAGGTGAAATAAAAAAATAAAAAAATAAAAAATATTATGAGCAAGGAACGTTATATACAGAAAAGCATTGCCTTAAACAATGTTTCTAAAGGCACACATTAAACACTTCCCATTAAGTCTTATCATCCACTATGGGGATGCGGCACTCCACAGTTACACCTCATGCTGAGGGATCTGTCGACCTAGGGGCTATGTACATTCTAGTGGTTCTATTTCTATGGACCCAACATTCCAGAGCCCTCCACTAACAGACCCACTGAGGTGAGGAGACAGGATGACGCAGGTGCTCAGAAGCCTGAGTGCAATGTCGGTTTGACATTTTACTGCATTGTTAGGAGCTCGTAACGTTCACATTTTGCTGCACTCGCTACAACATATTTTAAACTATGATCAGATCAAATCAACTTTGATTTAAAGTCTGCCAACTCCTTGTGAATTTATTTATTTAAGTCAGTTAAGATCAAATTCTTATTTTACAATGATGGTCTACCCCAGCCAAACCCTCCCCAGTTGTGATACAGCCCAGGATCAAACCAGAATCTGTAGTGACGCCTCTAGCACTGATATGCAGTGCCTAAGACCACTGCGCCACTCGGGAGCCCACTTAGACCGCTTGCGCCACTTGGCATGACAATGAGCAATGGAGTTGGAAAGAGCACAAACAAATCTCTTACTGCTCACCTTGTCCAGTATGAATCTATTGAGGTAGGGCATGTAGCCCTGGTTGGACACAGGGCCCTCATCATCATCCTTAAAGTGCTGCTCCAGGGCGACTGGGTCATGGGGTATCTTCATCACAGTGCACAGGTTATGAGAGAGCACCTGTAGAGCCACAGTCAGATCAGATCATGCAGTCAGGGAAACCGTTGCCGTCATATTAATATCATTCACCAGGTGCCGTCATAGTAATATCATTCACCAGGTACCCCACCCCCCCAAAAGATTCCTCATACAAGTGGGCATCATGCTCCCATAAACACAATTACATGGTGATTTTTCAAAAGGGCCTCTATTTAGTCCAAGATTACATTGACATGCATGACTAAGCATGTGTTGCTGTCAGTTCAAGCATTGCTGCCCAAGCATTACTTCTGTTCCTTCCTGGAAACATCTACAAAAAGTGTGTTGAAAAGGTCCCTGTTGAGATGTAGAGTGAAGTAAATATATCAAAATAAATCTTATGATATTTATAAATAAGCCACTCACTAACATCTATAATCTAGACAAAGGAACAGACTGGACTGTCTGAAAAATAATATTAACAATGGGTGGTTGACAACATTTCCGGGCAAGTCAGGATGTTCTCTATGCAGTGTTGTGATAGCTCAGGTGGAATTTAGGTGCTGAATGAAAGGTGAAGGCCTATTTTCCAGACATCGAAAATACTTATTTTCTGGATGTCGAAAGTATGTTTTTATGTCTATGATTGGTTCAGATTTGGTTCGTTCCGGACCAAAAATCAACGTCCTTGGAAGTTGAAATCAAGACCGGTCTGGACTGCACCAAAAAAACACCAACAAAATACAGTCAATCCAGACAGCACCAAAAAACGGACCAAAAAAAGAAATCCCAAAGACGTTGAGGTCGGTAAATGCTGAGTATAGTGTCTTCATCAGAGCCTGGCTGGTACACAGACCACCAGACAGACCCAGACAGGAAAACAATACCTACCCTTCTAAAGCAGTGCCCCTTGCCTTTTAAAATCTCAACACGTTTACGTTAGATTCTGTCCAAATGACAAAATATCGTGGGTAAAGCAAGATTATCATCAGGCACGCATGTCCCACATTCATGGGTATCTGTCAATCAACAATGGTTATTTCCACAGAACCATTGTTATTCCTGTTTTTTTGTGCGAAAAAGTTAGACACACACGAGTAAGAGAAAATACTTCTGATATAAGCAGAAACTGAGTAGCCTGTGAGTTGAGGAATAGCAGAAATGTGTCTCTACTTTGCTGTCGATGTTGCCGACTGAATTATCACTTGGCAGTTGACACAAAATTCACTATTGTGAGGGAAGCGAAGCAGTACATAAAAATAGTGTACACTGAATTAAAATTAAGATCTCAGATACATTGTCAAATATTTTATCCAACTGATCAGAACTTTTTGTGTCTGATATTCGGAACAGCGACATGAGAAAATATTGTCAGAATTAATCTACATTTCGGTTTTTGATCAAACATGTTTTTAAACTTAATTATGGAATAATACTGTAGGCCTACTAGCTACGATTTAAAGCCTACCTTAAGCTGTGATTTTGACACTTTCCCACTTTGATCCACGTCCAAGGCTGTGAATGCGTGCCATATTGACTTCAGAAGTTCATCCCGTAGTAGTCCCATGTTCGTAGTCACTGGTGCGCTCGAAGTCTAGGTAAAACTGTAATTTTTTCAGACACTGATCCATACACAGTCACGTGATCGAGTGTCGCAGCAGGAAAATTAGATCGCATCATCCAATGACTGTATGGTAGCACCAGATAGCGCATAGTTGTCGAACGCGTTGCGCTTTCATCAGTATTCAATTGTGAAGAGTAAACGGTTAATAGACCACAAACAGCTTAATAAAAATATGTCCTCACAATGAACAAACCTGTTGCGGTATACGATCAACTTCACAATAAACTACATAAAAAAAGTTTGTATAATCTCATTGACCTGTTTTCATTAGATAACTAGTCCATCCCACAGACTATCATGTTCCAGTTCGTTTTTTTTTTAGAGCAACATTCATCCACAAACAAGGTATCCAAGGTATCCATATTATCGGGAGTGAATTTATTGAACTTGCAACAAGTAACATGAAACCAATAGCTGTCAAAAGTATCTACATGCATAATATACATCATTGTAAAACATGAGAAAATGTAAATTAGTCAATAATGCTACAGTTCTGATGGGTTTTGAACAGAAGAAAATACTGACTTCACTAAAACAATTCTTCAGTGGCTCCATGCATCATATATAAAATAAATGACACCGGGGCTTGACACAATGATCCACTTTGACCAACTGCATCACACACAATTGGATGACTCATGAACAATGTACATGAGTAAAACATCTTAAACAGTGTACACAACTCAATACATAATGAACTTCAGATAGGAAATGTATTACAGATGCAACACATTGAAATTCCATGTTTTACAGAAGAGATTGATTTCTGAAACTATTCTAAACATCTGAATGGAATTTACAAATTCACTGAAGTCCACTAACGTTCAAGACAAACATATAGCAGCAGTATGCATGTTTACATTTAGCAGACGCTCTTACACAGAGCGACTTACTAGTGAGTGCATACATTTTCATACTTTTCGTACTGGTCACACGTGGGAATCGAACCCACAACCCTGCCATTGCAAGCGCCATGAGCCAAACAGTTTGACTGAGCCAAACAGTTTGCATATGGCAAGTTCAAAGTGCTCATTGAATCATTCCTAGTCAATGATCCAGTTCCACTACCTGAAATCAGGTATAATAGACTGTAAAGTGCAAATCTGTTACACACCATCCCAAACCCGCACACTGGCAACAGAATGTTCTACCATGCTCCCACATTCCATTAAAAACAAAAATTGGCTATGTAATACCAATTGCCAGAACATGCCAAGTGCTTGGGAAGGTAACAACCCTTTCACTCTTTAGAATCAAATAAATCTGGTCCATTGTCTTACTAACCCTTTCCAAGTACCAAACAGTAAGAACTATAAATACCGGTAGTCGGTTTGTACACTCTGAAGCCCATCTCTCCATGTCTGCCTAGGGAGGCCTTCCCAGTACACTGTTGAGTGCAACCAGGGTTGTTTTCATTAGCGCACAAGGTAGCAAGAAATTTTGCAACAGAAAACAAGCATTTCTAATTGGACAAGGTAGTCCCCCTCAGGTAGTCCCCCTCTGTTTTGGCCTGTTTTTTTTCTTCCACGTCGTGCCTAGTGAATATGACTCAGTCTGATACCCATTTGGGTTGGCAGTTGGCCCGCTCAATAGATGGTCAGGCTGACTGAGCGGTTCATCTTCTTGCCGATGAGCCTGGAGCTCCTGCTGGACTGGAGGGTGGAGCGCGTCAGGACCCTATCTGAGATCAGAAACTTCTCTTCGGCAGCTACTTTGGCTTGCTGGGCCTTTTTAAGCTCCCTGCACGAGGACAATCACATTGTTAGAGAAGCCATTCATAAATACAAGAAAATACTAATTACATCTGAAATGGATTCCTGAATCATTAAAGAGTAGATATCATGTCATTTTTCACAAAACAAACACTGTCGTAGTATTCTCTCTAACATTCATACTTACGATATGATAAGTGAAAAAGGAATGGAAGCCTTGAGCCATGACATATGAAGAGGGTACGTACTTCTGCAGTAGCGCATTTTTGAACTTCTCTGCGTTGAGTTCCACGCGGAGCTGGTCAGCGCTCATGCGGGAGGCAGTGAGGAGGACGGGATGTTTGGTGAGGGAAGACGCAGACGGCCTACTGGCAGGGTCAGGGTGGATCATCAACTGCAGCACACAGAATTCATTAATACACTAATTAAACTTTACTACTGGGTGTCCTGCACACAAACAACCATTACAGAATGAAGCACTGCACCCAACATGGCACCCTAAACCCTTTATAGTGCACTACATTTGACCAGGTCCCATAGGGCTCAGGTCAAATATGCGCACAATGTAGGGAAAGTGTACCATTTGGGAAGCACCCCTGATCGTTTCTAGTCAAACCTTCAGTAAACTTGGGAATTCCTGTGAGAGCACTTGAGGTATCGCAGGTAGTTTTCCTTGTCTGATATCATGCCACTTGTCACCATTGGTTGGGAGTGGTTCAGCTCCTGAGGCACTGACCACAGTCAGTGCTAGGGCAAAAATATCTGCCCTGGTGAGGTTTCTATAGTCCTGAAAAACACATTGGTCCAATACATGATTTTGGATAATTTAACAAATGGGGTGGTATGGGGGAGGAGTTATCCAATTACCTCTTGTAAGACTTCATTGACCAGGTACCTGCTGTCCCCTTCTTCAACTTGAGGATTGTCCATTCTGGTCACATGGCCAAGATCACCTGGGGGAAAAATACAAAAACAGAATCCAGCTGCATGGTCAACAAGTACACTCAATTATTAGCTTGTTACATTTGCATGATAAAAAAAAGTACCTATTTTGTAAACAACATTTGTATTTGGTCCTTCATCATCGTCAAATTGATCGACACACACCACAGTCCTTCGGGATAAGAAGATGTTGCCTGAGAAAAGTAAAGCACAGCTAGTGTTAAATCATAAATATTCTAAATGATTTCAATAGCTGAGCTGTATCCAAAACTCTACAGCTACTTACTTGGCTTGATGTCCATGTGAACCAGAGAGGTGGAGTGAATGTACTTCAGTCCACGGGCCACCTGAAGGAGAAGGTCCTTAAGGTCCAGCTCAGAGAAGAAGCGCATGGTTCTGTAGTTCTCTGAGACCACGTCTGCCAGTGTGCCGCCGTTACAGTACTCATTCTGTATGAGCATGTGGTCGTCCTCTGACCAGGCAGAGTAGTACCTCACTACATGGGGGTGCTGCCCCAAGACCGCGTGGGCATACACCTCCCGGAGTGCATTCTGTCTGCGGAAAACAGAACACAATATTAGCACAAAAATGGCATGGCATTAAGGTCAATGAGTCGTTTAAATGTACACTTGGACTGTCAGTTTTTCAAAATCCATGGGATTCTCTTACTCGTCTACAGATCCAGCGAGGGGCTTCTTTGAGCGTTTGATGGCATAGATGCAGCCATCAAGTCTTTTCACACATTTGAAGACAGAGCCAAACTCCCCAGATCCTATCTTCTCCAGCTCATGAAACTCTGTGGCATATCTTGATATCATGTTGCTATCCAGAAGATTAATTCTCTGCAAGAAAAGGACAGAGTTGCTTAGACACTTATCTAAAGTACAATTTCAGTGTGCGTGGGTGGGTAACAAAAGTATCATTGTGATTACAAAAATATACCTTTGATGGTGGAATGATGTCCTCTTCACACTCTGCATCACTGGCTTCCATGTCCTCTCCACATGAGCTTTAGAGACAAAGTAAACTAAATGTGTTATATAACAACCACTGGAGGGCAGACAATCCCTACAAGTGTACATTGTTAGTAACCACGTGGCTTTGGGTTGCTGCCAACAAGCATGCAATAGTCAACAGATTAATTGCACACTAGATCTAGAAGCATGTCTGAATCTATTGTCAACTAAGAATAGGCCATGCTCCATTGACACCGACAGAAATACAAATCTCCCAATTCTAAGATGCTTCTTTTTGTTGTTGTAAAACAGTCATAAAAGGAACTTGAGTTGTGGCATGGTAGTAAAATCTGATCTACTTTACAACACTAACTGCAATTACTTTTGAGTTTTATAAAATGGTTTTGACAAACAAGAGTTCCAAAACTACCTAAGAATAGGGGAGAGTATAAAGAGGAAATGGAGTTTGTTTGAGGACAGTAGAAGTCCCACACCCACAAAATCCCAATGTAACACCTGGTAAATAATGACATCAGTACAATGTGCTTCTCTTACTCATTCCTGTGTGATCTCTTTCTGTTGTTCCTTTGTAACATTGCTGCCTGGATCAGTAATGAGTCAGGGGTGAATGGATTGATGTTGATCATGGGCGCATGTCTACTCCTGCTGTCTGTGTGCGGTCTTCCTGTTGACTCCCTATTCATGTAGACACCTATTCCTACCCGGCAGACTGTGGATCCTGTGGCCACTGCTCTGGACAACAAACTCTGAAAGAGAAAACAAAACATTGCATTAGATAAGAATAACATGTATGGTTGGTGAGGGTCATCCATACAAATATGGAAAACAAGTCAAGGAAATGAATGATTCAGGGAAAACTATGCCATTGCCTTTAACAAGTGGTAAAATAATCATGTTCAAACATGTTGAAGACAGAAATAGTAATTTTGCACAGTGGCCTGTTCTCTGGCTGAAAACTTTTTTTCAAAGTTAATTTGATTTTACATTGTGGATCTGATAGAATAATTTGAGAACAATAACATGTTAACATTACTGTAGTTAACCCACCTTAGGTGTGTGGGGGACATCAAATAGTCGGAGTTTTCTGAAGGTTTTATGGGGCAGTGTGTCGGGACAATCTGGAATGGGAGAGCTTCCATCCTGATTGTCGGAAAACTCCGGGGACGAGCTGTTGTAGTAGGGCCGGGACCCTTTACTCAGAGAAGGGGACCCCCTCATCAGGTCAGTCCCTGGTGATTTTAGGGGGAAAAGACATCCAAATCCCTCATCCCAGTGTTCAACGCGATCCTCCGCGGTAGCTGTCTTCGTGGTGCCGTTACAGACGGCTTGGTTTAAGTTGGAGTTGTGTCTCGGCGATTGCACTAGGGAGTCCATTTCGGCGAGACTCGACTCGGTTCCAATGCTGTTGTTGCCGTCGTCCTCTCCGTCACTCTGGTTGAAGTCTAGTCTCTGTCGAATAGGTCCCATCTTCGGGGACATACCGACGAACATTCGGCAACTGAAACGTATCACTTCCCAGACACAGTAACGTTGGCTATAGCGTTAAAGTGGCTAGCTAACTAAATCGTTTTCAAATTATCCCTAGTAGCTTGACATCCGTGTGCCCATGGCGCTACAATTTTGAGTCAATTTGTAATCCAAAATGACTTGGCTAAATAAATTAGCCAACGTTCGCTCACTAGCCTCGCAAATACGTTAGAGGTTAGCTAACTACTGTAACGCCTTAGCTTCGTTCCATGAGGAGCAGAACACCGTACTGGCAAACGAACGATTATGCTGGGCGCTTATTTACTACAAAAAACAATAATTAATTTAGTACTTGTGTCTAGATGTCAAAATACTTCAGTCGACTGTTTGTTAACCTGAAATATTGTCACAATTTGTCCTGCTCCGCTTCCTGCGACCGTTGATAGAATTATTCCAACCTACATTTCTTCCACTCTCCAACCAATGAGAACACATTCCTGAATTTTGAAACGTGGGCGTTACTTCCTTCGAAGCAAAGTTTTTCGTCACAAAATGGATATTTGACAAACGTCACTTAGGCGCGAATTGAATCCTTGGATCTTTTTTTTTTTTTTTTACCTTGGAGGCTCTTAATTAATTTGTCCGCATCATTAGTCCTCATTGTACTCTACTGTACTTTTTTTTATTTCACCAGGTAAGCTAGTTGAGAACAAGTTCTCATTTACAACTACGACCTGGCCAAGATAAAGCAAAACAGTGCGACAAACAGAGTTACACATGGAATAAACAAGCATACAGTCAATAACAATAGAAAAAAGATCGGTTAGCTGCTCAGATAGCTTATGTTTAAAGTTAGTGAGGGAAATATAAATCTCCAGCTTCAGCGATTTTTGCAGTTCGTTCCAGTCACTGGCAGCAGAGAACTGGAAGGAAAGGTGGCCAAAAGAGGTGTTGGCTTTGGGGATGACCATTGAGATATACCTGCTGGAGCGCATGCTACGGGTGGGTGTTGTTATCATGACCAGTGAGCTGAGATAAGGCAGATTTTTACCTAGCATAGGCTTATAGATGATCTGGAACCAGTGGGTCTGGCGACGAATATGTAACGGGGGCCAGCCGACAAGAGCATACAGGTAGCAGTGGTGGGTGGTATAAGGGGCTTTGGTAACAAAACTGATGGCACTGTGATAGACTGCATCCAATTTGCTGAGTAGAATATTGGAAGCTATCGCCGATGTCAAGGATCGATAGGATAGTCAGTTTTACTAGGGTAAGTTTGGCGGCGTGAGTGGTGACTTTGTTGCAAAATAGAAAGCTGATTCTAGATTTGATTTTGGATTGGAGATGCTTAATGGGAGTCTGGAAGGAGAGTTTACAGGCTAGCAAGACACCTAGGTATTTGTAGTTGTCCACATATTCTAGGTTAGAACCGTCCAGAGTAGTGATGCTAGTCGGCAGGTGGGTGCGGGCAGCGAATGGTTGAAAAGCATGCATTTGGTTTTACTAGCGTTTAAGAGCAGTCGGAGGCCACAGAAGAAGTGTTGTATGGTGTTGAAGCTTGTTTGGAGGTTACTTAACACAGTGTCTAAAGAAAGGCCAGATGTATACAAAATGGTGTTGTCTGGGTAGAGGTGGATCAGGGAATCACCCGCAGCAAGAGCGACATCGTTGATATATACAGAGAAATGAGTCATCCCCAGAATTGAACCCTGTGGTACCCCCATAGACTGCCAGAGGTCCGGACAACAGGCTCTTCGATTTCACACTGAACTCTGTCTGCGAAGTAGTTGGTGAACCAGGCGAGGCAGTCATTTGAGAAACCAAGGCTAATGAGTCTGCCGATAAGAATACAGTGATTGACAGAGTCGAAAGCCTTGGCCAGGTCGATGAAGACGGCTGCACAGTACTGTCTTATATCGATGGCGGTTATGATATTGTTTAGGATCTTGAGCGTGGCTGAGGTGCACTCGTGACCAGCTCGGAAACCTGATTGCACAGCGGAGAAGGTACGGTGGTATTCGAAATGGTTAGTGATCCGTTTTTTAACTTGGCTTTCGAATACTTTAGAAAGGCAGGGCAGGATGGATATAGGTCTGTAGCAGTTTGGGTCTAGAGTGTCACCCCCTTTGAAGAGGGAGATGACCGCGGCAGCTTTCCAATCTTTGGGGCTCTCGGACGATACGAAAGAGGTTGAACAGACTGGTAATAGGGGTTGCAACAATGGCGGCGGATAATTTTAGAAAGAGAGGGTCCAGATTATTTAGCCCAGCTGATTTGTACGGGTCCAGGTTTTGCAGCACTTTCAGAACATCTGCTATCTGGATTTGGGTAAAGGAGAAGCTGGGAAGGCTTGGGCAAGTAGCTGCGGGGGGTGCAGAGCTGTTGGTTGGGGTAGGAAAGCATGGCCAGCCGTACAGAAATGCTTATTGAAATGTTCAATTATCCTGGATTAAATCGGTGGTGACCGTGTTACCTAGCCTCAGTGCAGTGGGCAGCTGGGAGGAGGTGCTCTTCTTCTATGGACTTTACAGTGTCCCAAAACTTTTGAGTTAGAGCTACAGGATGCAAATTTATGTTTGAAAAAGCTAGCCTTTGCTTTCCTTGGTTCCGGACCTCCCTGAACAGTTGCATATCGCGGGGACTAGTCGATGCTATTGCAGTCCGCCACAGGATATTTTTGTGCTGGTCAAGGGCAGTCAGGTCTGGAGTGAACCAAGGGCTATATCTGTTTCTTAGTTCTACATTTTTTGAAAGGGGCATGCTTATTTAAGATGGTGAGGAAATTTCTTAAAAAAAAAACGACCAGGTGGGATCAATATCCTTCCAGGATACCCGAGCTAGGTCGATTAGAAATGCCTGCCCGCAGAAGTGTTTAAGGAGCGTTTGACAGTTATGAGGGGTGGTCGTTTGACCTCGGACCCATTGCGGATGCAGGCATTGATCCTGATTGAAAACAGCAGAGGTGTATTTGGAGGGCAAGTTGGTCAGGATAATATCTATGAGGGTGCCCATGTTTATGGATTTAGGGCTGTACCTGGTGGGTTCCTTGATAATGTGTGTGAGATTGAGGGAATTTTAGCTTAATTCATTGACCTTGAGCATATCAAATCAAAGCTTACTCGTCACGTGCGCTGAATACAACAGGTGTAGTAGACCTTACAGTGAAATGCTTACTTACAGGCTTAAACCAATAGTGCAAAAAAAGCTATTAGGTGGACAAGGTAGGTAAAGAACAGGCTATATACAGTAGCGAGGCTATATACAGTAGCGAGGCTACATACAGACACCGATTAGTCAGGTTGATTGAGGTAGTGTGTACATGTAGATATGGTTAGTGACTATACATATATGATAAACAGAGTAGCAGTAGCGTAAAAGAGGGGTTGGCGGGTGGTGGGACACAATACAGATAGCCAGGTTAGCCAATGTGCAGGAGCACTGGTTGGTCGGCCCAATTGAGGTAGTGTGTACATGAATGTACAGTGGGGCAAAAAAGTATTTAGTCAGCCACCAATTGTGCAAGTTCTCCCACTTAAAAAGATGAGAGGCCTGTAATCTTCATCATAGGTACACTTCAACTATGACAGACAAAATGAGGGGGAAAAAAAAATCCAGAAAAATAACATTGTAGGATTTTTTAATGAATTTATTTGCAAATTATGGTGGAAAATAAGGATTTGGTCAATAACAAAAGTTTCTCAATACTTTATATACCCTTTGTTGGCAATGACAGAGGTCAAACGTTTTCTGTAAGTCTTCACAAGGTTTTTACACACTGTTGCTGGTATTTTGGCCCATTCCTCCATGCAGATCTCCTCTAGAGCAGTGATGTTTTGGGGCTGTTGCTGGGCAACACGGACATTCAACTCTCTCCAAAGATTTTCTATGGGGTTGAGATCGGCAGACTGTCAAAGCCACTCCAGGACCTTGAAATGCTTCTTACGAAGCCACTCCTTCGTTGCCCGGGCGGTGTGTTTGGGATCATTGTCATGCTGAAAGACCCAGCCACATTTTATCTTCAATGCCCTTGCTGATGGTAGGCTTTGTTACTTTGGTCCCAGCTCTCTTCAGGTCATTCACTAGGTCCCCCCGTGTGGCTCTGGGATTTTTGCTCACCGTTCTTGTGATCATTTTGACCCCACGGGGTGAGATCTTGCGTGGAGCCCCAGATCGAGGGAGATTATCAGTGGTCTTGTATGTCTTCCATTTCCTAATAATTGCTCCCACAGTTGATTTCTTCAAACCAAGCTGCTTACCTATTGCAGATTCAGTCTTCCCAGCCTGGTGCAGGTCTACAATTTTGTTTCTGGTGTCCTTTGACAGCTCTCTGGTCTTGGCCATAGTGGAGTTTGGAGTGTGACTGTGAGGTTGTGGACAGGTGTCTTTTATACTGATAACAAGTTCAAACAGGTGCCATTAATACAGGTAACGAGTGGACGACAGAGGAGCCTCTTAAAATCAAATTTTATTTGTCACATACACATGGTTAGCAGATGTTAATGCGAGTGTAGCGAAATGCTTGTGCTTCTAGTTCAGACAATGCAGTAATAACCAACAAGTAATCTAACTAACAATTCCAAAACTACTGTCTTATACACAGTGTAAGGGGATAAAGAATATGTACATAAGGATATTTGAATGAGTGATGGTACAGAGCAGCATAGGCAGGATACAGTAGATGGTATCGAGTACAGTATATACAGTGCCTTGCGAAAGTATTCGGCCCCCTTGAACTTTGCAACCTTTTGCCACATTTCAGGCTTCAAACAAAGATATAAAACTGTATTTGTTTGTGAAGAATCAACAACAAGTGGGACACAATCATGAAGTGGAATGACATTTATTGGATATTTCAAACTTTTTTAACAAATCAAAAACTGAAAAATTGGGCGTGCAAAATTATTCAGCCCCTTTACTTTCAGTGCAGCAAACTCTCTCCAGAAGTTCAGTGAGGATCTCTGAATGATCCAATGTTGACCTAAATGACTAATGATGATAAATTCAATCCACCTGTGTGTAATCAAGTCTCTGTATAAATGCACCTGCACTGTGATAGTCTGAGGTCCGTTAAAAGCGCAGAGAGCATCATGAAGAACAAGGAACACACCAGGCAGGTCCGAGATACTGTTGTGAAGAAGTTTAAAGCCGGATTTGGATAGAAAAAGATTTCCCAAGCTTTAAACATCCCAAGGAGCACTGTGCAAGTGATAATATTGAAATGGAAGGAGTATCAGACCACTGCAAATCTACCAAGACCTGGCCGTCCCTCTAAACTTTCAGCTCATACAAGGAGAAGACTGATCAGAGATGCAGCCAAGAGGCCCATGATCACTCTGGATGAACTGCAGAGATCTACAGCTGAGGTGGGAGACTCTGTCCATAGGACAACAATCAGTCGTATATTGCACAAATCTGGCCTTTATGGAAGAGTGGCAAGAAGAAAGCCATTTCTTAAAGATATCCATAAAAAGTGTTGTTTAAAGTTTGCCACAAGACACCTGGGAGACACACCAAACATGTGGAAGAAGGTGCTCTGGTCAGATGAAACCAAAATTGAACTTTTTGGCAACAATGCAAAACGTTATGTTTGGCGTAAAAGCAACACAGCTGAACACACCATCCCCAATGTCAAACATGGTGGTGGCAGCATCATGGTTTGGGCCTGCTTTTCTTCAGCAGGGACAGGGAAGATGGTTAAAATTGATGGGAAGATGGATGGAGCCAAATACAGGACCATTCTGGAAGAACCTGATGGAGTCTGCAAAAGACCTGAGACTGGGACGGAGATTTGTCTTCCAACAAGACAATGATCCAAAACATAAAGCAAAATCTACAATGGAATGGTTCAAAAATAAACATATCCAGGTGTTAGAATGGCCAAGTCAAAGTCCAGACCTGAATCCAATCGAGAATCTGTGGAAAGAACTGAAAACTGCTGTTCACAAATGCTCTCCATCCAACCTCACTGAGCTCGAGCTGTTTTGCAAGGAGGAATGGGAAAAAATTTCAGTCTCTCGATGTGCAAAACTGATAGAGACATACCCCCAAGCGACTTACAGCTGTAACCGCAGCAAAAGGTGGCGCTACAAAGTATTAACTTAAGGGGGCTGAATAATTTTGCACGCCCAATTTTTCAATTTTTGATTTGTTAAAAAAGTTTGAAATATCCAATAAATGTCGTTCCACTTCATGATTGTGTCCCACTTGTTGTTGATTCTTCACAAAAAAATACAGTTTTATATCTTTATGTTTGAAGCCTGAAATGTGGCAAAAGGTCGCAAAGTTCAAGGGGGCCGAATACTTTCGCAAGGCACTGTACATGAGGTGAGTATGTAAACAAAGTGGCATAGTTAAAGTGGCTAGTGATACATGTATTATATAGATGCAGTCAATGATATAGAGTACAGTATATACGTATGCATATGAGATAAATAATGTTACTTACCCTACATTATTCAAGGTAGCATTGTTAAAAGTGGCTAGTGATATATTTACATAATTTCCCATCAATTCCCATTATTAAAGTGGCTGGAGTTGAGTTAGTGTCAGTGTGTTGGCAGCAGCCACTCAATGTTAGTGGTGGCTGTTTAACAGTCTGATTGCCTTGAGATTGAAAAACAGCTTCTGTCTCTCGGTCCCAGCTTTGATGCACCTGTACTGACCTCGCCTTCTGGATGATAGCGGGGTGAACAGGCAGTGGCTCGGGTGGTTGATGTCCTTGATGATCTTTATGGCCTTCCTGTAACATCGGGTGGTGTAGGTGTCCTGGAGGGCAGGTAGTTTGCCCCCAGTGATGCGTTGTGCAGACCTCACTACCCTCTGGAGAGCCTTACGGTTGTGGGCGGAGCAGTTGCCGTACCAGGCGGTGATACAGCCCGCCAGGATGCTCTCGATTGTGCATCTGTAGAAGTTTGTGAGTGCTTTTGGTGACAAACCAAATTTCTTCAGCCTCCTGAGGTTGAAGAGGCGCTGCTGCGCCTTCTTCACGATGCTGTCTGTGTGAGTGGACCAATTCAGTTTGTCTGTGATGTGTATGCCGAGGAACTTAAAACTTGCTACCCTCTCCACTACTGTTCCATCGATGTGGATAGGGGGGTGTTCCCTCTGCTGTTTCCTGAAGTCCACAATCATCTCCTTAGTTTTGTTGACATTGAGTGAGAGGTTTATTTTCCTGACACCACACTCCGAGGGCCCTCACCTCCTCCCTGTAGGCCGTCTCGTCGTTGTTGGTAATCAAGCCTACAACTGTTGTGTCGTCCGCAAACTTGATGATTGAGTTGGAGGCGTGCGTGGCCACGCAGTCGTGGGTGAACAGGGAGTACAGGAGAGGGCTCAGAACGCACCCTTGTGGGGCCCCAGTGTTGAGGATCAGCGGGGTGGAGATGTTGCCTACCCTCACCACCTGGGGGCGGCCCGTCAGGAAGTCCAGTACCCAGTTGCACAGGGCGGGGTCGAGACCCAGGGTCTCGAGCTTGATGACGAGCTTGGAGGGTACTATGGTGTTGAATGCCGAGCTGTAGTCGAACAGCATTCTCACATAGGTATTCCTCTTGTCCAGATGGGTTAGAGCAGTGTGCAGTGTTTCTTGAGATTGCATCGTCTGTGGACCTATTTGGGCAGTAAGCAAATTGGAGTGGGTCTAGGGTGTCGGGTAGGGTGGAGGTGATATGGTCCTTGACTAGTCTCTCAAAGCACTTCATGATGACGGAAGTGAGTGCTACGGGGCGGTAGTCGTTTAGCTCAGTTACCTTAGCTTTCTTGGGAACAGGAACAATGGTGGCCCTCTTGAAGCATGTGGGAACAGCAGACTGGTATAGGGATTGATTGAATATGTCCGTAAACACACCGGCCAGCTGGTCTGCGCATGCTCTGAGGGCGCGGCTGGGGATGCTGTCTGGGCCTGCAGCCTTGCGAGGGTTAACACGTTTAAATGTCTTACTCACCTCGGCTGCAGTGAAGGAGAGTCTGCATGTTTTCGTTGCAGGCCGTGTCAGTGGCACTGTATTGTCCTCAAAGCGGGCAAAAAAGTTATTTAGTCTGCCTGGGAGCAGGACATCCTGGTCCGTGACTGGGCTGGATTTCTTCTTGTAGTCCGTGATTGACTGTAGACCCTGCCACATGCCTCGTGTCTGAGCCGTTGAATTGAGATTCTACTTTGTCTCTGTACTGACGCTTAGCTTGTTTGATAGCCTTGCGGAGGGAATAGCTGCACTGTTTGTATTCGGTCATGTTACCAGTCACCTTGCCCTGATTAAAAGCAGTGGTTCGCGATTTCAGTTTCACGCGAATGCTGCCATCAATCCACGGTTTCTGGTTAGGGAATGTTTTAATCGTTGCTATGGAAACAACATCTTCAACGCACGTTCTAATGAACTCGCACACCGAATCAGCGTATTCGTCAATATTGTTATCTGACGCAATACGAAACATGTCCCAGTCCACGTGATGGAAGCAGTCTTGGAGTGTGGAGTCAGCTTGGTTGGACCAGCGTTGGACAGACCTCAGCGTGGGAGCCTCTTGTTTTAGTTTCTGTCTGTAGGCAGGGATCAACAAAATGGAGTCGTGGTCAGCTTTTCCGAAAGGAGGGCGGGGCAGGGCCTTATATGCGTCGCGGAAGTTAGAGTAACAATGATCCAAGGTTTTTCCACCCCTGGTTGCGCAATCGATATGCTGATAAAATTTTGGGAGTCTTGTTTTCAGATTAGCCTTGTTAAAATCCCCAGCAACAATGAATGCAGCCTCCGGATGAATGGATTCCAGTTTGCAAATAGTCAAATAAAGTTCGTTCAGAGCCATCTGCTTGGGGGGGATATATATACGGCTGTGATTATAATCGAAGAGAATTCTCTTGGTAGATAATGCGGTCTACATTTGATTGTGAGGAATTCTAAAATCAGGTGAACAGAAGGATTTGAGTTCCTGTATGTTTCTTTCATCACACCATGTCTCGTTAGTCATAAGGCATACGAAGAAGTTACAGGTCTGTGAGAGCCAGAAATCTTGCTTGTTTGTAGGTGACCAAATACTTATTTTCCACCATAATTTGCAAATAAATTCATAAAAAAATCCTACAATGTGATTTTCTGGATTTTTTTTCTCCTTTTGTCTGTCATAGTTGAAGTGTACCTATGATGAAAATTACAGGCCTCATCTTAAGTGGGAGAACTTGCACAATTGGTGGCTGACCAAATACTTTTTTGCCCCACTGTATAGTTAAAGTGACTATGCATATATGATAAACAGAGAGTAGCAGCAGCGTAAAAAGAGGCTTTGGGGGGCGAGAGAACATTCTATGACTGGGGTGGCTGGGGTCTTTGACAATTTTTAGGGCCTTCCACTGACACCGCCTGGTGAAGAGGTCCTGGATGGCAGGCAGCTTAGCCCCAGTGATGTTCTGGGCCGTACGCCGAGCAATTGCCGTACTGGGCCGTACGCCAAGCAATTGCCGTACCAGGCAGTGATGCAACCAGTCAGCATGTTCTCGATGTTGCAGCTGTAGAACCTTTTGAGGATCTCAGGACCCATGCAAAATCTTTTTAGTTTCCTGAGGGGGAATAGGCTATGTCGTGAACTCTTTACGACCGTCTTGGTGTGTTTGGACCATTCTAGTTTGTTGTTGATGTGGACACCGAGGAACTTGAAGCTCTCAACCTGTTCCATTACAGCCCCGTCGATAAGAATGGGGGCGTGCTCGGTCTTCCTTTTCCTGTAGTCCACAATCATCTCCTTAGTCTTGGTTACGTTGAGGGATAGGTTATTATTCTGGCACCACACAGCCAGGTCTCTGACCTCCTCCCAATAGGTTGTCTCGTTGTTGTCTGATCAGGCCTACCACTTTTGTGTTGTCTGCAAACTTTATGGTGTTGGAGTCGTGCCTGGCCATGCAGTCGTGGGTGAACAGGGAGTACAGGAGGGGACTGAGCACACACCCCTGTGGAGCTCCAGTGTTGAGGATCAGCATGGCAGATGTGTTGCTACCTACCCTCATTACCTGGGGGTGGCCCGTCAGGAAGTCCAGGATCCAGTTGCAGAGGGAGGTGTTTAGTCCCAGGATCCTTAGCTTAGTGATGAGCTTTGAGGGTACTATGGTGTTGAATGCTGAGCTGTAGTCAATTAATAGCATTCTCACATAAGTGTTCCTTTTGTCCAGGTGGCAAAGGGCAGTGTGGAGTGCAATAGAGATTGCATCATCTGTGGATCTGTTTGGGCGGTATACAAATTGGAGTGGGTCTAGGGTTTCTGGGATAACGATGTTGTGAGCCATAACCAACCTTTCAAAGCACTTCATGGCTACGGACGTGAGTGCTACGGGTCTGTAGTCATTTAGGCAGGTTGCCTTTGTGATCGTGGGCACAGGGACTATGGTGGTCTGCTTGAAACATGTTGGTATTACAGACTCATTCAGGGACATGTTGAAAATGTCAGTGAAGACACCTGCCAGTTTGTCAGCACATGCCTGGAGCACACATCCTGGTAATCCGTCTGGCCACGCAGCCTTGTGTATGTTGACCAGTTTAAAAGGTCTTACTCACGTTGGCTACGGAGTGTGTGATCACACAGTCATCAGGAACAGCTGATGCTCTCATGCATGCCTCAGTGTTGCTTGCCTCGAAGCGAGCATAGAAGTGATTTAGCTCGTCTGGTAGGCTTGTGTCACCGGGCAGCTCGCAGCTGTGCTTCCCTTTGTAGTCTGTAATAGTTTGCAAGCCCTGCCACATAAGACGAGCGTTGGAGCGGGTGTAGTATGATTCAATCTTAGCCCTGTATTGATGCTTTGTCTGTTAGATGGTTCGTCGCAGGGCATAGCAAGATTTCTTGGAAGCTTCCGGGTTAGAGTCCCGCACCTTGAAAGTGGCAGCTCTACTGTTTAGCTCAGTGCGAATGTTGCTTGTAATCCATTGCTTCTGGTTGGGGTATGTACGTACAGTCACTTTTTGATAGACCGAGTCACTGTTGCTTCCTGCTTTAATTGTTGCTTGTAAGCAGGAATCAGGAGGATAGAGTTGTGGTTGGATTTACCAAATGGAGGGCGAGAGAGAGCTTTGTACACACCTCTGTGTGTGGAGTACAGGTGATCTAGAATTATTTTCTGCCTGGTTGCACATTTAACATGTTGATAGAAACTTGGTAGAACTGATTTAAATTTCCCTGCATTAAAGTCTCCGGCCACTAGGAGCACCGCCTCTGGGTGAGTGGTTTCCTGTTTGCTTATTTCCTTATACAGCTGACGGAGTGCGGTCTTAGTGACAGCATCTGTCTGTGGTAGTAAATAGACAGCCACAAAAAGTATAGCTGAAAACTCTCTAGGCAAGTAGTGTGGCCTGCAATTTATCACAATATACTCTACTTCAGGCGAGCAAAATCTAGAGACTTCCTTAGATTTCGTGCACCAGCTGTTGTTTACAAATATGCACAGACCCCTGTTCTATCTTGCCGGTGCAGCGTTTATCCCGCTAGCTGAATATCCATGTCTTCATTCAGCCACGATTCTGTGAAACATAGGATATTACAGTTTTTGATGTCCTGTTGGTAGGATATTCGTGATCGTACCTCGTCTAATGTATTGTGCAATGATTGCACGTTGGCGAGTAGTATTGACGGTAACGGCAGCTTTCCCAGTCGCCTTCTCCGGGTCCTGACCAGGCATCCGGCTCTTTGTCCTCTGTTCCTGCGTCGCTTTCTCTTGCAAATAACGGAGATGGCGGTCCTGTGGGGTGTTTGTTGTAGAAAAAAAATCTTCTAATCCGAGGTGAGTGATCTCGGTCCTGGTATCAGACCGAGATATCCAGAAGCTCTTTTTTGCTGTAAGATACAGTTGCAGAAACATTCTGTACAAAATAAGTTAGAAATAACGCAAAAAAAAACCACATAATAGCACAATCGGCTGGGTGCCCGTAAAACTGCTGCCATTTCTTCCAGCGCCATTTTATAACCTCAGCTAATCTTATAGCATTCACAATATACATTGATCATTTCTGAAATTGCTTCTTGGTATATCATTCAATTATTTACACAAAAAGCAAATATGCTCCAAAATCTTAAATTGATAAGAATTGTCTAACTGCTCATATAATAGTATGAGTTGACGTAAAGATGTGGTAGACATTTTAAGCACTTACTATCAACAAATATCACACTGGGTCTTACACATACAAATAAATTCAATAAAATACTAAACAATATCCTGTTTCAATAGTAATCATGTAGATTGCAGATGATACATCTACAACATTATCACAAAAACAATTAGTGCAAATATATAGAATTGTACTGCTTTATTTAACAACCAATGTGTATCCATTATTTGTACACATTCAAAGTTAAAATATATGCTGGATTCAAAACATTGGCTATTTACTGTATTTACACAGAATACAATATTCACACATGGAAAAATGGTACCAAAAGTCCAAACACACCTTACATTTCTTAATCTCATTCATGCAGCAACACACATCTTACTCAACAAAGTAATGGATGTTTCAGCATTACAGACTCTTGGTGCAGCCATATCAAAATGTCTATTTACAAATCTTAATAAAGAATTCCATGTTTGATTTAAGAACAATACCCTTAAGTCAGAAAACTGTAGAATCTGTATAGATCAGTTGTTCTCGTCATATCAAATATTTCAATAGAAATTGAAAGGCTTATCTTATCTAATCATCCAATCCCATCTCTCCTTGTTGTATTCTTGATGCTATCCTGATGGCTTCTTCGAGTGAAGGTTGTTCACTGAGCTAGGAAACAGAAAGTTTGAAATCACACACTGAGAAAACAATATTATTTATGCAAAATTGATGGTCTGATCAGGTGTAAGTAACATAATACAAAATCTCGTCATTAGTGTGAGAGCAAAATACTTTTATTGTATCAAATGTTTTTTTATGCAACAGAATAGAGGGTTCTTATAACTATTGTCTGTGTGAACTGAAAGTGGGCCTCTGGGAGATAACTGACAGGAGATTTACGATGTATTTTGGGTGATAAAACCTGAAGAGACCACAATTAATGAGTTAATGTTTTGTTCTATATGGAACCAGGGAGAGATGACCCCAGGGCAAGATCTTGGTCTCTACACAAAGATAACTGTTTTTACAGCAGATACTTAGAATTCACAGCAGACAGTATCTTTCATACAAATCTTTACCTCGTGACCCATTCCACACATATGTTGTTTGTCATGTAGACTGAAAGGGGTGTATCTTGGCTATAAAATACATTTGTACTTATGTCTCGGGGCTCTCAACAAATTTGTCGACCAGCCATCATTATCGTAGAGCACTCAATCGATTCACACACACACACACAGTGGGGAGAACAAGTATTTGATAACCTGCAAAATTGGCAGTGTTTCCTACTTACAAAGCATGTAGAGGTCTGTCATTTTTATCATAGGTACACTTCAACTGTGAGAGACGGAATCTAAAACAAAAATCCAGAAAATCACATTGTATGATTTTTAAGTAATTAATTTGCATTGTATTGCATGACATAAGTATTTGATACATCAGAAAAGCAGAACTTAATATTTGGTACAGAAACCTTTGCAATTACAGAGATCATACGTTTCCTGTAGTTCTTGACCAGGTTTGCACACACTGCAGCAGGGATTTTGGCCCACTCCTCCATACAGACCATGTCCAGATCCTTCAGGTTTCGGGGCTGTCGCTGGGCAATACGGACTTTCAGCTCCCTCCAAAGATGTTCTATTGGGTTCAGGTCTGGAGACTGACTAGGCCACTCCAGGACCTTGAGATGCTTCTTATGGAGCCACTCCTTAGTTGCCCTGGCTGTGTGTTTTGGGTCGTTGTCATGCTGGAAGCCCCAGCCACGACCCATCTTCAAAGCTCTTACTGAGGAAAGAGGTTGTTGGCCAGATCTCACGATACATGGCCCCATCCAGCCTCCCCTCAATACGGTGCAGTCGTCCTGTGCCCTTTGCAGAAAAGCATCCCCAAAGAATGATGTTTCCACCTCCATGCTTCACAGTTGGGATGGTGTTCTCGGGGTTGTACTCATCCTTCTTCCTCCAAACACGGCGAGTGGAGTTTAGACCAAAAAGCTCTATTTTAGTCTCATCAGACCACATGACCTTCTCCTACTCCTCTGGATCATCCAGATGGTCATTGGCAAACTTCAGACGGGCTTGGACATGCGCTGGCTTGAGCAGGGGGACCTTGCGTGCGCTGCAGGATTTTAATCCATGACGGCGTAGTGTGTTACTAATGATTTTCTTTGAGACTGTGGTCCCAGCTCTCTTCAGGTCATTGACCAGGTCCTGCCGTGTAGTTCTGCGCTGATCCCTCACCTTCCTCATGATCATTGATGCCCCACGAGGTGAGATCTTGCATGGAGCCCCAGACCGAGGGTGATTGACCGTCATCTTGAACTTCTTCCATTTTCTAATAATTGCGCCAACAGTTGTTGCCTTCTCACCAAGCTGCTTGCCATTGTCCTGTAGCCCATCCCAGCCTTGTGCAGGTCTACAATTTTATCCCTGATGTCCTTACACAGCTCTCTGGTCTTAGCCATTGTGGAGAGGTTGGAGTCTGTTTGATTGAGTGTGTGGACAGGTGTATTTTAATACAGGTAATGAGTGGAGAACAGGAGGGATTCTTAAAGAAAAACTAACAGGTCTGTGAGAGCTGGAATTATTACTGGTTGGTAGGTGATCAAATACTTATGTCATGCAATAAAATGCAAATTAATTACTTAAAAATCATACAATGTGATTTTCTGGATTTTTGTTTTAGATTCCGTCTCACAGTTGAAGTGTACCTATGATAAAAATTACAGACCTCTACATGCTTTGTAAGTAGGAAAACCTGCAAAAATCGGCAGTGTATTAAATACTTGTTCTCCCCACTGTACGTGTGTGTTGTATTGACCTGCTCCCTTATTATTAAATATTATTCACTTTAGTGAATAAAGATTTATTTTAAGTATAACTCTGACTTGTGTGCTAAGTTTGTCTCTCCTCATTTGATAGTAAAGAAATGAACCACCACATTAGATACTTTAGTTTAGTTTAAAAATTAAGTCTCCTCCCATTGCAGTAAACAGAAGGCGTCAAAGGCGTCATGTAGGTGTCAAAGGGAAGCAAACCTACATAGCAGACTGACGGATGAAGTCTACAAGGATGAGTCAAGACTAACCTTATTTACTTAAAACACCTTGTATTAACATCACAATGGAAGGACTGATGTGATCGTTGAAAATAAATAAATACCAACACACTGAATGTTTTTGTTTCTATTTAGCAAGGGATTTGTCTGGAATAGACAGGAGAGGTGCAGAGTTTCTAAAACACGTGTACCTCAAGACTGAATAGGACACTTAGTGATGGTCAATACAAAAAGAGGCCTAATCTCAGATTCACACTGCTGTAGGCCAGCTCAGTGACTACAACATACTGAACTGTACTTCTTTTGTAAGGCTGTGAGTTAGGCTAACAAACAGCTGTTTGTTAAAGCTACTGCAGTGTCATTTGATCTCGTTATGCTTCTCAGCATCCAATGGGAATATATTGTGTGGCCTGCTTGTATGTTGCAATACTTGGTGTTTTGTGTCAGAGGGAGTCCCCTACCTGGACAGCGATCTGTGTGCCGTTTGAGGTGGCTAACAGAGTGACAGGGTGAACCCCCTCCTCTGTCTGTATGCCCTGAAAGGAGGCCAAATCAATGGCCACCTGGGGGGGGGGGGGAAGAGGTCCAACATGTATTAAGACCTAAAGTCCAAAACGCATCACAAATGACAATGATTAGTAAGTCTGAAAGGGGGTTTTGCCCATTAAGTGGAAAGTAGACAGTTCTATTGGTGTTTGCTGTGGGTGCGTTGATAGAAATAGAATCACTAGTCATCATTCTAGTTGTCACTGTTAATGTATCAAACAGAACTAAAGACAGGGACACATTTGGGTATTTCAGATCATGGTGGTAAAGTTTTAGTAAAACTCACCTGCTCTTCTGTACCATCTGCTGCTACCATGGTGACTGAATGTGTACCATCTGCATTAAGCATTTCATGGGAAGGAACCGTGAAGGTGGTGCCATCACTGGTTACCATGGTAATTGTGTTTCCCAATGCCTGCATGTCAGCCTGGGAGATACTGACCTGGGAATGAAAAGCATGTAACATTTTATCATACACTAACTTATGACTTACCATTTGCCCTCAATGAAATATTGTATAGCTAAACAAAGCGGTCTTCTGTGGGATGCATTGGAGTCAACATGGGCCAGTATCCTTGTGGAACGCTTTCGACACCTTGTACAGTCCATGCCAGATGAATTGAGGCTGTTCTGAGGGTAAGGGGGGGTGGGGGTTGAAACTCAATATTAGGAAGGTGTTCTTAATGTTGTGTACACTTAATGTATAACATTTGTATGTGACAACTATTTAAGATGCATACTTTCAGTTTTTCCAATCTCACTTCACTCGCGCATAAGAGGGAGGCTTGCAGTACTGGCACATGTGCAGACCAAATACACTGCTGGAACGCCGATTGAACTTTTACATGTCCTTATAATTGGAAAGATTACTCAGAAAACCAGGTGTTTTAATCGCTTAGTTCGATTATGACCATACACTGATTAAGATAAGCATAGGTAGGGGTTTACACAACTAATGCCATACTTGGCCCTCTGTCATAATCAGTCTCATATTTAATTATTAGTGTGCATGTAAAACATCCTCAGTGTAAAGAGGGTAAAGAGGTGTGAAGATGTAGGGGGATAAATGGAGTTGTTGAGACATTAATTAAGAGAGGTAACATAGAAATATAATGAATATGCTTATTCTAGTTTAGTATTTGCTAACCTGTTGGGTAGTGAAGTGTGTTCAAACACACATCCTTTAGTGGGGTGCAAGGCCAAAAAAACTAGGTAGAAAATAAAGAGCCTGCACCCGCACAAGCTCCACCACACACCTTTATTCACAAACAACATTTCCATCCTTTTAGCCATTTCTTGTGAATGCCATCTAATTCATTTATTATGACAACTACTATTTGGTATCAACATATGTTTTGTCTACCTGAAATGTCTACACGGTTATAATATTCAATCAATAAATAAATACAGTGCATTTGTTAAGTATTCAGACACCTTATTCCCCCCCCCCCCACTGTTATGTTATATATAGCCTTAATCTAAAATCGATTTTTATTTTTATTCTCAGCAATCTACACACAATTCCCCATAATGACAAAGCGAAAAACGGGTTTAGAAATGTTTGCACATCTTTTAAAAATAACAGAAATACCTTATTTACATAAGTATACAGACCCTTTGCTAGGAGACTCGAAATTGAGCTCAGGTGCATCATGTTTCCATTGATCATCCTTGAGATGTTTCGACAACTTGATTGGAGTCCAACTGTGGAAAATTCAATTGATTGGACATGATTTGGAAAGGCACACACCTGTCTTTATAAGGTTCCACAGTTGACAGTGCATGTCAGAGCAAAAACCAAGACATGAGGTCGAAGGAATTGTCCATAGAGCTCCGAGACAGGATTATGTCAGGAAACAGATCTAGGGAAGGGTACCAAAACATTTCTGCAGCATTGAAGGTCCCAAAGAACACAGCGTTCTCCATCATTCTTAAATGGATTAAGTTTGGAACCACCAAGACCCTTCCTGAGCAATCAGGGGAGAAGGACCTCGGTCAGGGAGGTGACCAATAACCCGATGGTCACTCTGAAAGAGCTCCAGAGTTCCTCTGTGGAGATGGGAGAACCTTCCAGAAGGACAACCATCTCTGCAGCACTCCACCAATCAGGCCTTTATGGTAAAGTGGTCAGACGGAAGCCACTCCTCATTAAAAGGTATAAGACAGCCTGCTTGGAGTTTGCCAATGGGCACCTAAAGGACTCTCAGACCATGAGAAAGATTCTCTAGTCTGATGAAATCAAGATGAATTTCTTAGACCTGAATGCCAAAAATCACATCTGGAGGAAAACTGGCACCATCCCTATGGTGAAGCATGGTGTTGGCAGCATCATCCTTTGGGGATGTTTTTCAGTGGCAGGTACTGGGAGACTCGTCAGGATCGAGGCAAAGGTGAACAGAGCAAAGTACAGAGATCCTTGATGAAAACATGCTCCAGGGCTGCCGAGTGGCGCACTGCATCTCAGTGCTAGAGGCGCCATTACAGACCCTGGTTAGTTTCCAGGCTATATCACAACCGGTTATGATTGGGAGTCGCATAGGGTGGCTCACAATTGACCCAGCGTTGTCTGGGTTAGGGTTTGGCCGGGGTAGGCTGTCATTGTAAATACGAATTTGTTCTTAACTGACTTACCTAGTTAAATAAAGGAAGGTAAAACAAAAAGTTCACCTTCCAACAGGACAACAAACACAGTCAAGACAACTCAGGAGGGGCTTTGGGACAAGTCTCTGAATGTCCTTGAGTGGCCCAGCCAAAGCCCGGACGACTTGAACCCGCTCGATCAAACATCTCTGGGGAGACCTGAAAATAGCTGTGCAGCAACCACCTCATCCAACCTGACAGAGCTTGAGAGGATCTGCAGAGAAGAATGAGAGAAACTCCCCAAATACAGGTGTGCTAAGCTTGTAGCATCATACATATGACTCGAGGCTGTAATCGCTGCCAAAGGTGCTTCAACAAAGTACTGAGTAAAGGGTCTGAATACTTATGTAAACGTATATTTCAGTTTTCTAAAAATGAGTATTTGCTTTGTCATTATGGGGTATTGTGTGTAATTTTAATGAAAATTAAAAAAAACTATAATCAATTTTAGAATAAGGCTGTAATGTAACAAAATGTGGAAAAATTGAAGGGGTCTGAATAATTTCTGTATTTCACCTTTATTTAACCAGGTAGGCCAGTTGAGAATAAGTTCTCATTTTCAACTGCGACCTGGCCAAGATAAAGCAAAGCAGTGCGACAAAAACAGAGTTACACATGGGATAAACAAACATACAGTCAATAACACAATAGAAAAATATATGTACAGTGTGTGCAAATGAAGTAAGATTAGGGAGGTAAGGCAATAAATAGGCCATAGTGGCCTGTACATAGCCCATAGGACAATAAATAGGCCATAGTGGTGAACCAATTACAATTTAGCAATTAAACACGAGCGATAGATGTGCAGAAGATGAATGTGCAAGTAGAGATACTGGGGTGCAAAAGAGCAAACAAATAAATAATGGGGATGAGGTAGTTGGGTGTGCTTTACAGAAGGGCTGTGTACAGGTACAGTGATCGGTAAGCTGCTCTGACAGCTGATGCTTAAAGTTAGAGAGGGAGATATAAGACTACAGCTTCAGTGATTTTTACAATTCGTTCCAGTCATTGACAGCAGAGACCTGGAAGGAAAGGCGGCCAAAGTAGGTGTTGGCTTTGGGGATGACCAGTGAAATATACCTGCTGGAGTGCGTGCTACAGGTGGGTTTTGCTATGGTGACCAGTGAGCTGAGATAAGGCAGGGCTTTACCTGGCAAAGACTTATAGATGACCTGGAGCCAGTGGGTGTAGTAGTAAGGGCCAGCCAATGAGAGCATACAGGTCGCAGTTGTGGGTAGTACAGTTGAAGTCGTAACTTTATACACTTAGGTTGGAGTCATTAAAACTCATTTTTCAACCACTCCACAAATTTCTTGTGAACAAACTATAGTTTTGGCAAGTCGGCTAGGACATCTACTTTGTGCATGACACAAGTAATTTTTCCAACAACTGTTTACAGACAGATTATTTCACATATAATTCACAGTATCACAATTCCAGTGGGTCAGAAGTTTACATACACAAAGTAGACTTTGCCTTTAAACAGCTTGGAAAATTCCAGAAAATGATGTCATGGCTTTAGAAACTTCTGATGGGCTAATTGACATAATTTGAGTCAATTGGAGGTGTACCTGTGGATGTATTTCAAGGCCTACCTTCACACTCAGTACCTCTTTGCTTGACATCATGGGAAAATCAAAAGAAATCAGCCAGGACCTTAGATAAAAAAAAATTGTAGACCTCCGCAAGTCTGGTTCATCCTTGGAAGCATTTACCAAATGCCTGAAGGTACCGCGTTCGCCTGTACAAAGAATAGTACGCAAGTATAAACACCATGGGACCTCACAGCCGCCATACCGCTCAGGAAGGAGACGCATGAGGTCTCCTAGAGATGAACGTACATTGGTGCGAAAAGTGAAAATCAATCCCAGAACAGCAGCAAAGGACATTGTGAAGATGGAGGAAACGGGTACAAAAGTATCTATATCCACAGTAAAACGAGTCCTATATCGATATTACCGTAAAGGTCGCTCAGCAAGGAAGAAGCCACGCTCCAAAACCACCATAACAAAGCCAGACTAAGGTTTGCAAGTGCACATGGGGACAAAGACTGTACTTTTTGGAGAAATGTCTTCTGGTCTGATGAAACAAAAATACAACTGTTTGGCCATAATGACCACCGTTATGCTTGGAGGAAAAAGGGAGAGGCTTGCAAGCTTCAGAACATCATCCTAACCGTAAATTCCGGAGGTGGCAGCATCATGTTGTTGGGGTGCTTTGCTGCAGGAGGGACTGGTGCACTTCACAAAATAGATGGCATCATGAGGATATATTGAAGCAACATCTCAAGACATCAGTCAGGAAGTTAAAGCTTGGACGCAAATGGGTCTTCCAAATAGACAATGACCCCAAGTATTCTTCCAAAGTTGTGGCAAAATGGCTTAAGAACAACAAAGTCAAGGTATTGGAGTGGCCATCACAAAGTCCTGACTTCAATCCTATAGAAAATTTGTGGGCAGAACTGAAAAAGCGTGTGCGAGCAAAGAGGCCTACAAACTTGACTCAGTTACACCAGCTCTGTCAGGAGGAATGGGCCAAAATTCACCAAACTTATTGTGGGAAGCTTGTGGAAGTCTACCTGAAACTTTTGACCCAAGTTAAACAATTTAAAGGCAATGCTACCAAATACTAATTGAGTGTATGTAAACTTCTGACCCACTGGGAATGTGATGAAAGAAATAAAAGCTGAAATAAATCATTCCCTCTACTATTATTCTGACATTTCACATTCTTAAAATAAAGTGGTGATCCTAACAGACCTAAGAGAGGGAATTTTTTACTAGGATTAAATGTCAGGAATTGTGAAAAACTGAATTTAAATGTATTTGGCTATGGTATGTAAACTTCTGACTTCAACTGTATATGGGGCTTTGGTGACAAAACTAATGGCACTGTGATAGCAAATTGGATGCAGTCTGAGTAGATCGTTGGAGGCTATTTTGTAAATGACGTCGCCAAAGTCAAGGATCGTTAGGATAGTCAGTTTTACGAGGGTATGTTTGACAGCATGCGTGAAGCAGGCTTTGTTGCGAAATAGGAAGCTGATTCTAGATGCTTAATATGTCTGGAAGGAGAGTTTACAGTCTAACCAAACACCTAGGTATTTGTAGTTGTCCACATATTCTAAGTCAGAACAATCCAGAGTAGTGCTGCTAGACGGGTGGGCGGGTGCAGGCAGAAATCGGTTGAAGAGCATGCAATTAGTTTTACTAGCATTTAAAAGCAGTTGGAAGCCGCGGAAGTAGTGTTGTATGGCATTGAAGCTCGTTTGGAGGTTCGTTAACACAGTGTCCATAGAAGGGCCAGATGTATACAGAATGCTGTATATATACCCACACACATCATATATAAAAATCGCCTTTCAACTTACATGTATAGACTGCTCTAATTGATGCTTGTCCTAAGGCTATAAATATGGGTGTGGTACACTTCAGGTGAAATTATTAAATTAATGTGCAGACACCATTTCTTTTAAACTAACCTGTTGGGTTCCATCTGGGTGTGTTATGAGCTGCACATGCTGCTGACCAATGGGCTCAGTCATCTGTTCCGAACAGGACTCCTCCTCCTCAACCTGGGCAAAATTCACTGAGGGATCATCGATGGCCTCTGAATCACATGGAATAACAACAATGACATTTCTCAATAATTGTCTCGTGACTCAAGTCATTACTCTGGTTGCAGTCCTGATAAGGGCATAACAGCAGTCAGAGATTCACCGTGAGTCAACCTTTAAACACTGAGGTATACGTCAGACTTTAGAGGTAATCTACAGGTAACTGCCAAAATAAAGCATACGCTTGAGCAAATTAGGAGTACAAAGTATATTGAAAGCAGGTTCTTCCACACAGGTGTGGTTCCTGAGTTAATTAAGCAATTCAAAAACATCCCATCATTTTTAGGGTAATGTTTAAAATGCCCATTTACCCATTATTTTGGCTACCATGGCTAGAAGAAGAGATCTCAGTTTATCTGAAAGAGGGATCTACAAGGAGCATAGGGGGTTTTAAAGAGTGTGTGTCTCAGCCACCAGATCTCAACTCAATTGAACACTTATGGGAGATTCTGGAGTGGGCCTGAGACAGCGTTTTCTATCACCTTCAACAAAAAACAAAATTATGGAATTTCTCATGGAAGAAAGGTGTCACATCCCTCAAATAGAGTTCCAGACACTTGTATGCCAAGGCGCATTGAAGCGGTTCTGGCGGCCCAACGTCCTATTACGACACTATGTTGGCGTTTCCTTTGTTTTGGCAGTTACCTGTATGTTTATTAGGTCACCACTAGTTATACCTTCGTACACATAGGTTGGGTTCTTTTTTTTCTCCTCCCCAAAAAACAGAGGAGAGGAAAGACAAATAAGATGAAGTCATCCATTGATGACTAATACATCTGTGTAAGGTGGTGTTGACTTCCAAGCCTGACCTGTAGGGGGTTCATAGTAGGCCTCCTGCTCTTCCTCAATGGGCTCTGTGACGTTATGAGCTGTGCGTTTGTGCATGGCCAGGGTGGAGATCTGCTTGTAGGTCTTCCCACAGTGGTTGCAGTTGTAGGGCTTGCATGGTGTGTGGACAACGTGGTGTTTGTAAAGGCTGGAGTACTCTGTGAACCGCTTGTCACAGCCTGGGACTGTGCAAACGTAAGGCTTCTCTCCTGTAAATATATCCCATTCATGAATCACACTGTAAAAGGTCACACTACAAAAAGGACTGAATAATGTTGTTGTGTGACTTTTAACAAAAAGAAACAGAAGAACTACATACCTGTGTGGATCCTCACGTGGTTCTTATAGTTGGTGGCACTGGCAAAGGCTCGCCCACAGCCAGGCTCTACACAGTAGTAAGGCCTCTCCCCTGTGTGTGTGCGAATGTGCACCTTCCTGATGTTAGAGGTAGTAAACGATCTCCCGCACCCCTCAAACGGGCACATGAATGGCTTCTCTCCTACAGTACAGAGGGGATGATGAGCTTGTTCAAGACCTCTTCAAGTTCATGGATGAGATCATTTATAAAACAGCATGATCAAATGACTTCTAATCCAAATCCGAGGGCAAAAATAAAAACTAGTTGTACACTGTAGATTGCATATGTAGGGATAAGACTAGGTATAAGTCTGACTCTGGACAAGTTTTGTACCTGTGTGGGTTCTGATGTGCTTTTGGAGGTCACCTGACGTCTTGAACGACTTTGCACAGTGCACTTCCTGGCAGCGATAAGGCTTCTCACCAGTATGTGTCCTGATGTGACTTTTCAGGCCATACCCTTTTGGGGAAAAAAACACATTTTGCTGAGTTGGAAACACATGCTGTAGATTTAATGGATCACAGTCACACTGACCGACATTGTTCAGATAATGAGTGAGAAATTGTTGAAACTGATATCTCCTTAGCCATTTCAACAAGGTTACTATGACATATGCCTAGTGCACCTCAGCTTCATATCACAAAGGTTTTATGACCTTTGCATTAGTCTGAAGGTCGTTTATTACCTGTAGCAAACTTCTTTCCACACCCCAGGTGATCACACAGATATGGCCGGTCACCTGTGTGGTACCTCTCATGTACCTGCAGAGGGCAGAAAAGAGAAAATCACAAGATAAACAGATGTCATTTGGACCAATTGAATCTGACTCATTCTACATTCAAGAACCCAAGTCATTTTCAGGGAGTGAGTGTGATTTACCTTCAGATGGTGTGCTGTTGTGTAGAGTTTCCCACAGCCCTCATAGTCACAGCGGAAAGATTTCTCTGTAGGCTGCTCCCTAGAACTACGACCACTCTGCCTTTGAAGCACAATCTGAAAGAAATATGTATCCTATGTAAGCTGCTGGTAAATATGATATGACATAGATAAACATGAGAAGTATAGTACCTGCATCTGCACACCACAATCTTGCTCAGCTCTCATCAGTACGGAGTTGACATCATCAGCCTCCACCTGAGAAAACAAAAGGGGGAAATAACCAGTGACCATTTTACCTCAAACAGATAAGGTATTTGAAAATTCCATATAATGCTGAGTCGATGAGCTGTAAAGATACAATGTCAAAAACAAACTACCTTGGCGGTGTATTGTTCTAGCACGTTGATGGTCTCTTGGTCGAGGGTTCCATCAGCGTTCAGGTCTGACACTGTTCCATCTGCCTGGATGGCCAGGATGGTGTTGGTCTGAGGCATCTGTACTGTGTGCTGGATGTAAGCTGTGGTGCCATCCTCCAGCTGAACAGCCTGCAGGGTATTCTGGTCATAGGTATCTGTGAGGGAGTTTGTTAAGTTTAATACCCTATGGCAAAAAGTTGTTTTATTTCATTTACCCATCCAAATTTCTGAAGAAAAAAATTAAACATGGGGTAAAAACACATTTACAAAAGGTTTACAACAATCTTAAAAATATGCAATATGCAGAAATCACTGCCATTTCCTAGTTGCTATTTTATTTTAAGTTTGCTTAATTTCAGTTTATGTGACAAAACAAGCAATGTAGAGAATCATTGTACCATCTAAATCTCTGAAATATATTTTCAATAACCAAAACTATTATATTTTCGGCTGTTTGATGCATGTGTACAAAACCGAAAGTAAAAGATGCAAAAACTAAATTTAAGATCGGGAAGCATAGAAATAGCGCATATAATAGATTGACCACTTATTAGACTTGCTTTCAATGAGAATGACATTTCTATGTGAATTTGGTGAGGTCACCCAAAAGGTTACATGTCGCAGCTTTAAGATTGAGACAAACCTTTTGGCGTGTGGATGTAAGCTGTTGTGCCATCTTCCAGCTGCACAGCCTGACCATCCTCAAGTCTCAGACCATCTCCTCCAATTACATCACACAAAGGGGATCCTGTCCACCTGTTGGCCTCCTCTGATAAGTAAAAATGGGGAAATATTGATAACTATAATAATTTTCCCATTACAATACAGTTTAATCTTAAAGTGAATAGTGTCAGGAATAAGCTAAATATGAAAAAGCAAAATAAGCAATGATTCATTATAACACAGCAATAATTAACATTGCTAAGAGGAAAACAGACCTGCTCTTGGCATTGATACATGTTGGACATATGCAGTAGATCCATCCTCCAGCTGAATGACCTGTCCATCCATGAACTTGCCATCTGAAATGGAGACTGCACTCTTCAATCAGACTGCTCTCATCAAATAATGGACTAAATCATGCTAATAATCCATAGAAAGAAGAAATCTGTCATGACTTGGCCAAGCAAGGTTATCAACTCTTTCTACATGGTCAGACCGTGGGGGGGGGGGGGGGGTTACTTTATGGGGCAGTGTTCACTGTTAGTCAAGCCAATATCTTTATGGCCACTCTCCATTACTGTATGATTGGAGATGATTGACATTTGAGTTACCTTTAGGGTTATGCTGTATGTAAGCTGTAGAGCCATCTGCAAGGGTCACAGCCTGTAAACTCACAGTGTCCATGTCCATCTGATCGCCGTCTATTGAACAAAAATGACACAAGAAGAAAAAAAAATGCCGCCAGATGTACAACAGCATGTGTAAGTAACTTTTTCCTTTGCTGGAAACTTGACAGAATCCCCACCAATAAATTGAAAGTGAACTTACCCGAAACAGCCTCTGCCAAACAGAGAGTGACCTGCTGAGTGTCTCCACCTGCATTTTGGAACTCTGCAATGCCCTGGGAGTCCCGGTTAATCTGAGCCAAAAGCATTGTTGCTCTGTCCAGACGAACACACACACATTATAGTCACTGTATATGTGGCTGCAGTCAGCCACTGCAGTAGCCTGAGGCACAATGGTCATTTATGGATGCGACGAGACCCACGTTATACAATTAGGTAGCAATGTCTGTTGCATTACTAGATCTGATACGTACACTAATAAAAATCAAACTTCCAGCTGACATGTTGTACAACAGCAGATAGATTCAACAGTTCATGCTGTTGCCAAGTTGGATGGAACTTGATAGGAAAGTCAACAGTGCAGCTTCAGCTAGCTATGTCAGACAACGTTACCGTATCAAATATGAATGTGATTGGTATGGGATATTTGTTACCTATACCTAGGTAGCTATAGGTAACGAACTAAATTTGACAGAAACGTTAGCTGAGAACAGTTTTTGTTCGATTAACGTTAACTAACCGACACTCTATGGTAATTTATTTAACGTTAGCTAGCTAGTTTGTCATTTATGTATCTACTAGCTAACAATGTGGAGAAAATGAAAGTTATTTAGCTAAAGAAAGTCAATGGGGAAATCGAGTTTACAGATTAGCCTCTTAAACGAACTGCTAACGTTAACTAGTTAGTAGTGTGAAGAGCGCGGACAAATAATTTGCTAGTGCTAATTAGCATGTGGGCTAGCGAATAATACACTTTTTTAGACAATACATGATTTAAACTATGGTTTAATTGAGTATATTTCTCATAGCAAACGCCTAGCACAGCTATCCCCTTCCGTCTCCCAAACTGGATATGGCTGTAGAAAGGCACACTGGGTAAAATCACATTTATACGAACCTCTAAAATTTCCAACAATCCCTTCGGTTCGACCACCATGCATCAGGGCAGGAAATGTTCTCCTGTGCGCGCACCCTTGAACATGTACAAAGATAGCATTTGCCCCGACATGATCTGTATGATTGGCAAATATTTCAGTCGCGCAAGCTACTAGTAATCTCATTGGTTCAAAGTCCTTTCATTCATTGGTTGATGACCTCCCCTTTTCACTTATTTTTCTCATTCCGCTTTTGGGGTGTTCCATACGCCATTCTGGATCACAATTACGACCGCTTAACTTTGCTCAAAAATTCCAGCGGTTTCCAATAAATTATTTAACTTCACCTATGTTATTATACTTCATATTAGTGCTGTTCGTTCAGCACAACAAATATAGAATCTTAAACGTTTCCGAAGTTGGACACAGCCATTTTGGAACCGCAAAGCCTCATGGTAGCCTAAAGTCGAGCGAGGTAATGTGGGCAATGCAGTTGAATCAAACTCAAGGGTATTTGTAATGCATTTTATATACATTGACATTAGCCAGCAGTGTCTGTTAAATGAAACTACCCAGATCCAGGAAAATGGTATGCAGTTTGAAGCAAGTTTATGGCCACGTTCTAGTTCGTCTATATCGTGCTGCGCAGTATGCAGTTATACCGGTCACTGATAATGTAGACACTGTAAAGCTCTACTAGTGGGAGTGATCAACGCTTGCCAAGGAGGACATGACACCCTTCGAGCCGTAGTAGCAAATGAACTAGAATTATAATTAGCTGGCAGCATAGTTCTAAATAGACTACATATCACCTGATCTGACAGAGTATACAGACAATTCACTCAAATATAGGCTCCAACTCAAATGACTGAGTGCACAACTGTGTAGCTGTTAGTAAACAGTCACATGCATGCAATCCAACTTAACTTTTTTTAATATATTGGTGTGTGTGTATATATATATATGGTTCATCCATACACCAACCAAATGCTTGAGACCTTCACGATCAAGTCCAATTGTACATGCTTCAATGAAGTATCCAATTGACTTTCAGTGCTCACAACACGTCTTGTATCGAAACTGAACACCAAGAGCATTCTTTTTTTAGGAATCAAGAATGTTTCCACTTTAGCAGCAAAGTGATGCCACTCATTATTCTACACCGTAACCAAAGTTACAGCGGTTTGTGTTTTAAATGGTCTTAATTGATTTAAAAATTGCAGTCTGATACAGAAGGCTAGGAGACCTGAACAATATGAAAGTGCTAGTCATTAATTTACAGAGATCAGGCATCACATAGTGCTATGAAGTATCCAATATGCTACATATGAATACACTTGACACCTTACAAATACCTCTGGTTGTTTTAACAAGGCTACTTAAAAATCAAGAACCTTGGCTTGTATATACATAACAAACATGAGAATTTGTTACTGCAGAAAATAACGTAGACAACACTACTGCCAGAGGTATAATCTTATCACGCACAGCCTTTTGGCCAAAACAGTGAAAATGATGAAACATTTAGTCCCGTTATCAATTTCAAATTGTTAAGCCCTCCCGTTTTGTTTAAGTGGGAAGAAAAAAAAGGAAGTCCCCGTCCTAGTATCCTCCACAGTGGATCCCAGAAGACAATGTTGTTTAGAGCTGATTTTTTCATCTTGCTTCAAGCTCAAGTTCTTGGTTTGTTTTCCCAGCCATTTGTTGCATTTGGTTGTCTTCCCACTTCTTCTGGTGCTATTTCCAATTTGATAGTCAGATTGAAGAGTCAGTGAGAAGAACCAGTTCTGGAACCACTACTTAAGGGAACAACACAAGCTTTTTTCACTTCACTACAATCAGTCAGAGTAATAAAAGGGAGAAGGGACGACTCAATTCATTCCTGGAGCGTTGCCTCCAAAGTTGAAATTAGTTGGCACCACTTCTGGCACTGTGAACTTGTATCCGCCATGCTTCTCGATCATTTTGGATTCTAGAATGAAGAAAATAGGGCAATTATACAACAGGCCAAACATGGAAAGTGTTTATTTTCTATGAAATTAAAACAATTAAATAAAAATGAACAGCTGTCTAATTGTATGACGGGGATACATTTACTTACCATGTGCTGCCCGTCTCTGGTCTGCAAGTGTGCCAATGTCATGAAGGTGTTTTCCTTGTTCCTCATCAAGGGTTTGTGTGAGTGCCTGGTACCATGCTGGGTCACGGGTCTGGATATCTGAGTTGGAGAAATAGTTACGTTTTTTCCTCCCCTTTTAGGTACAAATTACACTTAAGCATAAAAAATGCAACATATTGCAATGATATCTTCAATACCAAGATCTCGTTTGTATTGTTTTTTTCTCTCTTTTTTGTTTTTGTTTTGTTGTGAATTTTACCCCCCTTTCGTGGTATCCAATTGTTAGTAGTTACTATCTTGTCTCATCACAACGTACGGGCTCGGGAGAGGCGAAGGTCGAAAGCCATGCGTCCTCCAATACACAACCCAACCAAGCCGCACTGCTTCTTAACACAGAGCGCATCCAACCCGGAAGCCAGCAGCACCAATGTGTCGGAGGAAACACTGTGCACCTGGCGACCTGGTTAGCGTGCACTGCGTCCACCCACCGCAGGAGTCGCTAGTGCGCAATGAGACAAGGATATCCCTACCAGCCAAACCCTTCCTAACCCGGACGACGCAAGGCCAATTGTGCATCGCCCCATGGACCTCCCGGTCACGGCAGGCTGCAACAGACCCAGAGTCTCTGGTGGTACAGCTAGCACTGCGATGCAGTGCCTTAGTGTGCCACCCGGGAGGCCTGTATTGTGTTTTTAAACCTTCTCAGACAAATGCCTCGATGTCTTCAACTGAAGAACACGCTGCTGTGGGTAACTGAACCCAGAGACACAGAACGTGACCCTGACCCAGTGCCCACAGACACAGTGTCCCGTTCCGACTCGTCATCGTATCATCACTGAAGAACATGTACTAATAATGCACTGTAAATAACAGGCCTCACAGATATGTTGTTTTGTAATATTGACTGAGTGTAAACACTTATTCACTGTTTATATCAAATTTGTGTCCTTAACTTGACGACCCATCACTAGCTTTGTGTGCCTGAAAGGTGGTCTCCTTACTCTGTAGTATGGCCTTGAAGATCTGGTATTCATCCACCAGGTTGTCTTCGTCGTCTACAGCTGTAGTGTAGCCCTCCAGTGCAGTCTCCTCTGCGTCGTCCTCATCCCAGTCCTCATCATCCCCATCCTCTCCTGCATGCTTGGCCAACATCTCCAAGTACTCCTGGCCCTCCTCATCAATGTCATCCTCATCACTGCCCAGCTCAACTGAGGAAAGGCACAATGGATGCAATTATTACTGATCAATCTACTAACATAACTCAAACCATCTACCATTGAAGTGCTCCTTGCAGCTGTGTCTTATCTATTTACTATAGTAGGAAGATTAAAATAGGTGAGTGACAATGGGACAGCACAAATTTCAGAGGATAGCACAAATTTGGGGTGGCAGGTAGCCTAGTGGTTAGTGTTGGGCCAGCAACTGATCAAATCCCTGAGCTGACAAGGTAAAAATCTGTCGTTCTGCTGCTGAACAAGGCAGTTATCCCACTGTTCCTTGTAAATAATCATTTGTTTTTTTTAACTGACTTGCCTAGTTAATAAAAAATAAAAAAATGCAGTACCATTCTCCTCATCCTCCTCTCCATCTTCATCATCATCTTCATCCTCATTCTCATTCTCTGCTTGACAGGCGTAGGCCCTCTTGAGGCCGTTGAAGAGCAGGATGGCTGCGGGAAGCAGTTGGCCGGCCACCTGGTTGACAGCCTGGGGCCTCTGCTCCAAGTCAATGAGGGCACACAGGCCAAGCACGCAGATCTTCCTATCATGGAGCCTGGGGGATAACATAAAATATCTTACTGCACATGTTTGTGCTCTATTTGATATCAAACTACATGGGCGACCATAGAAACCAGACGAGCTGTAAATATATTAAACATGAGCATCTTGCATGGTCTTACCCCAGGAAGCAGTCAACATCTTTGAGCCACTGGGAGATGAAGTGGTTGGTGATGGGCTCAGTGTTGTTTGGGAAGCGCAGGTTCTCCAGGGTGTTGAGCAGCAGAGGGGGGCTGTAGTACAGGGCTGCAATGGCCACTTGCAGACACATGGTCCTCAGCTCACTGGTCTTCACCTCCCTCGTCAGCCTCTCCAGCGCAGCCGCCACAAACAAGGGAACAACCTGCAGGAGCGGCAAAGAAAGTCTAAGTTGAATGTATAGTACAGTGCTTCTCAAAAGCAGTTACTTTGATATTCAACCAGCTTAAATAAGATTGAATACAGTCGTAGCCATACAATATTTAGTGTAGAAGCCAGACACTTACCTGATCAATTCCGCGCCCTTTGCACTGCAGAATAACAACCTCCAACAGCTTGGCTGCATGACACTCTGGATCCTCACCTGGATCGCCAGTCAGAACCTGCATGGAAAACAGATTATCAACCTGTTCACACCAGCAAAAATACACACCACCAATATAATGTGTGAACACATTGCACAGCGGCTGTAAATTACTGTACCTTCTTGCACATGCTGTAGATTATCTCCAGGTATTTAGTGTCAGACAGGAGAGTGTCTGTGTCAACCGTGACGTAGTTGTGAAGGAGAGGCATCATGTCTGAAATAGTCACATTCCCCATTTAATATGGTCTGTGTCTATATAATAGTCATATCACCATAACAGGCAAAGTTGAGACGAGCTGGTTGGTGAGCAGTATACCTGTGAAGTAGTCAAAGCCATCCTGCTGGAAGACCTCAAACACCAAGGGGAGGAGCTGCCACATCTGTTGGGACACCTGCTGGCAGGTCAGGCTGTGTGCCAGAGACAGGATCTCCTCGTAGAACTCTGAAAATCAGCACACACACACACAGGCTGGGTTTCAGACAGAGGTAAATATAGGACAACCCCCAACAAAGTGAGTCTGTCACGTAAATTACTCTAGGCACCTCACCCACTTGCGCGTGTCAGAGAGACGGGAGGACCCGGTTGGAATGTGGTGTGACAGGAAGAGCAAGGGAGACTTACCCAGGACATGCTGCTGCAGGACGGTGCCAATCACCTGCAGACATATACCCTCCAGCTGCTGGGTGATCTAAAACAGAAACCCCATTCATTTAGTTAGAGCACTGGAACACACACACAGATGAACATACATGTGGTGCTGCAAGAGTAGATTTGATCATTTCATTGTGCAAGTCATTTCCAGAAAACCAAATACCTGTGGGTAGGCACATTGATAAAAACAACATAAGTAAACAGCTGATCGCTTTACTTTACACAGTCAACGACCACAAGTAGTATACCAAGAAGACATATCTAACTGTTGACCAACATTTGCTGGTTTGGCTGGTTCCAAGCTCCACGGTCCTGTGCGTCGGAAGACGTCCGTACGGGCAGAGAGCCACAGTGCTATTTCTAGAGATATCAGCCTGCAAGGCACTTTGAAGAGAGAACAGTGTGTGTTTCCAGGAGCGGGTGGGCAGCTGGAAGTGTGTTGGCAGGCAGCACCATGACTTTAGCTGGGAGGGAAGCTGTTGTACTGAGTTGGTGTTTGGTTGAATGGCTGTAAGTAAATATGCCTTGTCCGAACCAGAATGGCCAATAGGGCAGGAGCCCATATCCTGTTTCTGTAGCGTGAGACAGCTTGATGTACAAGTAGACCCCACGGACAGGACGCTATGGCTGTACTCACCTCTTTGTGGTCCTCCACCACACTGAGCAGTGTGTCGATAGTGTTGAGGATGCCCATGGCTGTCACCGCCTTGTCGTCCCCTCCCTCCTCGTCAGGCCCCGTCTGGATGACCTGGTTGAAGGTCATCGCCTGAGGAGAGACCGGAATAACAGCCATAAGTGGGTTTCCCTGAGCGCAGAGTCTTTAAAACCAGACCAACATGGAACTAGGAGAGATGGTAATTGAACCTTATTTCCTCTCTCCATGGCTGACAAACGGAATCATAAACTGATCAAAGGAAGGCGACTTCCTGCGCAGGGCCGGTTTATGAGTTAGGTACTGAGCGCACACACACTCCTCACCAAGTGCTGTGTCATCTCCACGGCGATGGGCGTGACCTCTTCGCTGTACTCGCAGATCATCTTCTGGATGACGTTAGTGAGGTCATCGTTCTCCGTTTCACGCACAATGTGCAGGAGGGCCTGCATCACAGGCCGGATGAAGGGAGTGATATACTCTTTGGCTAGGAATGAGGAAAAACATGACAAAGGAGCACTTAGTGATAATCAGTTCTATCATTTGGATTTAAGCAGAACACATGTATTAATGTTATACAGCAAAGACTCCATATACACCTATGGTGTTTCTGAGTCTGACAGTGGAGCGATAGCTAGCTACCTTTCTCCTGGTTGCTGATGAGGACCTGCAGAGCGATGGCTGCCTCCACTTTAACAGGCATCTCGTTGTCGTTGATCAGGCAGAGGCGGGTCAGCTCCAGGGCTGTCTGCAGGTTCTGGTCACTCTTAAACTTGACCTCACAGAAGTAATGCAGGACCCAACAGGCCTATGGGGAAACACCAGAACAAACTGGCTATACTTTTGCCGAATTCTCCTAAAGCTAGAATTTCTATCTAGAACTATCAAGATGTGAAGAGTTGAAAACGCCACTGCAATGAGGGAAAGCAGAACTTACAGAAAGCACTGCTGTTATACCAAATCATTGTCATTAATATTCTTGATACACATGCTCTCCCCTTCTCCCCACTGGAGCCCTGGGCCAGAGTGATCTGGCAACGTGACACTTACTCTGGCTCTCATATAGCCCAGCTCACTGCGGAACAGAGTGAAGACGTGGTTCTGCAGCATGAACTCCATCTGGTCTTTATAGACCTTTTTCTGTTTGGGGGGAAAGAAAAATGTATTTTTGTTAACCATGAATTTCATTAATATATTTGACTGCCACTTGGGATCCATAAAGTAAACTTAAGTAATAAAACAAATTGGCAAAATAGTTACACCTCCCGGGTGGGCCAGTGATTAAGGGCGGTGCCACCGGAGACTCTGGGTTCGCGCCCAGGCTCTGTCGTAACCGGCCGCGACCTGGAGGTCCGTGGGGCGACGCACAATTGGCATAGCGTCGTCCGGGTTAGGGAGGGATTGGCCGGTAGGGATATCCTTGTCTCATCGCGCACCAGCGACTCCTGTGGCGGGCCGGGTGCAGTGCACGCTAACCAAGGTTACCAGGTGCACAGTGTTTCCTCCGACACATTGGTGCGGCTGGCTTCCGGGTTGGATGCGCGCTGTGTTAAGAAGCAGTGCGGCTTGGTTGGGTTGTGTATCGGAGGACGCATGACTTTCAACCTTCGTCTCCCCCGAGCCCGTACGGGAGTTGTAGGGATGAGACAAGATAGTAGCTACTAACAATTGGATACCACGAAAAGTTACACCTCCATATATATATATATATATATATATATATATATATATAGAAAAAAGTTACACGCCGAGTCAGCTACCTCATCTGATGAGTATGTGGTCAGACCAAAGGTCAACTAGAAAAGAGGATAGCAGATGGTGTTGGGTTATTCACCTTGAGCAGGATTTCAGCCAGAGAGCCAATCATGTGCAGCGCTCCGTCCTTCTTCCTGGGGTCAGAGGTGGGCTCAGTGAGGATCTGATAACAGAAGCCCATGGTCTTCTGAAGAACCTAGAGAATAAAGAAATGTATCCTGGCTAACTGCTTCACATTAACATCAAGCACCTTTGATATGTCCCAAATGGCACACTAATCCATGTATAGTGCACTACTTTTGACCGGGGCCCATGGGTTAGTGCACAATGTAGGGAATAGGGTGCCATTTGAGATGCAGGCCAGGAGAGTTTGTGGGAGAGTATGGAGGCTGGCCCGTGGTGAGGAGTCAGAGACGTCACAGGTCAGTACTATGATCTCCAGTGGTTCTATGGCTGCAGGTGTGGAGGGAGCACCGCCGCACAGACTATAAGACACAGCCAGACGGCAGCACGTAACATGGACAGGCACCACACACCCCGTTCACCCACAGCCAAAACGGAATAGAACTACACGCTAAAACAACACCTTACATTTAGAACAGAAAGAAAGCCGTAACACGTAACACATCTGACTAAGGAGCTACAGCAACTAAAGTAGTGCTTTCTTCCAGCTATGCTACTTTGTTTTCCAGAGTTCTCCTGGCTCGACGCGTCCACAGACCGGTTCCAACAGCTCTGTACTGTTGTTGGAGCAACAGGGCGCTAATGAGAGCCACAGCAGGGCCGGGCAGGAAAGAGGAGTTGGCCAGGCCATAAATAAGGGCAGAAGTGAGGCCAGTAAAAAAACAGGCACTTGGCCATCGAGGGTATGCATCCCAAATGGCACACATTCCCAATATAGTGCACTACTTTTGACCTGGGCTCTGAAAAAAAGAGGAAGTGCACTATATAGGGATTAGGGTGCCATTTGGGATGGAACCATGATCACATCATGGCTGGCTGTTGACCGTGCCAGGACCAGAAGGACTCAGCTTGCACATCAGAACCACAACTCACTTCTTTCCTCTTGTTGCAGGAGGTGAAGAGCAGGGTCTGAGCTGCCGTGGTGGGAGAGATGAAATCCTCGAACACATCTGAGACATGACAGAGAGTCAGCAGATCATTGGTTTGTTAGAATAGCTTTACACAGTTAAATATTTTAACTGATCACTTCCAGGCAGTCTCCGATTCCAGGACATTCCTTTTGGATGACAAATAACACAGAATATTTCTCTGATTTCCAAAAACAAGAATGGCACTTACCAAACTTCATGCGAATGTACTCGTATGGGTCCTCCTCCCACAACTCCTGGTCACTGTCCGTGTAGCACATGAGGGGGAAAACCACATCCTGAATGATACCCTGGATATGTGGCTTAAGGTTCTTCCAGGTGACAGCGTGTGCGATTCCCTGGTTAATATAGTTGAGTGTCTGCTGGAGGACTCTGGGAGCCACGTATTGCTTCTCCTTGTACTGATATAAGACCTTCAGCAGCACCTACAGAGAAACAGGCAAATCAGTTCCCTCTGGTTGAGATCAGACTTCCATGCAGACAGACACAGCTGAAAGGCAACCTTCTGTCCCTCAGTCAATCACAGAGTCATGCATCACACATCTTTCAGCTCAGACAAAGCCAAGAGCAGCCTTGGCCTCTCACCTGTTGTGCTGCCACTGCGTATCCCTTGAGGAAGAGATCGGCAAACTCTGTGTACTCTTTGGTAGTGTTGCCTGGGCTACCATACCTGGGGGGGTTTGAAGATGCTTTCACAGGTTAATATACACTGAACCAAAAAATAAACATGTTTATAGTCATGGTCCCATGTTTCATGAGCTAAAATTAAAGATCCCAGACATTTTCCATACGCACAAAAAGTTAATCCAATTTTGTGCACACATTTGTTTACATCCCTGTTAGTGAGCATTTCTCATTTGCCAAGATAATCCATCCACCAGACAGTGACATCATTAAGGGATTATCACTTTCACCTGGTCAGTCTCATGGAAAGAGCAGGTGTTCCTAATGTTTTGTACACTCAGTGTAGTGACAGTGTGCTGGGGTGGGTTGAGTAGGCTTACCTCTCAAAGAGCCTGGCCAGGATGTGGAGGGCCCACTTCTTACACTTCCACCAGGGCAGCTCAGGTCTCTCATCCTCATCCACCTGCAAGGTCTCCTGTGAGGCACAGACGGGGAAGGAAAAAAAATATACACGAAAATAAATAAATTAGCTTTGTTTCAACTAGAAGCAATAAAATAAAGCAAACAAACTACAGCTAATCTGTTTGGGAGCTCCTTGATTTGCATAGTCAACCTATTTGTGCTCCCCTCCTTGCCCTACCACAGTAAATCTGCCCTCACCGGAGGCACGTCTCTGTCCACCACTGTCTTCAGGATCTCCATCCATTCCGTCAGGTTCTGTCGGTTGATCAGCTCCAGGGGGAGGTTATACTGTGGACAGAGAAAAGGAGAAATTCCATCTATTCAATTCAAAACGCTTTGTCGTCTTTCCAATGGACATTAGACAGCAGAGCAATCTGGCATGCTGAGCGGGGACAGGTCTTGCCCAGTGGCCCACATGACAGTGACATCACAGCCAGCAGAAGAAGCAGCCCACATGGACCAGATGGTCCTCAGCCCTCCCCTCCTACAGGACAATCATAACCGACCCATCTCCAAAACCAGTATTATGGAAGGAGTAGCTAAATAACTGTACACTACAGCTATACATCCACATTTAGACAAGTACCCTACACAATCAACAGACTAATATAAACACTTAACTTCTAAGAAGGTGAGAGTGAAGGATGTGGTCAGTAGTACCTGGAAGAGGGCGTAGAGGATCTTGAAGATCTGTTTTTGCACCAGGACAGATTCACTGGAGGGGTCAGGGAGCAGCTGGATGAAGCGGTCCTTCAGCATGGGCATGAAGATCTGCATGGCCGCCACCAGAGGACTGCGCTCGTCTGGCTTCTTGTACCTGTCAAACACACAATCAGAAACATCAGCCACCCGAAGACATAGAAAACAGCTCTATAATACTGTGTCCCCCAAATGGCACCCCATTCCCTAAATGGTTGGGACTGTCACAGCATGGTCACTCTAAAACAAGGAGTCCTTACTCATAGTTTTTAACCAGCTGGTAGAGGCAGAGCAGGATGCCCAGCCAGCCGGCGCTGTTATCTGACTGCAGGTAGAAGCCAATCTTGTCCACGATGGCAGTCCACTTGCCGGGGTAGTCGTGTTTAATCATGTGGTGGATGCATGTTGTCAGCTGCACTCTGAAGGGTTAAAGAGAGCGGAGAAAGGTTGGAAGACAATTTGGTTGATCCGAACTACCTCTACCCCCCCTCTTCCGGCGCTGTGCAGTGATCTGAGCAGCCACAGGGTGGTCGGTTACCTGATGCGCTCGGGGGAGTGGATGATGGCCTCCACGATGTTGTCACGGATGAACTGCCTGTCCTCCTCTGGGATGTTATTGACAGGCGTCTCCGTGCTGGTGCCGTCCCCCTCGCTCCAGTGCTGGGTCACCATGTTCTTCAGGTAGATCACCCCTAGGGAAGGGAGAGGAGGACCATCAACTGACTGAACATAAGAAAGGCTTCTTAGAGACCCTATTAAAAATGGATTACATACAGTGCATTTGTAAAGTATTCAGACCCTTTAACTTTTTCCACTTTGTTACATCAGCCTTTTTCCAAAATTGATTAAATAGCCCCCCCACTCAAAATACACCATGATGACAAGACAAAAAGAGAAAAAAAGATTACATATATTACAAATAAACTGAAATATCCCAATTACATTAGTATTCAGACCCTTTACTCAGTACTTTGTTGATGCACCTTTGGCAGCGATTACAGCCTTGAATCTTATTTGGTATGACGCGACAAGCTTGGCACACCTGTATTTGGGGAGTTTCTCCCATTCTTCTATGCAGATCCTCTCAAGCTCTGTCAGTTTGGATGGGGAGCGTCGATGCACAGCTATTGTCTGGTCTCAAAGAGTTCAATCTTGGTTTCATCAGACCAGTGAATCTTATGTTTCTCATGGACTGGGAGTCCTTTAGGTGCCTTTTGGCAAACTCCAAGCGGGCGGCTATGTTCCTTTTACTGACGAGTGGCTTCCGTCTGGCCAAGCTACCATAAAGGAGTGCTGCAGAGATGGTTGTCCTTCTGGAAGGTTCTCCCATCTCCACAGAGGAACTCTAGAACTCTGTTAGAGTGACCAACGGGTTCTTGGTCACCTCCCTGACCAAGGCCCTTCTCCCCTGATTGTTCAGTTTGGCTGGGCAGCCAGCTGTAGGAAGAGTCTTGGTGGTTCCAAGCTTCTTCCATTTAAGAATGATGGAGGCCACTGTGTTCTTGGGGACCTTGAATGCTGCAGACACTTTTTGGACCCTTCCCCAGATCTGTGCCTCGACACAATCCTGTCTCGCGGCGCTACGGACAATTCCTTTGACGTCATGGCTTAGTTTTTGCTCTGACATGCACTGTGAACTGTGGGGCCTTACATAGACAGGTGTGTGCCTTTCTAAATCATGTCCAATCAATTGCATTTACCACAAGTTGTATAAACATCAAGGATGATCAACGGAAACAGGATGCACCTGAGCTCAATTTCGAGGCTCATTGCAAAGGGTCTGAATATTTCTGTAAATTAGTTTGATAAAATTGCATACATTTCTAAAAACCTGTTTTCGCTTTGTCATTATGGGGTATTGTGTGTAGATTGCTGAGGAAATGTTTTATTTAATGCATTTTAGAATAAGGCTGTTACTTAACAAAATGTGGAAACGGGAGGGGTCTGAATACTTCCGAATGCACTGTATGTAATTCTAAGGCAGGTTTAATGTACAGCTGGTATTCCACCCACCTAGATATAATTAATGCAAATTGTATGGTGTTGAAGTAAAATCTGCTTTGATCATGAGGTTTAAAATGAACACTTCCAATTCCTATGGAATTGCAGCTGGTTAAAGTGGCACAATATTCTCAGTCTCTTTAAAATCACTTTACATCAGGGAGATCTCTAAATTGTTTGAGTCAGTGTGACATTGGGCGGTGTGAAAGAGTCCATCAGCCTAGATAGCCGCAGCAGTGGATCTCATGACCAGCACATTCAATGTGACTCCTCATGTGCTCAGGCTGAGAGGGAGTAGCAGCCTGCTGGGGGAGTAAGGAGTGCTTTTAGGCCCCTTTAAGAGCCCACACCTCTCCTTTCAGTCCCAACACACTAGCATGGCCCTGTTCATTAGCACTCCCCATCCAAGAAAGGAGTCACTCATTCATCCTTCCTCTGCCCCCTGAAATTACAACAGAAATTACCATATTCAACTGATAAAATCAGAGCAGAGCAGCAGAAAGAGGCCTAATTCCTTGAGTGAGTCATAGAACAGAGGTGTAAAAGTGCAATTTAGTTAGGGGTTTGCAATAGTTCCCCATCTCGTGTTGCAGCTCAGACAGTGAGTCTGAATTTGGAGTACGGGTGTGAATTGTTCTACAGAGCCACAATGGAGCGTCTGAGGTCAGTGGCTCGCAGGCTGGGTGAGGCGGTGGATAGGGGGCAGGCGAGGCGGTGGATAGGGGGGCAGGCGAGGCGGTGGATAGGGGGGCAGGCGAGGCGGTGGATAGGGGGTCAGACAGACTGCTGACACAGATGTGATCGCCGTGCTGCTGGCTGGGAAGTCATAATCCTGCCAGTCAGTGCTGACACAGCAACTCAACATCCCCCTAGCCCACACATGGAGGCAGGGAATAGATGATTCCTGAAATATCAAATAATGCAATTGCCTATAATATCAGTGTGACAGATTTGAAAAAACAAACCATGACAAAAAAAAATGCTATTATCTGTCATAAGCATGAGGGCATTTGTCCTCAATAGGAGGGACCTGGGTCTGATCTCACTGCCTTTATGGGAATCCCAGGCATTTGTCTGCTAGCTGGTGACGGAATCGCTTAGCTCCTCCCTTTGCGTGTCAGATTACAGCAAATGAGCCTCATTACCACAGCACTTCGGGCCAAAGTGCTGACTGTGAAGTTCATGTGGCTCTCCTGGGGAGAGGTCCCAAGCCAACTTCTAAGCATCTTTTACCCAATGGCATGACAGATATGATCTATCCCGTGCCACCACTGCAGCTGCATTAACTTAATGCAATCGGTCTGAATCGGAGTCAGGTGCAGCAGGGCTCTATGGCAGGACAAATAGCACAGTCACAAGAAGGATAGCATTCCTGCTCAACACACCAGTTCCTGGAGGTTTGTTTAGAAATATCCAGGTCATCTGTTTGACAAGAGGCACACAGATTAGCACCCAACGCATAAGGCAGGATGGGCTGCTGCCACGTAAGACTTTCCTCCAGGCAGTCACATTACTATTGTGTTGTTGAAGCAAACTACAATGTAGAAGAACTGACAAAGTTGAAAGATAGAACATGATACTATGGGTGAGCACAAGTTAACATGGTAGTGTGGAGGCTAGCAGCAGGTTGAAAATGATAGGCTCTGTCTGGCAGCCACCTGAGGACTGCACACTTGTAAAATGTAAAAAAAGTCAAATAAGCCACTGATCAAGAGCAGATCGTCCTACCATATAACTGCACATCATTACCATAGAGGCATGTGTGACACATGGACAGGCTATGAACGGTCCCTCACACAGAGCATCTCAAACATGTGGAATGTTATTTTATAATAAAGGCAGCTGTGTCAATGACTAGACAAACTGTCCAGACCGAGAAATTATAGATTTCACTAGAGCTCCCTAGCAGACTAAAAGAAGTGTAAAATGTCAATGCCACAGGACAGGATAAAATAAGCTAAAACGGTAGCATAATAAAGATTGCATCATATACAACAAAAACACCTTTCTTCTCTTTCTATCATGCGTGTATCTTGGTGAACAAATGTACAGGTTCATGGGAAATTGGTCAGTCTTCACAATATGACTGGTGTCATCAGTGTGGGAGCTGTGGCAGTCAGGGCAGGGGTCATCTTTGAGAAAGCGTGCCCAGTTCATTTGAGCTACGGTAGTAGATACTCTTCTCACCTTTCAGTTCCAGTGAATTTCCATCTGCAAGAGAGCCCAGAAGCCCACCCCACAGCATCATAATAATAACAACATCTACCCATCCTCTGAAACTCACCTGCTTGTCTGACGGGCAAATCTAACTGATCAGACATGGTGACTTGCAGCAGAGCTGACACAAAATTCACCTGGGTGTGACCCTGTAAATGAAAGCAGGAAAGGATGCATGAATATCAAACACTGATGTGTATTTGACCTACATATCAGCAAAACAAACCGTGTATAACATATTAACGAGAACCACGTGGCTGTCTTATCAACTGCAGATAAAAAACAAATTAAAAGCAAGAGAATTTTGCCATTTTAACTGGGTATGATCACTGTGCCTGCCTTGTTTATTTGGATGTATATGCTTTATTCATTTGGATGTATAGGTTTAAAATGGCTGAAATTAAACTATTCGCAATGAGGGATAATACAGACAGTGCCCGGTTTTTAGGGAATTGCTATAAGTATACCATGTACTATTTGCAAGTAAGAAAAAGTGTGGCATGGCATTCCTCTTGATTCCTTGCCAAGCAAATTACATGACAATGCTGCAAAAGTTTGAGTCGGGGGGCTAGGGTCAGTCTGTTATATCTGGAGTGATGACTCCTTGCTGTCCCCAGTCCAACTGGTCATGCTGCTGCTCCAGTTTCAACTGTTCTGCCTGCGGCTATGGAACCCTGATTTGTTCACCAGACGTGCTACTTTGTCCCAGACCTGCTGTTTCCAACTCTCTCTACCACACCTGCTGTCTATCTCTGAATGACCGGCTTTGAAAAGCCATATTCCCGAAGTGCTGACCTGTTGCACCCTGTACAACCACTGTGATTATTATTAGGCTACCCTACTACTACCCTAATAATAAGGGTAGCCTAGTGGTTAGAGCGTTGGACTAGTAACCGGAAGGTTGCAAGTTCAAACCCCCGAGCCGACAAGGTACAAATCTGTCATTCTGCCCCTGAACGGGCAGTTAACCCACTGTTCCTTCCTTAACTGACTTGCCTGGTTAAATAAAGGTAAAAAATAAATAAATAAATACAATTTGGCCCTACTGGTCATCTATGAACGTTTGATCTTGGCTATGTACTGTTATAATCTCCACCTGGCACAGCCAGAAGAGGACTGGCCACCCCCCAGAGCCTGGTTTCTTCCTAGGTGCTGGGAGTTTTTCCTAGCCACCATGCTTCTTCATCTGCATTGCTTGCTGTTTTGGGTTTTAGGCTTTGTTTCTGTATATCACTTTGTGACATTGGCTGATGTAAAAAGGGCTTTATAAATACATTTGATTGATTGATGACAGTAATGCCATATAACCATTATATTGAGGCATGGAGCTCCATTAGCTGTAGCTAATACACATACAGCTACTTAAGGATGCCAAGATGCCAAAACCTTGATGCAACAGGTAAATTATATAATGTAACCCCCCCATAAAACACACATCAAAGGAATGCAGACCTCCACATGGCCTGCCAGGGCCCTGGCCAACATCCAGGCTGTCATTTGAGACTGCAGCATCTGCATCAAACAGTGAGTGTGTCACCTCTCCCTATTCTCTAGACACTAACTAATAATGTTAAAACTTAAGATATCCAGTATACACAAGAGTGCAGCATACTTTTTCCAGAATCATTGATCACATAAAAGTGAATGAAAATGGGTCTCAATGCCTTGCCCCACTTGCTATATTAAGTGAATACTGTTCAGGCTTAACTGCTTCAGAAATAGCCTGCTCCCCTCCTTTCCCTGTAGATAATGCACTACGAGACCTCTCCCTGGATAAAACACATGACTCCGAGCTAACAACCCAACTGCACATTCTTGTTCTGTGGATATAAATTCTTGGCGTCGTATATTCTGTTGTAACGAAAAATGTTGAGTGAAGAAGTTCATGTACATTTTATTTTTTAGCCTTGCTAGGCCTACACTTATCAAACTAGAGTTAGCTCACAATACGTTCAAGCTGATTATACACAATATGTACATATCACAAACATAACAACTTGACTTAAAGTTCACTCAAACCCCGGCTACATGACAACACCGTACATATATTGTTCTAAGGAGAGCATAACCGATAACAGACCAGAGTATACTTGACAATTGCCCAAGAGAGACTTCTTCCTAATAGCTAACGTTCGCTTTTCACGTCGCGAGCGCAACATGACCATGAAAGAATTCACGCCGTCCGTATATGTTAGTTATCTATGGCGCGTCTACATTTTACATGAAAAATCGACGTCTAGACAATGATAATAGGCCATGTTGCACATAGCTGGCTATTTAATTTGTAAGGCTAACATTAGCGAAAGAATATGCGCAAGCGGACAGCTCATCGAATGACTCAATGTAATTGATGTAACGCTCGCCTCAAAAGGTTGCTAACGTAGCACTAGCCAGCGAACATTCACTTCAAATGACGTACAAACAAAACGTTTGCCCCGTTACTAAATGCGTAGCTATTATTAATAATGATTGCTATTCTTTACTTTGTGTCTTGCAAGTTAACTAGCGTTCGATAAATCAAACCTACCTAGCTAGTTAGCAAATATCAGTTAGCTTGCTAGTTAGCTACGTTCATGAAAGGCAAAGCCAGCAAGTTAAATAATAAATCTAACATTAGCTACTCCCATATTAGACATACATGTATATTGATAGGAAAGTATGACGATTAAAGCTTGACTAACTAACGTTAAACCTGTCAATTCGGCTGGCCAACTAGTTAAGTTAGCTATCTAAATTCAACGAGCTAGCTAGTTAGCACTACTGCTGTGCAGGGCAATGTCAGCAGTAAAAAACAACACCTGACACGTGAGCCACTTAGCCAACTTGCTATCACAGATTTTCAAACTTTTAGCAAATTCTAGTTACATTCGTATACTAGATCGCATGATTTAGTTCGTTTAGACAAAACTGGTATTAATGGCAAAATTTGTATTTCCAACGATTCAAACATGATACATCAACTAGGCCAAAAGCAAGCATCGTCCAACAAGCCTTTTTACTGCGTAGCTAGCAGCTAATTATCAAGGAAGCTAATGCTAACTTCCCGCACGTTTTTAAAGAACCAGCTGCGGGAATACGGGGTGGATTCGCTTGGAGTTGCAGATCTTGATGTTAAAATATAATTCGAAACTTTGACATTACACCCGTAACGGCAAACGTCTATATGTTTCGGTGAGTACATATTTCGAAGAGAATATTTGATCTGTCAAAGTTCTGGACTGACTCTGGTCTCCCATAGCCACAAGCTAGGAGGACTCCATTCCATCTTTGATGTGTGACACAACAGAAGAGGCCCGATTAGCACCATCACAAGTTTTTACCTCGTTCAGCTGTCTCTCCGCGGCCTCACGCAAGTTTGGGTCCATGGTACCCCGAAGGGCCTCGATTAATACGTTTGGATCCATAGCTAAATCTGGTATGGCTCGGATTCAGTATTTCTGTGGTCTATGAATTCCCAGTCAATGCGCACATGGACGCACGGCTCTTCAGTTACCGGCGCGAAAGGAAGAAGTGAATGAAGTACCCGGATAGATCAGCGCCAAATTTCTCCAACACGAACATCCGCTTCGAACTATTGCACTCTAGGAGTTGTAGTTTTACATGTTTGATATCTCTCTCACACTGTCTTGCAGTCAGTAAATAAAGACAACAAAATATTATGAAAATGGAAAGCATGTCATTGCAGTTGGCTAGTAGATTTGAAGTTTTCAGCACGATCTTTCATGATGATTTGGATGACATCATAACATCAGAACAACCAACCAACAACCTAGTCACATAAATGAAAGCCAATAATATTACTGCTACTGTAAAAACGACAATAATATACTATATAAACAGTCAACTCTGTGCTGCTGTAACATTGTTTTGGAAATGCAGGGTGCCCCATGGTGGCACTGTGGGGAAAAGGTAGAGAAACAAACTCAGAAAAGGTGAAAGGTTGTGGGAATGTGTCAATTTGCTGGTCGCCGGTTGGCAAAGTGGTCTCTCGTCTCTTACTTTCAACTTTGACAGAAGCCCGGTGTATTACACCCGAGGTCGGTGTAGCTAGATCGATATCTTAATTTAATAAGCGGACATGGCCAAGAAACGAAGAGAAAGACGAGAGGCCGATAGTGTTTCGTCAGTAACGTTACACGAGGAACCAAAGACAAAATGTAACGAGGCACAAACCCTCAAAGGTATGTATAGATAACGACGTTGCTATCCCGGCTAACTAGCTAGTATAGCTAGCTAATTTACTTGTGTTCTTCTAATTGATTAGCTAACGTTAAGATACATTACTGTTTATATGATGTGGTAAACGTCTCGTTAAATGTTGCTAGCCGGCTTGATAACTAGCCAGATGGTTGTGAAATGCGGATATGCTGTTCTCAGTCAGCGTTAGCTAACTAACGTTATTAACAGTTGATTATCAAGATTCAGAAGTTGCTTGCTTTCAAGGCTGGTGGTGGTATGACGGAGTTGAAGCACAGACAAAATGGGTTAGTTACCAGTATATTTGTTTGAAATTCATATGATCAGGTTAGTAACTTAGTAGCTTGCTATCTATCCAGCCACTGCCAGGGGCCATACCCAGTTTGACATTAAGTTACTAGTGTTAATCAGTGTCAATGACAGAACTACTTGGATGAAGTCAGGAAAATATTAGTAGGCTAACCATGTAATGTTATTCTTATATAGATGGAGCAACACAATTATCATAACAGGATGTTACACAATGCATACTTTATTTATACTTTTTTAATTTATTTAACCTTTTTATTTAAATAAACATAAGCTTGGAGTCATGTGATAACATAGGCAGATGTATTCTAACTTTGATGAGGAACTAGTCAGTTTCAAGGATTATATATCTTGAATGGTTTGACTACATAGCATGCTTCATGTACTCTGGGGAAATCAACCAGGAACTAGAACAACAAGTGATGCAAAGTGAAGCAAGACATTACATGAGGCTTACTGCTGTTGTCACAGAAGAATAGAGGCTTATCAAGATATTTTTAATTTGCTGACTGTGTGTGCTATATAACTTAGCTACTCCCCTCTCCACAGAGACTCAATACACTGGAGGGGGCTCAGCTCGCATGTCTCTCCTCATCCTGCTGTCTGTCTTCACCTGCGCTGCTTCTGTCATGTACCTAGTGTACAGGAATTTCCCAGAGCTCAACGAGTAATTGTTCTCTGCATTTATCTTTCCAGCAAGCAGACTCATGTTTAGAGAGTTACTTTTGTACAACATTTGTAACTTTTGTGAAACAGCCTACCAAATGGCATTCACCAGCCAAGTTAAATAATTTCATTAAAATGGTTCTCATCATTAGCTGTGATAACTGTTGATGGATTATTTTATGGAGTGGAAATGGATATGATTTTATAACGGAGCATTTTCTCAATTCAATTCTGATGGCAACTAGCCATCAGAGTTTAGAAGACACCTGGGACGTCCGAATAGAGAACAAAGAAAGTATCACCATGTAAAGGCTGTTTGGAAATATGACTATTACAGATATATAGGAGCCTGTTATCAATGATTATCACAGCTAATGATGAGAACCATTTGATTTAAAATGTCTACAGCCTAGTATGTCACACTCCAATAGAGACAGTCACGTTTTAATTTCTGTTTCTGTAAGTGTCAAAGCCCTTGCACACAGATTCACACATTTTTATTTATCCACAACATTGTATGATGGTGAATTGATATACACGTTTTTTCATTTCAGTGATGAGATGGCTACTATTAAAATCCCCAAAGATATGGATGATGCCAAAGCCTTGGGCACTGTACTTTCCAAATATAAGGACACCTACTACACCCAAGTGTTAGTAGCCTACTTTACCACCTATATCTTGTATCCTTTTGGGTAGTAAATGTATTGCAGAGTTGTTAACGCTTGGAGGATTGAGTTACATACTTATTAGCTGTTTCAACATGCATCATGTCTGCGAGCCCCCCTATGTAATCCAGTGGGTCAGCAGAGGAGAGCGACAGACTGGGAAGCGGGCCAAGACAGGCTTTTGTTACTCTGTGATGGGCCTGTTGATTGCATCATCCCTAATCTCCCCTACCTTTCTCTCGCCTGCTCGGTGTACCTCTCATTCATTATTTCCTTTGAACAAAGCAGCCAGCCAAGCCAAGGCCATAGTAAAGGCATGGGCTTGCCTCTGGATAATGAATGGAGAAGTAGGAGGTACAGTGGGCTTTGATCATTGAGTATTAATTCAGGTGATTCTTGTGTGTTCACAACAACCACAGAGTGCAGTACATTTTCCTTCATTTTATGACAGGAGAAGACAGATTAAACTTAGTTCAACTTTATCAGTACAGTAGGTTCTAAGGACTTCCTTTGAAGGCATGATACTGCATTTGTATTCATAGTTCATACTGTGTAGTGTTAATTCATATTCATCAAAATAAATGTGCTCTCAATATGGATGATGTTTACATATGAGGTGGTACAATAACATGCATAGGACCATGTTTTTCTCCTCTTTTATAGCGGATACTTCTGCACAAATTAGTCCTGCAGCCAGATCTATAATCAACTTGTACTGTATGCTACTACAGTGGAGTATGTTTTAACAATACTGAACAAAAATAGAAACGCAACATTTAAAGTGTTGGTCCCATGTTTCATGAGCTGAATAAAAGATCCCTGAAATGTTCCATATGCACAAAAAGCTTATTTCTCTAATTTTGTGCACAAATTTGTTTACATTCCTGTTAGTGAGCATTTCTCTTTTGCCAAGATAATCCATCCACCTGACAGGTGTGGCATCAATAATCTGATTAAACAGCATGATCAATACACAGGTGCACCTTGTGCTGGGGACAATAAAAGTTCACTCTAAAATGTGTAGTTTTGTCACACAACCCAATGCCGCAGATGTCTCAGGTTGAAGGGGCATGCTAACTGCAGCAATGTCCACCAGAGCTGTTGCCAGAGAATTTAATGTTAATTTCTCTACCGTAAGCTGCCTCCAATGTCATTTTAGAGAATTTGGCAGTACCTGCCTCCCAACCGCAGACCACATGTAACCACGCCAGCCCAGGACCTCCACACCCGGCTTCTTCACCTGCGGGATCATCTGAGACCAGCCACCCGGATAGCTGATGAAACAGTGCCTTTGCACAACAGAAGCTTCTGACAGTTTGTGCAGAAATTATGTCTCAGGGAAGCTCATCTGCGTGCTTGTCGTTCTCACCAGGGTCTTGACCTGACTGCAGTTCGGTGTTGTAACCAACTTCAGTGGACAAATGCTCACATTCGAGGGTCACTGGCATGCTGGAGAAGGGTGCTCTTCACGGTTGACTCCCAGTTTCAACTGTACTGGGCAGATGGCAGACAGCATGTATGGCGTTGTGTGGCCGAGCGGTTTCCTGATGTCAACGTTGTGAACAGAGTGCCCCATGGTAGCGGTGAGGTTATGCTATGGGCAGGCATAAACTACGGAAAACTAAAACAATTACATTTTATTGATGGCAATTTGAATGCACAGAGATAGGATCTCGTCACGGTGTCTGAGACCCTTTGTCGTGCCATTCATCTGTCGTCATCACCTCATGTTCCAGCATGATAATGGAAGGCCCCATGTCGCAATGATCTGTACACAATTCCTGGAATTTGAAAATGTGTCAGTTCTTCCATGGCCTGCATGCTCACCAGATGTCACCCATTGAGCATGTTTGGGATGCTCTGGATTTATGTGTACGACAGCATGTTCCAGTTCCTGCCAATATCCAGCAACTTCACACAGTCATTGAAGAGGAGTGGGACAACATTCCTCAGGCCACAAAATATTATAAATTGTTGCATCTTGCGTTTTTATATTTTTGTTTAGTGTATTTTTGTGACTGCATCCACAAGTGTGTGTGCACATACTGCTGTGTGTTCAACCCTTGAGCGGTATTCCTTGACGCTACTGACTCAGCCTCCAGACATTTGCAATCCCTGGATCCATCTTCCTCAGTATCCTGTCTGGTTATCTCTACCCCTTCCCCCTGGCTCTTTTCCTCGTCTGCCTGGTGAGTATACTATTGACACAAGGAGAACTATGACTAATAATAGTGGTGACATTTACAAAATGTACTTTGACTCTGTAAACCAGACTCTGTTTACAAAATGTACTGCCTCTTTCACTGTTTCCCAGTGCTCTGGCCTGGGGGCTTCCTTCTGCTACATGCTGTCTTATCTAGTGGGGCGACCAGTGGTCTACAGATACCTGACAGAGAGAGTCCAGAAATGGTCCCAGCAGGTAAGACCTTTTTGGAAGGAAAAACAGGTTGATTTGGTACGTGAACAGCGTAGGAAGTTGTTGATATGAGAGTACAAGCAAACTTTTAACAATTTAGTAACACCCACAGAACAGTGGAGTCTTAGTAGGGGGCTAGTAGCCTCCAAGCCTTTCTGTGAATGACAGGTTCTGCTATCTGTTTTCAATTGCAGGTTGACAAGCACAGAGATCATCTCATCAATTACATTATATTTCTGAGGATCACTCCCTTTCTCCCCAACTGGTTCATCAACATCACCTCACCCATCATCAATGTGCCTTTGGGGTTCTTCTTCCTTGGTACTTTCTTTGGTAAGGCTAAGATATATCAAACTCCAGTATTTCCTTCTCGGTAGAAAACAGTGTTGATAGTGCTGCATTGTTTTTATTGCTGGGCTATTTTTGAATCTCATACCATTTAATACAGTGGTCACCAAACTTTTCTGAGTCAAGATCACTTTTGCAGTCAAAAAGCAAGCTGAGGTCTACTGCTCAGATTTTTTTTACATTAACCTCACACAAACAGTTTTGTAGGAATGAGGTTTGGGCAGTAGGCCTTATACATTATCACAGCATATTGGCTATATGATTGGCCTGCCAATATTGTTAATCTCAGACCATATTATATTTCAAAACTCGAGCTTTGATAACAAAATAGATTAGTTGGTTTAGCATTTGTGAGGCACTGTGGAGCATGAATTTAAATAATTCGCTTTTAGATTTTACTGGACTGATGGTACCTGCGTCTGATGGTCAACATGGTCAAATCACGACGTTAGTGATCTTCAGCTCGAAAAGTCAGAGCTTTGGAAAGATGCCTGAGTTTCCGACTTGGATGACCGGTCAAAAGATTTTTCCCAACCGCCTCTCACGGTCGCTGCTCTCTCCTTCCTTTCCTCCGGTGAGACTGACCAGACAGAGGGGACACACTTTTCCACCTAAGGGCGAAACTCGAGTCATGGTGGCATCTGCCTCATGCACAAATTCATGTTGTTCCTATGACCAGAGAATGTAAAATATTCTTTGATATTAAAATCGACACGACGAGCTGCTAATAAAAATAAAACGCAGGGCTATCGATACTTGGCTACTCTGAACCTTGCAGCTGAACCTGAGCGGAAGTACGGAGAAGGGAGTTTTATAATAGTGTTGAATAAAAACAGTGACAGCGCTGAATATAAACTTAAACATGCACTCACTCATAAAAACGGTAGCTCTTTGCTGTATTCGCTGACAGTCTCTCTGTGATAATGGTTTTAAAAGTTATTAAATCTTACATAGGCTAGTAGCCTATTAAACTTAGCTGTAGCCAGGGTCATGGAATTCTGCAGCCACGGTGATTTGAGCTATCCGATTGGGCAGCGCTGTAGGTGCACTAGATTTTGTCTCATATTTGCCGGTCGGCCGGGTAGACGGAGTTTGTCTCTTCAGACAAAATTGTTAAAAAGGAACACTTTGCTTACCCGGTGCGCAGGGCTTTTGAATCAAGTGCATCTACGCTCAACACGATATTTTTTAAAAAAGGAGCGCAAGCCTTTATAATTCGCTGGCTTTTCGACATAAATATTTGGTGATTGACTAGGAATGCCTTAGCTATGTGTTGTGTGCCTTACAATACTGACTTCCTCCCTTATCTCTGATTGTCAGGAGTGGCCCCACCGTCCTTCGTGGCGATCAACGCTGGGACAACACTGTACAAACTGACGACAGCTGGGGAGGCAGTGTCCTGGAACTCTCTGATTGTGCTAGGTGTCCTGGCCATACTCTCTATCCTGCCTGTCTGCTTCCAGAAGAAACTGCAGCAGAAGATGGAGTAGGCCGGAGACAACTCATCTGCCTGCCTGATCCCCCAGCCCATCCCTTGGCTCAGGAATGGTACACCCCGCTGTCACTCACATAGTCCTGCCTGTTGCTGTCCCACACACCTGCTGAGGTTGCTGTGGAAACATTGCTGTTGGCCCAAACCTGACTCCTGTGTCCAAAACATGTGGTGGTGGCCACCTCAACTTTGTGCTCTACAAAGGACTAACTGGCCTCTGCTCATCCTCGGGTTTGTTCTCCCATTTTTGTTAAATGTTGCTTGCCTGTAAAACGATTTAAGGAAGGATACAGAAAACATCAGGCATCTGTCTTTAATATTGTTTTAATCACAATTGTTCTCACAAGTTCAAGCTACACTTCCCTCCTTTGTATTTCTTGAACCATGTTTTGAATTGATTTAATCTCTTAACCTGTGTGATATGGGTGACGTCAAAGCAATACTGATCAGAGTCGCAGTTTAGTGTGTTTGATTTTCACAACATTTTAGGACTATTGTTATGACTGTTTTATACACTGGTTAGAATGTGAGCATATTAAATCATTTAGAATGTTCTATCATTTGAAGATATTGTTAACACACCACCCTAAAATGATCTGTGTGCCATCAATGTTGACATGAAAAATATGCATATGAACACATAGTAAGATAAATATGAAACTCTTGATGCTTTTGTTGAGCCTATCAGTAAACATATGAAACGGCATATCAAGTATTGAAAACTAGTGTTTTGTATAATATTGTTTTATATTTGTTCTACTAATGGTGCTGAGACTCCCTCTCTGCCTGTGTGCTCTCCCTCGTGTGTGTCACCAGTCCAAATGTTCTGCCAGTTGAGAAATGCAGTAGTGGATGACCCAGCAGTGCCCTTTGCAAAGCTACCAATTTGATTTTTGGTTGTTCATGCTTTTCCCAGGTGTTAGTGATTTCACACTGCTACTTCATGTACAGTGCCTTCAGAAAGTAGTCACAACCCTTGACTTTTTCATAATTTTGTTGTGTTACAAAGTGGGATTAAAATAGATTTCATTGTCATATTTTTGTCAATGATCTACACAAAATACTCTGTCAAAGTGGAAGAAAAATTCAAACATTTGTAAAAATAAAACACTAATATACGCTACATGACCAAAAGTATGTGGACATCTGCTCGTCGAAGATCTCATTCCAAAATCATGGGCGTTAATATAGAGTTGGTCCCCCCTTTGCTGCAGTAGGTGTTCCAATTAATCCCAAAGGTGGTTAATGGGGTTGAGGTCAGGGCTCTGTGCAGGCCAGTCAAGTTCTTCAACACCGATCGTGACAAATCATTTCTGTATGGACCTCGCTTTGTGCACAGGGGCATTGTCATGCTGAAACAAGAAAGGACTTTCCCAACACTGTTGCCACAAAGTTGGAAGCATAGAATCGTCTAGAATGTCATTGTATGCTGTAGTGTTAAGATTTCCCTTCACTGGAACTAAGGGACCTAGCCCAAACCATGGAAAACAGACCCAGACCATTATTCCTCCTCCACCAAACGCACAGTTGCATTGGGGCAGGTAACGTTCTCCTGGCATCCGCCAAACCTATCTGTCGGACTGTCAGATATTGATGCGTGATTGATCACTTCAGAGTATGCGTTTCCAGTGCTCCAGACTCCAAGCGGCGAGCTTTAAGTGAAAACTAACTAGGCCACTCAGAAACATTAAATGTTGTCTTGGTTAGCAACTCCAGTGTATATTTGGCCTTGTGTTTTAGGTTATTGTCCTGCTGAAAGGTGAATTTGTCTCACAGTGTCTGTTGGAAAACAGACTGAACAAGGTTTTCCTATAGGATTTTACCTATGCTTTGCTCTATTCTGTTTCTTTTGATCATAAACTCCCTAATCTTTGTTAATGACAGTCAATCCCATAACATGATGCAGCCACCACCATGCTTGACAATATGAAGTGGCACTCAGCGATGATGTTTGGATTTGTCCCAAACATAATGCTTTTTATCCAGAACATAACGTCAATTTCTTTCCCACATTTTTTTGTAGTTTTATGTTCGTGCCTTATTGCAAACAGGATACATGTTTTAGAATATTTTATTCTGTATAGGTTTCCTTCTTTTCACTCTGTCAATTAGGTTAGTATTGTGGAGTAATTACAATGTTGTTTATCCATCTCAGTTTTCTCTTATCATAGCCATTAAACTCATTGTGAAATCCCTGAGCGTTTTCCTTCCTTCCTTTACACCACCCAAAGTGTAAGATCTTCACCATGCTCAAAGGGATATTCAACGTCTTTTAATTTTTTATTTTTTTAACACCTACCAATAGATGCCCTTTGTGAGGCATTGGAAAACCTCCCTGGGCTTTGTGGTTGAATCTGCGTTTGAAATTCACTCAATTCAGGGACCTTAATTATATGTATGTGTGGGGTACAGAGTTGAGGTAGTTATTTAAAAAAGTCATGTTAAACACTATTATTGCACACAGAGTGAGCCCACGCAACTTATTGTGACTTGTTGAGCACATTTTTACTCCTGAACTTATTTAGGCGTGCCATAACAAAGGTGGTGAATACTTATTGACTCAAGACTATTCAGCTTTTCATTTTTTATTAGTTTGTAAACATTTCTAAAAACATAATTCCACTTTGACATGATGGGGTATTTTATGAAGGGCAGTGACAAAAAATCTAAATTGAATACATTTTAAATTCAGGCTGCAACACAAGAAAATGTGAAAAAGAGTCAAGGGGTGTGAATACTTTCTTAAGGGACTGTATATATTTCTTAGAATCCAACCTGCATGTATCTGTTGGTGTGATGCCTAATTTATACTATAGTTTGGGTGCTTTGATGTGATTGGAGTGATTTTTATTCAGCCTTACCTGATGTCATTATATGAATTCTCTGCTGCTGTGAAACCTTCTGGTTGTGTCTAGAGGTTGATGCAGTGAATGTGCGCTTGGGCAGTCTTACTGTTGATGTTTCTTCAAAATCCATGTCTCAAGCACTGTCCACTCTTCTGCATCTGAAATCACTCATTATTTATGAAAATTGATTTTAAAAAGTGAGGAATAATTTTTTATATTTGGGTTATTAACGATCTTACTTGGATCAGCGTTTTAATCCACTATAGAAACCCTTTCTGAACATGAGAAAATATATCTCATTTGTTAGTATTTAATTACCTGAATTAATTTGTGTGGCCACGTAGCATATCTAAGGCTGTGTTTACACAGGCAGCCTAATTCATTTTTTTTCTCCCACTCATTGGTCTTTTGACCAGTCACATCAGATCTTTTCTCGGAGCTGATCTGATTGGTCAAAAGACTAATTAGTTAAAAAATAGATCAGAATTAGGCTGCCTGTATAAAAGCAGGCTAAGTGCTTCATAATGGCCACTTTGGCTGTGTTGACACAGGCAGCCAAATTCTGATCTTTTTTTTTTTTTTTTACCACTAATTGGTGTTGTGACCGATCAGCTCTTTTGCCAATAATTGGTCAAAAGATCATAACTGTTCTGCCTGTGTAAAAACAGCCCTACTGTATCCCAATCCTGCTGTTACTCATCAATTTCATGACCTGTTTCATGTGATTTAGTTGTGTTATTGTTCTTGTTGTTTGAAATTTGGGCTTCACCTTTTTGTTGTTCATAGAGGTTGCATCATTACCTCATCTTGATTGCACTACAGTAGTTTTCAGAGGGATCAAGCCCGATGGGAGATCCTGTAGCTGTTCAGTCAATACAAAGGGTGTGCTCTTATGAAAGCTGTTTTTGGGTTTAATAAATAAGAATATTTTGTTCCTTTGCCCTTATTACTATTATCACCCAATTTCATATCAGACATAATTTCTGGAAATTAATTGATACATATTTGCAAAAACTGTTTAAAAGTCCCCAGTAGTTTTATCCAATTTTTAAAGATCACTGCAATATTAGGGTGTTACACATGTTTCTTATTACAACTTTCCAACATTTTTTGATTTCATGCGGAGAATATTGAGAATATCTGCGCTGGCTTGGATGATTCTTGGTGTGTTTCCATTCATTACACTTGTGATCTTTACAGTGTTAAATTGTGCAAACTGATAATGTATTGCAATATGACCTGTGTTTGTAAATTAATTTTTGTACATCTTTTTGTCCAAGCTAATGAATGTTGGTTTATTATTAACATATTTATTTTGAAATCATAAAAAAATATTCTGTACTTTTTCTTTCTCACTGTCTGGTAAATGATTGGATTATGAGAATGTGACTCTAATGGCAAAGTTCTGCATGTTTTTACCGTGCACATTTTACCACATGGTGGAGCTCTTTGTACATGTCTACAGAGTTCAGCCCCACAGTTGCTTTGACTTATTTGACTTTAACTTTTTATCGAGTAGGACAACATTTTTCTTATGATTTAATGAAATATATTCAAAATTGTGCATCAGGCAACGTTTATTTTACATGTTTTTCCTGTTCCTGACATCTACTTCTCCTTATCTGTGCTTTGAATACTCAAAATAGAATACCTATTACCGTATGTGTATTACAACTATGGTATTACATGTGTATTACATGAATACAATTGTTCAGGCTAAATTGGTGAAATTGAAGTCTGCATTCAGTTGTACACTGGATGGTCTTGGCTACAGTGGAGTAAGAATACTATGGCTCAGGTTCATTATATGTGTAATAAGGCCTATTTAATGCTTCAATACTATAGCATTATTATTATAAAGGAGAGCATTTTACAAGATAAATCCTTAACTCAGGAACTGAAGGGTTAAATGCATAACGTAATCTGTAAGGAGTTCGCACATGCTCAGTGTGTTCCCTCTACGCAGCGGTAAAGCCAGGGGTTGAGAAGATCTGAGACCGATGAAAACAGCTGTACTTGAAGACCCATAATGCATTTCGGCTGGCATTCTGTTCTGATTTTCAGGCTTTGCAGTACATCCACGATGGCTGCGCGAAAACACTACGCGATAATTTAATATGCACCCAACTGACAAAGCAGAGGAAAAGGGTACCACGGGACCAGTCTCAAAATGACCACCGGCTTCAGCTCGAATTCATGTCGATTCGCAGATTATTTTGTTATCTGCGGACTTGACACTGAAAGCGGGCTTGAACCAGATGAACTATCCGGTAAGTGTCGGGAACGGGCTGGTGAACCAATAAGAATAATTCTGCATGGTATATAATGTATTTCCTAGTTTATGTTTATTTTATATAGATTTTAGAGTACAATATTATATTCATGTTTAGAACAATAAAAACATGACAGTTTATTTATAATGAGGTTGAAAACTGGTAATACTGTGTACATCAATAAGTAGGACGGCACACCAGTGTTGTTCATACAAGTTACCATAGTCTACTTTTCCATTTTATGTTATAACGTTACGTTTAGTCGTTTAAAATGGATTATTCCAATAAATGTTGTTATCTTGAAATGCTCGAGAATTGTAGGCCGTCGATGTTCCATAGCCCAGCTGTAATTAAAGACAACGAAAAACTGTTCATGGATTAATCTCCTCCTGAGTATAGCCAGCACTCATTGAGTGGTCAAAAGCAGGACAGACAGACATTTACATACGTAGATCACTGACCTTGATTGGGTGTTTCAGACCTCACCAGAATAAGACATGTTTCTATTTCTACAATTTGTAAATAACAGGGATGTTTCCCCTATCAGTAGTACCGTTGGTATTACCATACTGTCAATGGTAATTACACATGTATAAACAAGCATATATATATACAAGCAGGTTAGGCCAAAAATAGCTACATCCAAGAAGCACATATGATTTCTTAGTTGTTTATCACATCTGAACGATTTGATTGATTCTCCACTGCCTTCTTACACACTTACCCTAAGTGATAGAATGAAATTAATTGATCAATGCATGGCAGAAAGCAGAGTGCAGAAAACAGAGTGAAACTGGGGGTATCAAGGACCATAAGGTTCTCCCTGGGGGGGCAGAACGCTGAATATGATAGGATGATGTCATTATTAGACTGAGAGGGCCTGCTGTTTCTTCGGAGTGGCATGGGTCTCTGGGGGAGATGAAGATGGTATGATACATAAAGCAGTTGTGTGTGTGGGGGGGGGAGAGAAAGTGAACTCTTCCTGAGCTCAGGGTGGTGGGTTAGTTGTGTATGAGTTTGAAAAGAAGTGAAACTGGTGTGGGTGTACCTGAAGATGCTGATCTTGGTTTTCTTGTCAACAACAATCATGTTTAGGGAAGGAACTTGTAGAATCTAGGACATTGTTTTCAAAGGACAAGTCAGGCTACATTATTTTTTTGGTAGCCTAAGGTCTAAGGATATGTAAGTATGTGCATTTCCCTAAACTCAACTGTTACTTTACAATCAAGCCCTAAAGTTTTCTTCTGTAAACATCACCTCCTGTTTATGAATATGTACAAATCAGAACAATAATTTATTATACTGCTGAGACATTTTTGTTAGTCTCGCAGGTAGGTGGTCTCAATCATGAGTCAGCACAATTTTATTTTGTGTGTGTGTGTGTGTGTGTCTCATGAGATGTCATTAGTTGCTCTCTACCTCTGTGACTTGTTTCTGGAGGCTCTCTGGAAAGAACAAACCCTTGTATAGTTCAACAAACACAATGAGCATGCATCCTGTGCCTTGACTGTACAGTTTCCCCTCATAAAGTATCCTAATTTTACAATAATGAGGTATAATGTAGGCAAAGAGAAGACTGTGAACTGCAGTAATAAAAAACATACACAACTCACTGGTTTGTGAGTGGCACCACCCTAGCATGTCTCTCAATTCACTAAACATAGGCCTAAGGTTCTACTTATCATCAAGGGCCATTTTTTTGTAGGAGGGATGGACACATCTTTAGATAACACACGCACAAGATCTCTCTTATGCAAATTTACTTAACACATCTGATTAATTAAATTATTAACAGTATTTGCATTAGTTTTTATTTATTTTAAGTTTGTCGCAAAGACACGTCTCCTTCCTCTCAGTGTAAAAGTGGAAGTAGAATATTTTACAGGAATCAGTCAAAGATGTGTTCACTTCTCTTGTTTATCTTGAGAGAATTATGCTATTCAGATTCTTATCATGATTGTCTCCTCTCCTCGAGTACCTGCCTCTCTGAGATAGAGACCAGCTGGTGAAAGTAAAAGGTCACTGAGGTGTTCAGCAGGAGATTGCATGTCATTCAGTAATTTGTCAATCTAGGAAGAGTGAATTAGAAAAATAATGGTGGTCCTCTGACCAGAGACTAGACTGTTGAAGACTAGAGGTTATCCTGTAGGTTCCGTACTTGGCCTTCATGTTTTCTCCTGTAGTGACTCACTCAGACAATGGAAAGCCTTTTTGGGGGCTAAGGGTGCTGTTGGCTGAGTTGATATGGGATGAGGAATTTGTCCTCTTTGCCATTCCATGCATAGTTCCAGGGCCATGAGTGCACTGCTGAGACTTGTACCACGGTTTGGTGTAATGGTACGATTGGCTCTTATTAGACATGCTTGTTACAGACAGTTTCCTGAGTCTGTCAGCCACATCTAAGGAATTAAAGCTATTGGCCTCAGATATCTCAAGCCGTGTGTTTTATGTAGAATATGTTTTGAATGATATGCTTCCAGGATTCCTTCTCTTGTAAGATTGGATCAGCGAATAGGAAGTGACTGCATGCCTGGCGGGGATTTTGAATAGTGAAGACTGCCTAGGGCCAGACCCTAATGTAACCTTCCTCATTGTGGTCAAGGATCAACGGGGTAGGTTATAATGGTTGGGAGCATCTTGTCTAAACAGAGAGGATTACAATACATCACATTTTCCCTTCTGCTTTTTTAGCTAGATCTTACTAGCTGACAAAAAAAAACGCTGTGAAAAGTTCATCCCTGTGAGTATATTTGTGAATCTCCTCCAGCTGTACACACATGGCTGTTAGCGTTGGCCTTCCTAAAGCTCTGATGTGTTGAGGTGTCGTGATTGACTAGTGAGTAGATAAGCAGGGTTATGGTGTCTAAGCTTCCTACAGCCTGGCCTCTGTTCTGCTGCTCACCGACTGACTTCAGAGACTGGCTCGTGACAGAGAGTGTGGACACATACACTACTGCCCCTCTGAAAGCTTTACAGTTTATTTCTGGATCAATTGCTCACCACAAATTGTGATTTTCAACCATCCCCCTGGGCCTTTAGTCACTCCCCCCATCTCCCCTAACCTCTACTTCCCGTCTCCTCTCCCTACTAGTCCACTGTCATGGTCTGCAAACAAATATACCATTCGCACATTTCCACTGAAGATTTACCTTACTGTTTTACCAAAAAGGCTCAGACTTTTCTGTTTCCATCTATGCAAGCCACCCCCCGGGTCTTACTGGGCATTAGCTCTTGCAGACCTTCTCTGACTTGGGGCCAAGCCTAGGGTACTTTTCATTTTAATTTACATAACAATGGCTACTGTGGCCTTTTAACATCTTCTCACAAGGCAACTGTCTTGATGATGCAGGGGTTGTTGGTTCTGCTCGTTACAAGTCTTAAGTGTCACACTCCTGATGGAAACACATAAGTCTCATTGGACAAGCACCTCTCCCTATCTCTCTACAGTAGAGATCCATGGAGTATGTATCCTCTTAGGGAGTATGTATCCTCTTCGAGAAACAAGGCCTTTGGATAGTTACATGAATGCTTTCTCATGCAGCTATTTTGGTATCTCTTGATAACGCCCTCCACCACAACTATACTCTGTGGAGATACTGCCAGCAGTACGGTTCCTGCTGTGTGCAGGCTATGTGTTCTCGGTATGAACTTCCTGCTGCCCCTCTTGTTCTCAGGCTGCTGAGACCCAGTTAGCACTAGCAGAGCTGCTTCATATACGGTAGCAACGGTGAGTCGAGGAGCTCTTCTTCTCCCTGGCAGACTGAAGGACTCATGTGCACACAGCAAATAGACAGCCCAGCACAAGCTGCTCTCACTGACCAATCAGAGGAGATTATGGATGTCGTGCTTAGTGGACTGAGCAAGCTTCGAGCTGCAGTCTCTATGCAATTAGTCTGTGCTGTGGTGAGTGTGTCGAATAAAGGTGTCCACATGCTTTCCAGCCGAAACACCTCGGAAGAGTTTGTGCATATATCATGACAACATTTTGTGACGTTTTTGTTCGTATTTGACACCCGTAAGTTTTTTTTTGTCTACACCCCTTCGTCTGTGATTGGTCAACAGTAGGGACTCTTCAATAAAGTCTTTGTTGTCATTCAATGAGAGACGATTTCATTAGTTATTTTAGATTAATTCGGACTATTTTGACTATTTTGACGAAGTGTAGACTTGCTACAGCTTCTCAAAAACTATTGCCGCTTTTTTCTTGTTTTTCAAGTGTTTTTTTATGGGAGTATGCGAGCACACTCGTTCAGTTCAGCTAGCCAAGTTTGGCTAGGCACTAGCCTAACTGAAGCATGCTGACACCTTAAGAAACATTAAGAATCACAATTAAGGTAGTGTGGTCCATGATGCAGGCTCAGTTATCACCCCTCAAAATCTGCTGGGATGTTTGTTGGAGAAAGAGGGGCTTGACCATACGCTGATCTGGCAGTTTCACTGCAGGTGAGCAGAAGCCTTGTGAAATCATAAGAAACCCCACAATTCATGTCACTTGTGAACACAAGCTGATTTGTCAGTTTTACAGTGTGGTTTGAGTCACACTGGTCTTTCCATGGCTTGTGTTCTGACTCAAACGGTGAAGTCAGGCAGTCAGGATGGATGGGGCTTTCCAGATAGCCCTTTCTCTGATCACCACCAATGATAGTGGATGCAGACGACACCATTCTGTATACTTCTGGCCCTTCCTTGGACACTGTGCTAACTAACCTCCAAACGAGCTTCAATGCCATACAACACTCCGTCTGTGGCCTCCAACTGCTCTTAAACGCTAGTAAAACCAAATGCATGCTTTTCAACCGTTCACTGCCCGCACCCGACCTCCCGACTAGCCACACCACCCGGATGGTTCCGACCTAGTATATGTGGACAACTATAATACCTAGGTGTCTGGCTAGACTGTAAACTCTCCTTCCAGACTCATATTAAACATCTCCAATCCGAAATCAAATCTAGAATCGTCTTTCTATTTCGCAACAAAGCCTCCTTCACTCATGCCACCAAACTTACCCTAGTAAAACTGACTATCCTACCTAGAGATCGACCGATTATGATTTTTCAACGCCGATACTGATACCGATTATTGGCTGACCAAAAAAGCCGATGCCGATTAATCGGCCGATTTTTTTTATTTGTAATAATGACAATTACAACCATACTGCATGAACACTTATTTTAACTTAATATAAAACATCAATAAAATCAATTTAGCCTCAAATAAATAATGAAACATGTTCAATTTGGTTTAAATAATGCAAAAACAAAGTGTTGGAGAAGAAAGTAATGTGTGCCATGTAAAATATGTGCCATGTAAAAAAGCTAACGTTTAAGTTCCTTGCTCAGAACATGAGAACATATGAAAGTTGGGTGTTCCTTTTAACATGAGACTTCAACATTCCAAGGTAAGAGGTTTAATGCTAGCTAGCAATTTACCTTGGCTTCTACTACATTCGCGTAACAGGCAGGCTACTCGTGGAGTGCAATGGTTAGAGCATTGGACTAGTTAACTGTGCGGTTGCAAGATTGGAACCCCTGAGCTGACAAGGTGAAAATATGTCATTCTGCCCCTGAACAAGGCAGTTAACCCACAGTTCCTAGGCAGTCATTGAAAATAAGAATGTGAAAAGGTATAAAATGTAAAAAATAAAATAAAATCGGAAATCGGCGCCCAAAAATACCAATTTCCGATTGTTATGAAAACTTGAAATCGGCCCTAATTAATAGGCCATTCCGATTAATCGGTCGACCTCTAATCCTGCCGATCCTCGACTTCGGCGATATCATCTACAAAATAGCTTCCAACACTCTACTCAGCAAACTGGATGCAGTCTATCACAGTGCCATCCGTTTTGTTTCCAAATCACCTTATACGACCCACCACTGCGACCTGTATGCTCTAGTCGGCTGGCCCTCGCTACATATTCATCGCCAGACCCACTGGCTCCAGGTCATCTATAAGTCTTTGCTAGGTAAAGCTCCGCCTTATCTCAGTTCACTGGTCACGATAACCACACCCACCCATAGCACACGTTCCAGCAGGTATATCTCACTGATCATCCCCAAAGCCAACACCTCATTTGGCCGCCTTTCCTTCCAGTTCTCTGCTGCCAGTGACTGGAACCAATTGCAAAAATCGCTGAAGTTGGAGACTTTATTTCCCTCACCAACTTTAAACATCAACTATCTGAGCAGCTAACCGATCACTGCAGCTGTACATAGTCCATCTGTAAATAGCCCACCCAATCTACCTACCTCATCCCCATACTGTTTTTATTTTATTTACTTTTCTGCTATTTTGCACACCAGTATCTCTACTTGCACATCATCATCTGCTCATTTATCACTCCAGTGTTAATCTGTTCAATTGTAATTATTAGCTCCTATGGCCTATTTATTGCCTACCTCCTCATGCCTTTTGCACACACTGTATATAGACTTTCCTGTCTCTACTGTGCCATTGACTTGTTTGTGTAATTGGCTTGTTTATTGTTTACTCCATGTCTAACTCTGTGTTGTTGTCTGTGTCACACTGCTTTGCTTTATCTTGGCCAGGTCGCAGTTGCAAATGAGAACTTGTTCTCAACTAGCCTACCTGGTTAAAAAAGGTGAAATACATTTAAAAAAATAGGAGGAGGTTTTAGTGGTGAATTGAACAGCTGTGCCTAACTGACAGCTGTCACTCATCATGTCCTTCTCAGGCAGTTTTCTGTAACGTGTATAGAGGCTACACTGTACAGTATGTTTGTATTGGCTCACAGAGCCCATATATCCGTACAGGAAGCCTCCGTCATCTTTCTCCAAGACACTGTCCCTTATTGGGTTACACCACCAGGACTTAAAACAGATGTGTCCTTTAGAGGGTTATTTGTCTTAAGAACCGGAACTGGAGTCCGCCTGAAGATATAGGCCTAGGAATGTTCTGTATCAACACTGTACTGACTATGTTCTCTTATAAGAGTTCAAGCCCCAATAATGAGCAGACATTGTGACTTGCCAAAGGACATCCATGTTAGAGGAGAATGATTCGAGTCTCTCTAGGGGAGGTATAAAAAATGTCTTCCGATGTAGAAATTGAAAAAGCTGTCAGTAAAAAAGCATATTTCACTTTCATAAGGGGGCTCTGACTGTCAACGTGTTGACGTTAGGAATATGGGGACTGAGGGTAGAAATGATAAGGCTGAGGTGAATGAGGATGAGCTGTCTGTCTCAGAATGCCTCTGTGCTGTGACCAGTGCATGATTAGCCCCTCCAGATCATGAGCTCTGACAGGGGAACAGAAACCCACTCTCTCCCTGTCCACTGCCTAAACATGGCCTGAAGCTTTCCTCTGTAGAGCACTGCATTTCCTTGTGTGTTCCCCACAAAGAGACAAGATAGTCATCTGCCCCCTCTCCCATTTTCTCTTTGATTTTTAATAGATTTTTGTGCACAAAGCCTCTTAAGATGGGACTGTTATTTATATATTTTTTCATGGAACTCCCTTTGTCCTCTTCTTTTCAATTCAATATGATGAAGTTATTAAGGTCCAAAGCTGTGTCATCTCCAGAAAATACTCTTCATATCCAATAAGACAGACTAGTAATTATTAAATGTGATCCATTCCAAGGCAACATGGACAGAGGTCTCATAATTTTTTGCCATATCACGATCACAATGTAATTTTTTTTAAAACGATTTAACTAACCAGCTAATATCTCTCTCCCTTAGTATGCCATGCACATGCTATAATCTTTTCATGACACTGACTTTGCCATCAGGGGGCAGTTATATCACTGGCTGCAGCAGCCAAAACGTGGCAAACTTGATGACAAAACCTTCCTTTATGCGACAGTGTTGGGGTGCAGGGTGAGACTAGATTAGCATATGTATTAGGGGCCCTCCTGCCAGGCCGACGTGATTGGCTGGCTACAACTTGGACCTGCTGAGTACATGGGGACAGGCAGCTGACACAACCCACCCACACACACTCACTCTGAGTGCCCCCCCCCCCCACTATTCAAATGCTAACATCCCTTGAGTTTCCCAGAAATTCCCTCAATGAATGACATCACTATAAAGCCCTCGCACATGCTCAGTGTGTGTCTGCACTCATATTCGCTGCCTGTTAATAATTCATAGGTGTTTTAAAGGAGCTCAAGTCCTAAGGAAGTTTCCTCGGGCATCTTACAGTGTCTAACTAAATAGTGTTTAAGCAAATCTGTAACCCTGTGGAATTGAATAATGACTGTTGAAGTGTGTTATACACATGGAAGTATAATTCAATAGGGGAAACAAGTGTGTGTGCCCTTAAAAAATCTAGCCCTCCAGTACTTGTTGGCCATTTCGGATGGCCAGGCTGGACCTCTCCTTTCTGTACTTTTATGTAATTCAAAATCACTTTTCGACTCGAGAAGTTGATACTGAGAAGAAGCCAAGCCATCCTTTATTGAGCAATACACATAATACTTCTCTATATTCTGAGATTATAAAAGGCATATTTCTACACTGAACAAAAATATTAACGCAATATGTAAAATGTTGGTCCCATGTTTCATGAGCTGAAATAAAGGATCCCAGAAATGTTCCATACACACAAAAAGCTTATTTCTCTCAAATGTTGTGCACACATTTGTTAACATCCCTGTTAGTGGGCCTTTCTCATTTGCCAAGATAATCCATCCACCTGACCGGAGTGGCATATCAAGAAGCTGATTAAACAGCATGATCATTACACAGGTGCACTCTAAAATGTGTAGTTTTGTCACACAACACAATGCCACAGATGTCTCAATTTTTGAAGGAGCGTGCAATTGGCATGCTGACTGCAGGAATGTCCACCAGAGCTGTTGCCAGAGAATTGAATGTTAATTTCTCTACCATAAGCTGCCTCCAACGTCATTTTAGAAAATTTGGCAGTACATCCAACTGGCTTCACAATCACAGACCATGTGTGGGCGAGCGGTTTGCTGATGTCAATGTTGTGAACAGAGTGTCCCGTGGTGGTGGGGTTATGGTATGGGCAGGCATAAGCTACGGACAACAAGCATTTTTTTATCAATAGTAATTTGAAAGCACAAAAATACCATGACGAGATCCTGAGGCCCATTGTGAGGCCTGTTTTTATTTAAGGTATCTGTGACCAACAGATGCATATCTGTATTCCCAGTCATGTGAATTTCATAGATTGGGGCCTAATGAATTTATTTCAATTGACTGATTTCTTTATATGAACTGTAACTCAGTACAATCTTGGAAATTGTTGCATGTTGGGTTTATATTTTTGTTCAGAATACAGTATATATACATTCACTATGGTGTGTGCATGGTCCAAACATGCCTTGAGACCTCTCTGCAGTTCCTGACTCTGGATGTCAAAGCTCAAGTCATACAGAACTGGAATAAATGCTTCACATGAGGAAACCTGCCTTTAAATCCCAGGCAGAGTTCATGACTGGAGAAAAGCTTGTAGAATAAGCTAACTCTGCCCTCTCAGCACCCTGAGGCTCTCTCTATCTCCTCTGCTATGCTCTGTGGAAACAGAAAGCCTTTCTTATGGAGAGGGTTAAGGCGGCTGCACGGCAGAGGAGCAGATAGCGTTTTTACGAAAGCGATGATGCAGACTGACTCCCTCATTACCTCTTAGCCTGTCTGTCCATTTGATCTTAGCTCTGCTTCAGCTCTGCTGCTGAGGAGGCAGTCTGCCATGAAGAAAGGCTCACGCTGCTTCTGTTGAAAGGTAATGGAGACAATTCATTTTCAACATTGGTCACAGCCAATGTGGCCAGGCCATGTTGAGTCACATGATCGGGATACTCCTCTGTTTGACAGGGAAAAGCAATGATTGGCTGCCACTGGGGCGCTGCTTCCTCAATAGACTATACTGGAAAGAGTTCAGTCTTTTCATAAAGTTAGAGAAAACATACTTTCAGTCCTACTCATCCTTTGGAATTGTCTCCCTTTGCCATTAAGCAAGATTTTTATAGAGTGTGTGAGTTGGTTCAGTGAAAAAGAGCACATTACCCATGTCTCCTTCACGACAAGTCCTAGAAGGTCATTCTGTACATGTCACCCCTGGTTACAGTGTCCGTACAGTACATCTCTCTGTGGAAGCTACAAACCCTGAAAGCACTACCAGCAGCCAGACTGGAAATGCCAGACGAGAATGACAGTCTTTTCTGTTCACCCCTAGATAATGTTACGAAAAAGCCTAGCAAGACACAAGATAGTGTTTAGGGGCAGAGGATTCATTCACATTGCCACTAACTTTAACTGAATGCTACATTAATCTGTTCTTACACTGAACAAACATATGAACGCAACATGTAAAGTGTTGGTCCTATGTTTCATGAGCTGAATTAAAAGATCCCATACATTTCTCTCAAATGTTGTGCACAAATTTGTTTACGTTCCTGTTAGTTAGCGTTTCTCCTTTACCTACATTATCCATCCACCTGACAGGTGTGGAATATCAAGAAGCTTTAGCCGGGGACAATAAAAGGCCACTCTAAAATGAGCAGTTTTGTCACACAACACAATGCCACAGATATCTTAAGTTTTGAGGGAATGTGCAATTGGCATGCTGATAGCAGGAATGTCCACCAGAGCTGTTGCCAGAAAATGAAATGTTAATTTCTCTACCATAACCCCCTTCCAACGTTGTTTTAGAGAATTTGGCAGGATGTCCAACCGGCCTCACAATTGCAGACGATGGCGTTGTGTGAGCGAGCGCTTTGCTAACGTCAACGTTATGAACAGAGGGCCCCATGGTGGCAGTGGGGTTATGGTATGGGCAGGAGTAAACTATGGACAAGGAACGCAATTGCATTTTATTGATGGCAATTTGAATGTACAGAGAGAGATACCATGACGAGATCCTGAGGCCTATTGTCCTGCCATTCATCTGCCTCCATCACATCATGTTTCAGCATGATCATGCACGGCCCCATGTCTCAAGGATCTGTAAACAATTCCTGGAAGCTAAAAATGTCCCAGTTCTTCCATTGCCTGCATACTCACCAGACATGTCACCTATTGTGCATGCTTGGGATGCTCTGGATTGAGGTGTACCAAAGCGTGTTCCAGTTCCCGTCAATATCCAGCAACTTTGCACAGCCATTAAAGAGGAGTGGGACAACATTTGACAGGCCACAATCAACAGCCTGATCAACACTATGCGAAGGAGATGTGCTGCATGAGGCAAATGGTGGTCACACCAAATACTGACTGGTTTTCAGATCCAAGACCCTACCTTTTTTTTTTAAAGGTATCTGTGACCAACAGATGCATATCTGTATTCCCAGTCATGTAAAAATCCATAGATTATGGCCTCATGTATTTATTTAAATTGACTGATTTCCTTATATGATCTGTAGCTCAGTAAAATCATATAAATTGTTGCGTGTTGCATTTATATTTTTGTTCAGTATAATTTGTTTCTTCATCATTATGCTTAATATTTTTGGCATACTCTCCCTCCCCTAGTTGTGTGCATCGTTAGTGTCATTTTAACCTAACTTGCATATGACACACCCACACCATGTAACATGGACAACCATGACCCATGTTCCTATGTGTTATGTAGGCATACCACCCTGATGCTACATTGAGGTAGGGAAAAATAAGCTACTTTAGTGGTTCTTTAGTAGGTTGTGATGATGTAGGAATCACTCTTTACACTGTGAATTAATGCTTATTAATTTTGGCTGTGTCCAGTATTCCTATTACATGTTCCTGCAACTCTGTGGTCTACTGTATTGAACAAGTCCCTCCTCAAACACATTTTTGAGAGCTGTCCTCTTTTCCAGATGTGTTTCATTGTGGGTGTGAAATGGCTGCATTAATTATTAGATCGAATTCCATGAAATACATTCAAAGAGAAAATGGGTCTACTGTATTTAACAAGTCTTGAATGTGAACAATAGTACATTTTGATAACTTTTATATAGACAGCCAACATAGTAAATATACTACCATGACCCATGTTCCTATACCACCCTTAGTGCTATAATCAAGTAGTGTCAGTAAGGTACATACTTTCGTGATGTGAAGTAGCAGACCATAATGAAAGTTTGATGAAAATTAGTTTTCACCTGGTCTTCTGAGAAATGCAATGCTCTGTAGATGCTGTTCCAATTAACTGACAATGGAAGAATAAGGAGTAGAGGGCATAAAGATCTGTGCTTTCTCTTAAGGTCACAGTCAAAATGACGACCTCTTAGTTTTTGTGCAGTAGGTGTCCTGATGTAGGAAGCTCCATAGGCATTTTAAAAGAAATCAGAACAACAATTTGCATTATTCTGTATGAGATTCCTCCACTGATACAGTACATCGAGACAGCAGTCAGATGTGCTGTATGAAAAGAGGACCACTGGTTTTCACCACGATTGTCTCTGATATTTGTAAACAAATGGTTCTCTGCTGTCACAAAGGGGTCTCCTGCCCACAGCTGTGTGTCTCCAGGTGTTTAGCTACGCATCCCATTCTCACAGGAAAGCTTCTCTTTCGCCTGCTCCCTGTCTGTCTTACTAATCGCCTGACGTTATGCTGCTGGAGTCAACATGGAGTGAACGCATCCAGTCCACTCAGTTATTCATGGACAGTGACTGGTATAATATAGAGGATTTGAAATCCCCATCCATACAAGTGTCTTGGATAGATGGAGCAGTTACTCATTACCCGTCTTGTCCCCTTGGCGTAAAGAGTTACTGGTGGCTGTTAATCAACAGGGCTGATTTACTAAGCTCTGCTCCATATGTTAGAAGTATGCCCTTTCTTATTTCTCATTCAAGGAAGTGATTAAACCCCTAGATCCTCTACCCCTATCCCATTCATCTCTGCTCTGTTATGTTTTCTTATACAGCCACCATGTGGACAGATTGCGCTGTGAGACGAGGCTGCTGGCCTCCCTCATCATTATGTAGTGTGACGTCTGATGTGGTGTAGTAATACCGCATAGGATAATCCATTGTCCTGAGAGGTGGGTTTGCTCTGAAGGCGCCTCATGCTCAAGAACATGGTGTCGTGTCGTGCAGAGTCCAATGCTGGCAAGCTTTACACCACTCCAGCCAACGCTTTGTATTGTGTATGGTATCTTAGGCTTGTGTGCGGCTGCTCTGCCATGGAAACCCATTTCATGAAGCTCCCGACGAAAAGTTATTGTGCTGACATTACTTCCAGAGTCAGTTTGGAACTCGGTAGTGGCCTACTACTTGTGACTTTAGGTAGTCCATGGATGAGTCCAGTACTTTGTGTGCATAGGCATGTGTACTAAACCTACTGGCAGAGAAATAATGAATTCAGTGGCCCATGACAGTGGCTTTTAACACCAACAAATGCATGTTAAACAAGAGTGTTAATTGATCACTTTTTCTTAGCTATTAGGGGCCCTGCCTTAGACAGTCTTCAGTGTTAAATACATAACAAGGAAAACCAGGCAAAACACTAATTTATATGGTGATGTATAGGCCTACTGTTTTAAGGTGCATTATAGAGACTACTGACTTCTGTATCATGTTCTCTTTAACATTGTTGTGGGGCTTCCTCTCTGAGGAAACCTACTGGACAAATACTAAAATAGCTAATTTTCCATTATTATTTATGAAATGATGATGTGGACTGTCTTTGGCATTTACGTTTCTCGGTCATGGGTGAAATTGGGGAGGGGACAGTGGTTCTGTCTCTGTCCATTTGTACGTTAATCACACGATATCTCAGACAGCACTGGGCCGATTTTGACTAAACTCGGGTGAATGATGTGTCTTGCCATAGAGATCCGGAATTTACAAAATTACATTGATTGGTCAAAGGTTTGAGCTATAGTAATTAACTGAAGTGTTAGTCACACGGAATACCTCTATTGACCCAAGGGGGGCACTGCATCATTTATCTGGGACGACTTGTTAACTGTTGCCTTGTTGCAAGAAGTAATCAACATTTTAAAATGACTAGATTTGGTACATCGTTTTTCATAATTTTTACCTCCCCACATTATAATTGGAAGAGGAAGTGTAATCTCTAACATATCCTATTAGCTAGAAAGGTAACGGCAAACACGTTTGCTAAGAACAGCTGTTTAGCTGGTTCAACAAACACAATACATTTGTTATTTTCTTCAAAATAAAATTTCTAATCAAATTTAGTAAAAATTCTAAATAATAAACAATTCAAACAATAAGCAATCAATCAACGTAAGTTAATGAAATGAGAAACTAACAAAAGACTAAAAAGAAATGCAGTCAATAAACAAAAACAGGAAACAATCAAACAGGTAACAATAATTAGGTTCCCAAGCTTTTTATAATCAAATCAAATCCAAGCCCACTTTAAAATGTAATTGTTTTGCCATCATTGTAAGCCTGCCACACACACACTAAAATATACATATATTAAACATAAGAATGAGTGTGAGTGTTTGTCACAACCCAGCTCGTAGGAAGTGACAAAGAGCTCTTATAGAACCGGGGCACAAATAATAATATAATAATAATCAATCATTTTGCTCTTTATTTAACCGTCTTACATATAGAACCTTATTTGTTCATCAAAAATTGTGAATAACTCACCACAGGTTAATGATAAGGCTGTGCTTGAAAGGATGCACATAACTCTGCAATGTTGGGTTGTATTAGAGAGAGTCTCAGTTTTAAATAATTTCCCACACACAGTCTGTGCTTGTATTTAGTTTTCATGCTAGTGAGGGCCGAGAATCCACTCTCAAATAGATAGGTACATGGTTGCATAGGACATCAGTGTCTTAACAGCGCAAGAAATCTGGCAGTGGCTTCTGATTAAATAAAATTTTCACAGAACCGCTTTTTGCAATTTCGATGAGGCTCTCTTGTTCAGATTTCAGTAAGTGGACTGGAGGCAGGGCATGAAAGGGATAACGAATCCAGTTGTTTCTGTCATCCGTTTCGGGAAAGTATCTGCGTAATTGCGCACCCAACTCATTCAGGTGCTTCGCTGTATCACATTTGACATTGTTCGTAAGCTTGAGTTAATTTGCACACAAAAAATCATACAATGCTGGAAAGACCTGTGTGTTGTCCTTGTTAATCCAGACAGACAAGAGCTGTAACTTCTTAATCATAGCCTCAAGAAAAAACATCACCCAGTACCGTGTGTGAATAGGCATGTGTACCTGGCCTACTGGCAGAGAAATAAATAATTCAGTGGCCCATGACAGTGGCTTTTAAACACCCACAAATGCTTGTTAAACAAGTGTTAATTGATCACTTTTTTCTTGGCTATCAGTTGCCTTGCCTTGTACAGTATTCAGAGCTAACTATATTACAATGAAAACCAGCTATAACACCAACTCACATAGTGATGTATAGGCCTGTGTTTTGTGGTGAATTATATAGGCTACTAATGTTCACATCATATTTTCATTGTTTATTCTTTAACATAGTTGTGGGGGCTTCCTGTCTGAGGAAACCTACTAGACAAATACTAAAAGAGCAAATTTTCCATGAATCTTTATGAAATCATGATAAGGACTCTCTTTGGCATGTACGTTTCTCGGTCATGGGTGGCACACAATGGGATATGGGGGAGGGGAGTGGGTGGGGTATATGCACATTTTCATATTAACATATATCTAGACTTATAGTTGTACAGTAGCCAGGTTTTCATGACTGGATAGATAGCATGATGAATGCCATGTTCTCTGTGCTCTCTGTTTGTCTCCTGTCTGATTGTGCCTAGTATTGTTGACATACCACTCCATTGTTTGGCTAATCTAATTGTTCACAATTCTGGCCTAGTTTCCAGCCCAGCATTCTAGGCTATGGACGTGAAAGTAAACAGCAGATTAAGCAGTTAATTCTACAGCCACGATTTTCTTGCCCAGGTACCCCCTCCCCTCCCAGGCAAACCAGCGACCCATCATATGTTAGCAAAAAATATATATATCACGTCATCAGGTGAATGATAATTGTCCGCCACAATGAAATTGGGGTGGGGACTGTGGTTCTGTCTCTGTCCATTTGTACGTTAATCACACAATATCTCAGACAGCACTGGGCCGATTTTGACTAAACTCGGGTGAATGATGTGTCTTGCCATAGAGATCCGGAATTTACAAAATTACATTGATTGGTCAAAGGTTTGAGCTATAGTAATTAACTGAAGTGTTAGTCACACGGAATACCTCTATTGACCCAAGGGGGGCACTGCATCATTTATCTGGGACGACTTGTTAACTGTTGCCTTGTTGCAAGAAGTAATCAACATTTTAAAATGACTAGATTTGGTACATCGTTTTTCAGCATTTTTACCTCCCCACATTATAATTGGAAGAGGAAGTGTAATCTCTAACATATCCTATTAGCTAGAAAGGTAACGGCAAACACGTTTGCTAAGAACAGCTGTTTAGCTGGTTCAACAAACACAATACATTTGTTATTTTCTTCAAAATAACATTTCTAATCAAATTTAGTAAAAATTCTAAATAATAAACAATTCAAACAATAAGCAATCAATCAACGTAAGTTAATGAAATGAGAAACTAACAAAAGACTAAAAAGAAATGCAGTCAATAAACAAAAACAGGAAACAATCAAACAGGTAACAATCATCAGGTTCCCAAGCTTTTTATAATCAAATCAAATCCAAGCCCACTTTAAAATGTAATTTTTTTGCCATCATTGTAAGCCTGCCACACACACACTAAAATATACATATATTAAACATAAGAATGAGTGTGAGTGTTTGTCACAACCCAGCTCGTAGGAAGTGACAAAGAGCTCTTATAGAACCGGGGCACAAATAATAATATAATAATAATCAATCATTTTGCTCTTTATTTAACCGTCTTACATATAGAACCTTATTTGTTCATCAAAAATTGTGAATAACTCACCACAGGTTAATGATAAGGCTGTGCTTGAAAGGATGCACATAACTCTGCAATGTTGGGTTGTATTAGAGAGAGTCTCAGTTTTAAATCATTTCCCACACACAGTCTGTGCTTGTATTTAGTTTTCATGCTAGTGAGGGCCGAGAATCCACTCTCACATAGATAGGTACATGGTTGCATAGGACATCAGTGTCTTAACAGCGCAAGAAATCTGGCAGTGGCTTCTGATTAAATAAAATTTTCACAGAACCGCTTTTTGCAATTTCGATGAGGCTCTCTTGTTCAGATTTCAGTAAGTGGACTGGAGGCAGGGCATGAAAGGGATAACGAATCCAGTTGTTTCTGTCATCCGTTTCGGGAAAGTATCTGCGTAATTGCGCACCCAACTCATTCAGGTGCTTCGCTGTATCACATTTGACATTGTTCGTAAGCTTGAGTTAATTTGCACACAAAAAATCATACAATGCTGGAAAGACCTGTGTGTTGTCCTTGTTAATCCAGACAGACAAGAGCTGTAACTTCTTAATCATAGCCTCAAGAAAAAACATCACCCAGTACCGTGTGTGAATAGGCATGTGTACCTGGCCTACTGGCAGAGAAATAAATAATTCAGTGGCCCATGACAGTGGCTTTTAAACACCCACAAATGCTTGTTAAACAAGTGTTAATTGATCACTTTTTTCTTGGCTATCAGTTGCCTTGCCTTGTACAGTATTCAGAGCTAACTATATTACAATGAAAACCAGCTATAACACCAACTCACATAGTGATGTATAGGCCTGTGTTTTGTGGTGCATTATATAGGCTACTAATGTTCACATCATATTTTCATTGTTTATTCTTTAACATAGTTGTGGGGGCTTCCTGTCTGAGGAAACCTACTAGACAAATACTAAAAGAGCAAATTTTCCATGAATCTTTATGAAATCATGATAAGGACTCTCTTTGGCATGTACGTTTCTCGGTCATGGGTGGCACACAATGGGATATGGGGGAGGGGAGTGGGTGGGGTATATGCACATTTTCATATTAACATATATCTAGACTTGTAGTTGTACAGTAGCCAGGTTTTCATGACTGGATAGATAGCATGATGAATGCCATGTTCTCTGTGCTCTCTGTTTGTCTCCTGTCTGATTGTGCCTAGTATTGTTGACATACCACTCCATTGTTTGGCTAATCTAATTGTTCACAATTCTGGCCTAGTTTCCAGCCCAGCATTCTAGGCTATGGACGTGAAAGTAAACAGCAGATTAAGCAGTTAATTCTACAGCCACGATTTTCTTGCCCAGGTACCCGCTCCCCTCCCAGGCAAACCAGCGACCCATCATATGTTAGCAAAAAATATATATATCACGTCATCAGGTGAATGATAATTGTCCGCCACAATGAAATTGGGGTGGGGACTGTGGTTCTGTCTCTGTCCATTTGTACGTTAATCACACAATATCTCAGACAGCACTGGGCCGATTTTGACTAAACTCGGGTGAATGATGTGTCTTGCCATAGAGATCCGGAATTTACAAAATTACATTGATTGGTCAAAGGTTTGAGCTATAGTAATTAACTGAAGTGTTAGTCACACGGAATACCTCTATTGACCCAAGGGGGGCACTGCATCATTTATCTGGGACGACTTGTTAACTGTTGCCTTGTTGCAAGAAGTAATCAACATTTTAAAATGACTAGATTTGGTACATCGTTTTTCATAATTTTTACCTCCCCACATTATAATTGGAAGAGGAAGTGTAATCTCTAACATATCCTATTAGCTAGAAAGGTAACGGCAAACACGTTTGCTAAGAACAGCTGTTTAGCTGGTTCAACAAACACAATACATTTGTTATTTTCTTCAAAATAACATTTCTAATCAAATTTAGTAAAAATTCTAAATAATAAACAATTCAAACAATAAGTAATCAATCAACGTAAGTTAATGAAATGAGAAACTAACAAAAGACTAAAAAGAAATGCAGTCAATAAACAAAAACAGGAAACAATCAAACAGGTAACAATCATCAGGTTCCCAAGCTTTTTATAATCAAATCAAATCCAAGCCCACTTTAAAATGTTATTTTTTTGCCATCATTGTAAGCCTGCCACACACACACTAAAATATACATATATTAAACATAAGAATGAGTGTGAGTGTTTGTCACAACCCAGCTCGTAGGAAGTGACAAAGAGCTCTTATAGAACCGGGGCACAAATAATAATATAATAATAATCAATCATTTTGCTCTTTATTTAACCGTCTTACATATAGAACCTTATTTGTTCATCAAAAATTGCGAATAACTCACCACAGGTTAATGATAAGGCTGTGCTTGAAAGGATGCACATAACTCTGCAATGTTGGGTTGTATTAGAGAGAGTCTCAGTTTTAAATCATTTCCCACACACAGTCTGTGCTTGTATTTAGTTTTCATGCTAGTGAGGGCCGAGAATCCACTCTCACATAGATAGGTACATGGTTGCATAGGACATCAGTGTCTTAACAGCGCAAGAAATCTGGCAGTGGCTTCTGATTAAATAAAATTCTCTTGTTCAGATTTCAGTAAGTGGACTGGAGGCAGGGCATGAAAGGGATAACGAATCCAGTTGTTTCTGTCATCCGTTTCGGGAAAGTATCTGCGTAATTGCGCACCCAACTCATTCAGGTGCTTCGCTGTATCACATTTGACATTGTTCGTAAGCTTGAGTTAATTTGCACACAAAAAATCATACAATGCTGGAAAGACCTGTGTGTTGTCCTTGTTAATCCAGACAGACAAGAGCTGTAACTTCTTAATCATAGCCTCAAGAAAAAACATCACCCAGTACCGTGTGTGAATAGGCATGTGTACCTGGCCTACTGGCAGAGAAATAAATAATTTAGTGGCCCATGACAGTGGCTTTTAAACACCCACAAATGCTTGTTAAACAAGTGTTAATTGATCACTTTTTTCTTGGCTATCAGTTGCCTTGCCTTGTACAGTATTCAGAGCTAACTATATTACAATGAAAACCAGCTATAACACCAACTCACATAGTGATGTATAGGCCTGTGTTTTGTGGTGCATTATATAGGCTACTAATGTTCACATCATATTTTCATTGTTTATTCTTTAACATAGTTGTGGGGGCTTCCTGTCTGAGGAAACCTACTAGACAAATACTAAAAGAGCAAATTTTCCATGAATCTTTATGAAATCATGATATGGACTCTCTTTGGCATGTACGTTTCTCGGTCATGGGTGGCACACAATGGGATATGGGGGAGGGGAGTGGGTGGGGTATATGCAAATTTTCATATTAACATATATCTAGACTTATAGTTGTACAGTAGCCAGGTTTTCATGACTGGATAGATAGCATGATGAATGCCATGTTCTCTGTGCTCTCTGTTTGTCTCCTGTCTGATTGTGCCTAGTATTGTTGACATACCACTCCATTGTTTGGCTAATCTAATTGTTCACAATTCTGGCCTAGTTTCCAGCCCAGCATTCTAGGCTATGGACGTGAAAGTAAACAGCAGATTAAGCAGTTAATTCTACAGCCACGATTTTCTTGCCCAGGTACCCCCTCCCCTCCCAGGCAAACCAGCGACCCATCATATGTTAGCAAAAAATATATATATCACGTCATCAGGTGAATGATAATTGTCCGCCACAATGAAATTGGGGTGGGGACTGTGGTTCTGTCTCTGTCCATTTGTACGTTAATCACACAATATCTCAGACAGCACTGGGCCGATTTTGACTAAACTCGGGTGAATGATGTGTCTTGCCATAGAGATCCGGAATTTACAAAATTACATTGATTGGTCAAAGGTTTGAGCTATAGTAATTAACTGAAGTGTTAGTCACACGGAATACCTCTATTGACCCAAGGGGGGCACTGCATCATTTATCTGGGACGACTTGTTAACTGTTGCCTTGTTGCAAGAAGTAATCAACATTTTAAAATGACTAGATTTGGTACATCGTTTTTCAGCATTTTTACCTCCCCACATTATAATTGGAAGAGGAAGTGTAATCTCTAACATATCCTATTAGCTAGAAAGGTAACGGCAAACACGTTTGCTAAGAACAGCTGTTTAGCTGGTTCAACAAACACAATACATTTGTTATTTTCTTCAAAATAACATTTCTAATCAAATTTAGTAAAAATTCTAAATAATAAACAATTCAAACAATAAGCAATCAATCAACGTAAGTTAATGAAATGAGAAACTAACAAAAGACTAAAAAGAAATGCAGTCAATAAACAAAAACAGGAAACAATCAAACAGGTAACAATCATCAGGTTCCCAAGCTTTTTATAATCAAATCAAATCCAAGCCCACTTTAAAATGTAATTTTTTTGCCATCATTGTAAGCCTGCCACACACACACTAAAATATACATATATTAAACATAAGAATGAGTGTGAGTGTTTGTCACAACCCAGCTCGTAGGACGTGACAAAGAGCTCTTATAGAACCGGGGCACAAATAATAATATAATAATAATCAATCATTTTGCTCTTTATTTAACCGTCTATATAACCTTATTTGTTCATCAAAAATTGCGATTAACTCACCACAGGTTAATGATAAGGCTGTGCTTGAAAGGATGCACATAACTCTGCAATGTTGGGTTGTATTAGAGAGAGTCTCAGTTTTAAATCATTTCCCACACACAGTCTGTGCTTGTATTTAGTTTTCATGCTAGTGAGGGCCGAGAATCCACTCTCACATAGATAGGTACATGGTTGCATAGGACATCAGTGTCTTAACAGCGCAAGAAATCTGGCAGTGGCTTCTGATTAAATACAATTTTCACAGAACCGCTTTTTGCAATTTCGATGAGGCTCTCTTGTTCAGATTTCAGTAAGTGGACTGGAGGCAGGGCATGAAAGGGATAACGAATCCAGTTGTTTCTGTCATCCGTTTCGGGAAAGTATCTGCGTAATTGCGCACCCAACTCATTCAGGTGCTTCGCTGTATCACATTTGACATTGTTCGTAAACTTGAGTTAATTTGCACACAAAAAATCATACAATGCTGGAAAGACCTGTGTGTTGTCCTTGTTAATCCAGACAGACAAGAGCTGTAACTTCTTAATCATAGCCTCAAGAAAAAACATCACCCAGTACCGTGTGTGAATAGGCATGTGTACCTGGCCTACTGGCAGAGAAATAAATAATTTAGTGGCCCATGACAGTGGCTTTTAAACACCCACAAATGCTTGTTAAACAAGTGTTAATTGATCACTTTTTTCTTGGCTATCAGTTGCCTTGCCTTGTACAGTATTCAGAGCTAACTATATTACAATGAAAACCAGCTATAACACCAACTCACATAGTGATGTATAGGACTGTGTTTTGTGGTGCATTATATAGGCTACTAATGTTCACATCATATTTTCATTGTTTATTCTTTAACATAGTTGTGGGGGCTTCCTCTCTGAGGAAACCTACTAGACAAATACTAAAAGAGCAAATTTTCCATGAATCTTTATGAAATCATGATATGGACTCTCTTTGGCATGTACGTTTCTCGGTCATGGGTGGCACACAATGGGATATGGGGGAGGGGAGTGGGTGGGGTATATGCAAATTTTCATATTAACATATATCTAGACTTATAGTTGTACAGTAGCCAGGTTTTCATGACTGGATAGATAGCATGATGAATGCCATGTTCTCTGTGCTCTCTGTTTGTCTCCTGTCTGATTGTGCCTAGTATTGTTGACATACCACTCCATTGTTTGGCTAATCTAATTGTTCACAATTCTGGCCTAGTTTCCAGCCCAGCATTCTAGGCTATGGACGTGAAAGTAAACAGCAGATTAAGCAGTTAATTCTACAGCCACGATTTTCTTGCCCAGGTACCCCCTCCCCTCCCAGGCAAACCAGCGACCCATCATATGTTAGCAAAAAATATATATATCACGTCATCAGGTGAATGATAATTGTCCGCCACAATGAAATTGGGGTGGGGACTGTGGTTCTGTCTCTGTCCATTTGTACGTTAATCACACAATATCTCAGACAGCACTGGGCCGATTTTGACTAAACTCGGGTGAATGATGTGTCTTGCCATAGAGATCCGGAATTTACAAAATTACATTGATTGGTCAAAGGTTTGAGCTATAGTAATTAACTGAAGTGTTAGTCACACGGAATACCTCTATTGACCCAAAGGGGGCACTGCATCATTTATCTGGGACGACTTGTTAACTGTTGCCTTGTTGCAAGAAGTAATCAACATTTTAAAATGACTAGATTTGGTACATCGTTTTTCAGCATTTTTACCTCCCCACATTATAATTGGAAGAGGAAGTGTAATCTCTAACATATCCTATTAGCTAGAAAGGTAACGGCAAACACGTTTGCTAAGAACAGCTGTTTAGCTGGTTCAACAAACACAATACATTTGTTATTTTCTTCAAAATAACATTTCTAATCAAATTTAGTAAAAATTCTAAATAATAAACAATTCAAACAATAAGCAATCAATCAACGTAAGTTAATGAAATGAGAAACTAACAAAAGACTAAAAAGAAATGCAGTCAATAAACAAAAACAGGAAACAATCAAACAGGTAACAATCATCAGGTTCCCAAGCTTTTTATAATCAAATCAAATCCAAGCCCACTTTAAAATGTTATTTTTTTGCCATCATTGTAAGCCTGCCACACACACACTAAAATATACATATATTAAACATAAGAATGAGTGTGAGTGTTTGTCACAACCCAGCTCGTAGGACGTGACAAAGAGCTCTTATAGAACCGGGGCACAAATAATAATATAATAATAATCAATCATTTTGCTCTTTTTTTAACCGTCTTACATATAGAACCTTATTTGTTCATCAAAAATTGTGAATAACTCACCACAGGTTAATGATAAGGCTGTGCTTGAAAGGATGCACATAACTCTGCAATGTTGGGTTGTATTAGAGAGAGTCTCAGTTTTAAATCATTTCCCACACACAGTCTGTGCTTGTATTTAGTTTTCATGCTAGTGAGGGCCGAGAATCCACTCTCACATAGATAGGTACATGGTTGCATAGGACATCAGTGTCTTAACAGCGCAAGAAATCTGGCAGTGGCTTCTGATTAAATACAATTTTCACAGAACTGCTTTTTGCAATTTCGATGAGGCTCTCTTGTTCAGATTTCAGTAAGTGGACTGGAGGCAGGGCATGAAAGGGATAACGAATCCAGTTGTTTCTGTCATCCGTTTCGGGAAAGTATCTGCGTAATTGCGCACCCAACTCATTCAGGTGCTTCGCTGTATCACATTTGACATTGTTCGTAAGCTTGAGTTAATTTGCACACAAAAAAATCATACAATGCTGGAAAGACCTGTGTGTTGTCCTTGTTAATCCAGACAGACAAGAGCTGTAACTTCTTAATCATAGCCTCAAGAAAAAACATCACCCAGTACCGTGTGTGAATAGGCATGTGTACCTGGCCTACTGGCAGAGAAATAAATAATTCAGTGGCCCATGACAGTGGCTTTTAAACACCCACAAATGCTTGTTAAACAAGTGTTAATTGATCACTTTTTTCTTGGCTATCAGTTGCCTTGCCTTGTACAGTATTCAGAGCTAACTATATTACAATGAAAACCAGCTATAACACCAACTCACATAGTGATGTATAGGCCTGTGTTTTGTGGTGCATTATATAGGCTACTAATGTTCACATCATATTTTCATTGTTTATTCTTTAACATAGTTGTGGGGGCTTCCTCTCTGAGGAAACCTACTAGACAAATACTAAAAGAGCAAATTTTCCATGAATCTTTATGAAATCATGATATGGACTCTCTTTGGCATGTACGTTTCTCGGTCATGGGTTGCACACAATGGGATATGGGGGAGGGGAGTGGGTGGGGTATATGCAAATTTTCATATTAACATATATCTAGACTTATAGTTGTACAGTAGCCAGGTTTTCATGACTGGATAGATAGCATGATGAATGCCATGTTCTCTGAGCTCTCTGTTTGTCTCCTGTCTGATTGTGCCTAGTATTGTTGACATACCACTCCATTGTTTGGCTAATCTAATTGTTCACAATTCTGGCCTAGTTTCCAGCCCAGCATTCTAGGCTATGGACGTGAAAGTAAACAGCAGATTAAGCAGTTAATTCTACAGCCACGATTTTCTTGCCCAGGTACCCCCTCCCCTCCCAGGCAAACCAGCGACCCATCATATGTTAGCAAAAAATATATATATCACGTCATCAGGTGAATGATAATTGTCCCCCACAATGAAATTGGGGAGGGGACTGTGGTTCTGTCTCTGTCCATTTGTACGTTAATCACACGATATCTCAGACAGCACTGGGCCGATTTTGACTAAACTCGGGTGAATGATGTGTCTTGCCATAGAGATCCGGAATTTACAAAATTACATTGATTGGTCAAAGGTTTGAGCTATAGTAATTAACTGAAGTGTTAGTCACACGGAATGCCTCTATTGACCCAAGGGGGGCACTGCATCATTTATCTGGGACGACTTGTTAACTGTTGCCTTGTTGCAAGAAGTAATCAACATTTTAAATTGACTAGATTTGGTACATCGTTTTTCATAATTTTTACCTCCCCACATTATAATTGGAAGAGGAAGTGTAATCTCTAACATATCCTATTAGCTAGAAAGGTAACGGCAAACACGTTTGCTAAGAACAGCTGTTTAGCTGGTTCAACAAACACAATACATTTGTTATTTTCTTCAAAATAACATTTCTAATCAAATTTACTAAAAATTCTAAATAATAAACAATTCAAACAATAAGCAATCAATCAACGTAAGTTAATGAAATGAGAAACTAACAAAAGACTAAAAAGAAATGCAGTCAATAAACAAAAACAGGAAACAATCAAACAGGTAACAATCCTCAGGTTCCCAAGCTTTTTATAATCAAATCAAATCCAAGCCCACTTTAAAATGTTATTTTTTTGCCATTATTGTAAGCCTGCCACACAGAAAATCATACAATGCTGGAAAGACCTGTGTGTTGTCCTTGTTAATCCAGACAGACAAGAGCTCCAACTTCTTAATCATAGCCTCCATGTTGTCCCGCACAATGAATATAGTTGAGGAGAGTCCCTGTAATACTAGATTCAGATCATTCAGGCAAGAAAAAACATCACCCAGATATGCCAGTCTTGTGAGAAATTTGTCATCATGCAAGTGGTCAGACAAGTGAAAATTATGGTCAGTAAAGAAAACCTTAAGAACGTCTCTCAATTTTAAAAAATGTGTCAATACTTTTCCAGTTTATAACCAGCGCACTTCTGTATGTTGTAAAATCGTTACATGGTCGCTGCCCATATCATTGCAGAGTGTAGAAAATACACAAGAGCTCAGGAGCCTTGCTTTAACAAAGGTAACCATTTTCACTGTACTGTCCAAAACGTCTTTCAAGCTGTCAGGCATTCCTTTGGTAGCAAGAGCCTCTCGGGGGATGCTGCAGTGTACCCAAGTGACGTCAGGAGCAACTCCTTGTACGCGTGTTACCACTCCACTATGTCTCCCTGTCATGACTTTTGCACCATCAGTACAGATACCGACATGTCTTGACCATCAAAGTCCATTTGATGTCACAAAGCTGTCCAGTCATTTAAAAATATCCTCTCCAGTTGTCCTGGTTTCCAGTGGTTTGCAGAAGAGGATGACTTCCTTAATTGACCCCCCATAAACGTAACGGACATATACCAGGAGCTGTGCCAGGCCCGCCATGTCTGTTGACTCATCCAGCTATAACACATAGAATTCACTGGCTTGTATGCAAAGCGGTAATTGTTTCAAAACATCTCCTGCCATGTCACTGATGCGTCGTGAAACGGTGTTGTTTGATGAAGACATTGTCTGTATAGTTTTCTTGTCCTTTTCCCCCAGCATTGTCCCAGCCATATCCGCGGCAGCAGGAATAATTAAGTCCTCCACAATAGTATGGGGCTTGCCTGTCCTAACCACTCGGTAGCTCACCATATACAGTTGAAGTTGGAAGTTTACATACACCTTAGCCAAATACATTTAAACTCAGTTTTTTCACAATTCCTGACATTTAATCCAAGTAAAAAGTCCCTGTCTTACTTAGGTCAGTTAGGATCACCACTTCATTTTAAGAATGTGAAATGTCAGAATAATAGTAGAGAGAATGATTAATTTCAGCTTTTAGTTCTTTCATTACATTCCCAGTGCATTAGAAGTTTACATATACTCAATTAGTATTTGGTAGCATTGCCTTGAAATTGTTTAACCTGTGTCAAACGTTTCAGGTAGCCTTCCACAATAAATTGGGTGAATTTTTGCCCATTCCTCCTGACAGAGCTGGTCTAACTGAGTCAGGTTTGTAGGAGTCCTTGCTCGCACACGCCTTTTCAATTCTGGCCACACATTTTCTATAGGATGAAGTCAGGGCTTTGTGATGGCCACTCCAATACCTTGACTTTGTTGTCCTTAAACCATTTTGCCGCAACTTTGGAAGTATGCTGCCACCCCCGTGCTTCACGGTTGGGATGGTGTCTATTTGGAAGACTCATTTGCGACCAAGCTTTAACTTCCAGACTGATGTCTTGAGATGTTGCTTCAATATATCCACATAATTTTCCTGCCTAATTTTTTTTTCTTTTGGAAAAGTTTTATTAACACATTTCCTTTAAAAACAGCTCATACATTTTTTATATCATTTCATACACATAAAAACGGCGCCTAGGGGAGATCCCTCCCCTAGGCGCCGCAGCACTGTCAGTCCATGGCCGCCGGGTCCTAGGGTATTGTGGGGGACCCTTCGCCTTGGGTCGAGGCCCCCTTCCTTCCGTACCACCCCAGGGCTTCCGTGGCCTACCATGGCCACTGCCTGGGGGGTGGTCTCTACGCTTTTCCCTACCAGCAGGTTGCGGGAGGACCACAGTGCTTCCTTCAAGCACGTGAGGGTGGGCCAGAACTTGGTGAAGGCCTTCGATGGATTAGGCCTTCGGCCCACCCCATACAGCACGAGCTGAGGTGTTAGGTCCTCCCCTGCCTCATGATGCCATCTATTTTGTGAAATGCACCATTTTCCAGTCCCTCCTGTATCAAAACACCCCTATAACCCCTATAACATGATGCTGCCACCTTCGTGCTTCACGGTTGGGATGGTGTTCTTCGGCTTGCAAGCCCTTTTTCCTCCAAACATAACGATGGTCATTATGGCCAAACAGTTCTATTTTATGTTCATCAGACCAGAGGACATTTCTCCAAAATGTACGATCTTTGTCCCCATGTGCAGTTGCAAACCGTAGTCTAGCTTTTTTATGGCAGTTTTGGAGCAGTGGCTTCTTCCTTGCTGAGCAGCCTTTCAGGTTATGTCAATATAGGACTCGTTTTACTATGGATATAGATACTTTTGTATCTGCTTCCTCCAGCGTCTTCACAAGGTCCTTTGCTGTTGTTCTGAGATTGATTTGCACTTCTCGCACCAATATACGTTCATCTCTAGGAAACAACGCGTCTCCTTCCTGAGCGGTATGACGGCTGCGTAGTCCCATGGTGTTTATACTTGGTACTATTGTTTGTACAGATGAACATGGTACCTTCAGGCGTTTGGACATTGCTACCAAGGATGAGCCAGACTTGTGGAGGTCTACCATTTTTTGTTGTTGTTGAGGTCTTGGCTGATTTCTTTTGATTTTCCATGATGTCAAGCAAAGAGGCACTGAGTTGGAAGGTTGGCCTTGAAATACATTCACAATTACACCTCCAATTGACTCCAATAAAGTCAATTAGCCTATCAGAAGCTTCTAAAGCCATGACATCATTTTCTGGAATTTTCCAAGCTGTTTAAAGGCACAGTCTATTTTGTGTATGTAAACGTCTGACCAAATGGAATTGTGATACAGTGAATTTAAGGGAAGTACTCTGTCTGTAAAAAATTGTTGGACAAATTACTTGTGTCATGCACAAATTAGATGTCCTAACCGACTTGCCAAAACTATAGTTTGTTAATTAAAAATAAATTTGTGGAGTGGTTGAAAGACGAGTTTTAGCCCCTTCTTATTAATGGTATCTGTTGCTTTCATACATGTCTTACTACTGAAAATTAGTCTTAATTCTCACTCAAAAAACTCCTGTGGCTTATATTTCAAATTGGCATGATTTGTTTCTAAATGTCTCCACAAGAGTGAAGGTTTCATTGACTTGTGAGATTGTACTTTTGCAGATATAACACGCTGTGGCTGAGGAAAGGCACTACTCCTAATATAATTGAACCCCAAATTAATGTAGTTCTCATCATATTTGCCCCCTTTTTGATGGTCCAATGTCCCTGTCTGTTGTTCGGTGCTTTCCCGGGTAAGGGGGCAGTAGCTCTTCGGCTGCATCAGATTCACAACTGTCAGTGTCCATGCTAACTGGGCTAACAACAAATGTAGAATTACTGATGCTAACATTGGATGTGCTCTTGGAAGCAGAACAACTTGTGTTGTTGACAGGTGCAGGTGTAGTACTGCTGGTCGTAGTAGTACTACCAGTAGAGCTGGTATGTGTCTATGGATGTTGGCCTTACTTTTTTTTAACCATTTATCAGTTTTGGAGCAAACGGAATGAGCAGCAGCTATGTTTGGCTACATACGGACCGTTTGTGGAATTCCCGCGAGAGAGTAAAGGTTAATGTGATTGGATGTTAATTATTTGACTAGGCTACCTGTATTTGATATTGTGTTGTTATTTCACTGAACACTAGATGATTAAAAAAAAAAATTGGCAGTGAAACAAGGCTACTTATGCAATAAAAATACCTCTCCCAAATATATAGCCCCATTGGAGTATATAAATGGAATGTTTAAAAATACCTCTCCCAAATATATAGCCCCATTGGAGTATATAAATGGAATGTTTAAAAATACCTCTCCCAAATATATAGCCTCATTGGAGTATATAAATGGAATGTTTAAAAATACCTCTCCCAAATATATAGCCTCATTGGAGTATATAAATGGAATGTTTAAAATACCTCTCCCAAATATATAGCCCCATTGGAGTATATAAATGGAATGTTTGAAAATGTGACAGGATATAATATATAAATGTGAATGACATTTTTATTTAGTGTAGCCCCGGCAGTTTAGAAATACCTAGTCTGGTGGAATGGTTCACGGTGTTCAGTTTAGAAATACCTAGTCTGGTGGAATGGTTCACGGTGTTCAGTTTAGAAATACCTAGTCTGGTGGAATGGTTCACGGTGTTCAGTTTAGAAATACCTAGTCTGGTGGAATGGTTCACGGTATGTTTGTGTCTTTATGTTGGGGGAGGGGAAGGGGTGGCGTCTGGCTGGAGGTGGCAATTGTGGTTGGTCACTTCTGTATCCAGGGTTGGTACTGGTATTGGGGCTGGCACCAGGAAGAAACGGGTTGGTGTTGGGACTGGATTGGAAATCGTGCTGATATCAGGGCTGGAAAACCTGGGGTTAGGTGCTGGGTTTGGTGCTGGGACTGTGGGCCTGGGAGAAAGAAAAACTCGGAACGAGGAACTGAGGCGAGCAAGGACAACCTGAGGAGCAAGCAGACACACAAAGGAGCCCTAGACCCAAAGGTCAATGGTAGTTCTTCCCTGTCACCTGCTCGCTATGGGTGAAGCTGCTGGTTAAACAAAGGTTAGCCATGTATTGTCAAAAATGTATGTCCAAGTCAAGAAAGCTTACCAGCAGCCAGCGGCTCTTGTCACACTGGTAGCCTATTTGCTGGTGCTTTTCAAAGCCTACATTGGGCATAAAAATATATATTTTTGTCTCACCCCCGGTTGAATAACAGAGAGACATCAACACTTACCTTTAAATCTGAATCACAGCAAAGACGCACAGTGAAATAAAATAGGGTGAGCATTAGCATTTATTTTCCCTCATCATCATCACAAACCATGTTTTTATGCGAGTAAAGTTATACCGTATAAAAATAATCATGACACCTGTGATGGATACACAAGGTTTTGGTACAATAAATGGTGTCAGATAATTTGTTGGTTCGACATGGGGGTATCTTTCTGTGTCCGTCAAATTAATTATGCACAAAATGGCGGTGGAAATGCCTTTATCTGCAAATATTGATATAATAACCATCACACAACTGGTTGGAAAATGTGCATATTTTATTTATGCAGATTTTAGAATATTCACATGAAAATCTGTCACCAATTGGATGGAAACCTAGATTCTTCAGTTTTGTTCAGCTGTCACTAAATTCCAGCTAAAATAAGCAGAATAACATGGTCAAGCAGACACACAATGAATCAATCACATTACTCAGTACTCAGGAAAGAGGATTTCTTTTCCACAGCATCACTGGATCACCCCACTGTAGGTGAGTGGGTGAGGAAAATGATGGGTTAGGCCAGACAGGTTTACCCGTCAGACCAATCAGAAATGGTCCTATTTGTGGGTTATCACAGAAAGGAAAGACATTTGATGGGTTAGAGAGGAAGGTCTGGGAGAGGCTCTGGATTGGACCAGATCTCCTGACTCAGGGACGTCATACGTCCCACACAGCCACAGGCTCCCTCAGCTCTAAAATGTGGTGTATAATGTGTGTGACAGCCGGACTGGAGGAGGACTGGACCCTAGCCATGGCACAGGGAGAGAGATGCAGACCTAGGTTTTCTATCTCCTTCTCTGTGTCTAAATCAGGATAACACTAAATGAATCAGCAGACTGACACCTGTGTGATAGCAGGTGTGCTATAAACTCCCCAGGGATGGAGATCATTTACTTTATCTTGGGCTGACTATTAGCCCTTGCTAAGATGTCAGTATAATAATAGTACAATCATAACATATTGGTTATTCCTAACAGCAGTTAGTATAATAATAATATAATGAAAACATATTGGCCCTTGCAAACAGCAGTCAGTATAATCAAAACACATCAGTTTATTCTTTGAAGAAACCTACTAGACAAATACTAACAGAAGCAAGTATTCCATATTTACTGTGAAGTCAAGATAAGCTCTATACTTGGCATGTAGGTTTTCTCAGTCATGGGTGGCAGACATTGGGGTGTATGGGGGAATGGAGGGGCGCGGTATATGCAAATTGTACTGTAGAATAACATCCATCCCCCAGGTTGATCTATCTTTGTGGACAGTGTAGGAAGGAACACAGGGACCAGTCTAGAGATTCTTATTATGATCTCCCACTGACTGTCTTAGGATACACATGATCTACCGACTTCTACCTCAGGCAATCAAGAACATGTTTGTTCATAGCTTTGACTAGAGAAAGACAAAGACAACAGTATAGAATGGAGACTGTTTATTATTGATGTTTGAGCTGCCAGGCCTTTTTCAAGACAAGACTCCATGGGGCAATGCACTGTTATGACCATACAGGGAAGAATGTGTCATTCATAACTTTGACTTACAGCAGAGCACATATTTTTTAATACTTTCAGAATAACTTATTGTTTAATAAATACTTTCTTTGTTCATTACCCTTGTCTCTTTTTTATAGCCATGTGTCTACCACATTCCACTTGTTCTGAAACACCACAGTTAATGTGTGTTTTTTTGGATCGTCCACAATCCTCTCGGGTGTTTTTAAATGATCTCATTCTTCGTAAGTTACACTGTGTTGCTTCCTTCAGAACCAGCACAGGCCTGATCATATTCCCTCATGTATTATAACACACAGATATAGTTCTTCAAGTGTGTTCACTGTAATATCATAATCCACAGCATAGCATTGACAACAGGGATTAATCATGGGCTTTGGAGAGGAGAGGAGAGCACCGCATTGCTACAGCAACACACATTCTCTGAAAACACACCCAGCTGGTTTAGACAGAATCTTGACAGAAACCTAAACCTGACAGAAACGCTGTGCCTCCATACACACATGAAGAGGATGTGTTGTTCCCTCAGTGTTTCTCTCACCTATAGGAGAACACTGTCAGAACCCTTCTGTCCTGAGTAACTCCTGCTGTGTATACACATATTGAGAAGTGATGCGGTACTCAGCAGTAGCCATGTGATTAATTACTGTTGTTTTATCTGTTGTCTAGCTTTATGCCAGTATATAGAGGCTACTAAATTCAGAGATGGGGCCAGAGGATTGGCGAGTGCAGATGAAGGTAACCCCCACCAGCCCCCCTCCTCAGAATGGCCTCACCTCCGCTTGCTCCTTTAACCTGACACGCCCTTGTTCCACAGCACTCTCCTTTTGTTGATTTGTAATGTTTCTGAGAACTCAGTTCTGTACAGGTGAGGGGAACTCTGCAAGCACTTTTCCTTCTGTCCTTCCTCCCTCTTTCCACCCTTCCCGGTCCTCCCTCTCTCCTCCTACTCCTTCTTCTTCTTCCTCCACCTCCTCCTCCTGCTCTACCTTCACCTCCTCTTTTGGAAGCTAGCTACTGAACAACAAGCCAATCTGTTTGACAATCACTGCGTCTCTACCTCTCACACACCCAGTTCTACCTACATGTACCAGCGCTGGTGTTGCTTGGCCAATGTGTTCTCTCCCCTTCCACTCTGAATGACTTATCAATCATGTCTTGGTGTGTGCATCACTTCTGCTTTCACTGTGGATCTGAATCAATTTAATTTGTGTTGGTTTGTTTGATTGATTGATTGATTGTTTTGCGGGTTGCTTTGCCTGTATTGCCATAAAAGCTGTCACTTTACTGGTAATTCTATATGTAGAAGTTTGTTTTCTTATAAGCAACAAGCATTGTCTTTTTCTGTATAGATTTATACAAACAAAACCCAATACATAGTATTACTATCTGATTATTTGACCTCTTTGGCAGCGGTTACTTTCGTTCACTGACCCAGTACAGGATGCTGTTGACAGCTTTACATGATGCAATACAGCCTTTCTTTCCAGACCACTGTGCTCACTTCCTATTTCCCGTGAGGAGGGTTGTCTTGTGCCTCAAGTCTGCTTCTGATTGGGCCTCTGCATCCTTTTGCACTTCTGTTGCTCTTTGGGCCCTGAGTCCTGAATTTTTTTGCTCTCTCTTTTTTCTTCTGTCTTTTTCTCTGTCTCTCTACTTCTCCCTCTCTTTCAGGTGAGAATTTTGAGCAGAGTCCACTGCGGAGAACCTTTAAATCCAAAGTTCTAGCACACTACCCAGAGAATGTGGAGTGGAGTCCCTTTGACCAGGATGCCGTTGGCATGGTAAGGGAAGTGCGGAATGTGTAACTAACACAAAGTGCATTTTATTTGAAGCTATACCCATTTCTGTTTCCAGGGTTTACATCTGTATATCATTATGGATTAGAACCTGTATCATTTTACTGATCGACTAACCTGATCTATTACCTGCTCTCTCAGCTGTGTATGCCAAAGGGTCTGGCCTTCCGCACGCAGGCCGACACACGTGAGCCTCAGTTCCACTCCTTCATCATCACTCGGGAGGATGGCTCGCGGACGTATGGCTTCGCCCTCACTTTCTACGAGGAGGTGACCAGCAAGCAGATCTGCAGCGCCATGCAGACCCTGTACCACATGCACAATGCTGAACAATACGACATCCTGCACACCCCCACCACCCCGCGGTGCCCCGAGGACCAGTGCCACCTCCAACCCCACCCTCTCAACCCCCACCCCCAACACACGCTCCTCCCCACGCCCTCCATCTCCCGGCTGCAGCGCTTCAACTCCTACGACATCAGCCGCGACACGCTCTACGTGTCCAAGTGCATCTGCCTCATCGCGCCCATGGCCTTCCCCCAGGCCTGCAGGAAGGTGCTCCAGCAGCTCCACCAGGCCGTCTCCTCCATCCAGCCCCCACCCCTCCCCTTGGAGAGCTACGTCTACAACATCCTGTACGAGGTGCCCCTGCCTCCCGCTGGGCGCTCCCTGAAGTTCTCGGGGGTGTATGGGCCAGTGGTGTGCCAGAGGCCCAGCACGGCAGAGCTGCCTCTCTTTGACTTCCCTATCAGCCAGGTGTTTGAGCTGCTGGGTGTGGAGAACGTCCTCCAGCTGTTTACCTGTGCCCTGTTGGAGATCCAGATCCTGCTCTACTCACAGCGTAAGTCCTTACTTAGGATCTTTCTCTCTGATCTGCTGAACTTTCTGTGGTTTTCTGTCTATTGTCCCCATCGCTTTTAGAAGGGATTGTGATTTAATATTTCAACAGAAATACTGACATTTTAGAAGAAATCAGAAATAACAGTTTTGCTTAGGATCTTCGGTATGTTCATTGGAACTATTATCCAGGCAGATTAAATAAACTATCCTGTGATTCCATTAAAGGCCCAGTGCAGTCAACTACTCAATTTCCCAGTGTTTTATATATATTTCCATACTATGAGTTTGTATTAATACTGTGAAATGGTGAAAATGATAATGGACTTTTAGTGTGAGAGCTGTTTGAAAAGACAGCCTGAAATGTATGCATGTTTTGGTGGGATGGAGTTTTGGCCTTCCATGGTGACATCACCATGCGCTAAATTTGTTAATAGACCAATAAAGTTAGAGTTCCAAACCTCTCTGCCAATAACAGATAACAGCTAGTTTTCCCCTCCCTACCCAGACAGTCCTAGCACAATTCTTGCTTGAGACATTGCCCTTTGCTAAGAAGCTATTTTTATATATGTATTTTTTAACCATTTTAATTTGAAACAATCACATTAAGATTCAACATTGTCACCCAGGAGTTATTTGATATTGAGATAAAAACGGCTGCATTGGATCTTTAAGGAAAGCTGTGTTCTTCCCAGCTTATGTAAATCTTAGTTTCTCCTCACGGGCTCTCAGCTCAGGCCTAGCCTGTGTGTGTGTGTGTGTGTGTGTGTGTGTGTGTGTGTGTGTGTGTGTGTGTGTGTGTGTGTGTGTGTGTGTGTGTGTGTGTGTGTGTGTGTGTGTGTGTGTGTGTGTGTGTGTGTGTGTGTGTATGTGTGTGTGTGTGTGTGTGTGTGTGTGTGTGTGTGTGTATCTGGTGTGCTGGTGTGAGTTGCTGGGGTAAACAGGCTGTTTTGCAGCAGCAGTGTGTGTGCTGTGATCAGGCCTTTGTTTCCCCCTGCTCATGTTCAACCCTAGGCCCACACTGAGAGAGATTGACAGTGAATAGGGACACATTCAAGAGGACTTTTTTGGGAGGAATGAGAGATATTTAGATATGACACAGGTCATTTAGCACATATAAAAATTAAAAATGAGATCAACCGAATTGATAGAAACAGGTCTTCCACTATGTGTGAAAAGAAACAGCATTATACATAATAAATCAGCTCCAATCAGGAATTGTTTTGTTCAGAGACCAATGTTGGAGGTTTTATACAGAATGGCATATTCTTCTTCCATGGAAGCACACTGGGATTGACGTTGATCAGAGTCAGTGGAGTGCAGCAGGAAGATTGTTTCAGGATTGTGGAGCTGGCGTGTTGATAGGATCCATTACGGAGACAGGGAAAAGGCAAATTGTTTATAAATCTGTCAGGGGCTAGAGGAGCAATGCTGTGGTGTTGCTAGGCAACCCTTGCAGGAGGATAAGGAGGAGGATGCAGTCAGTGATGCAGGGTAAAGATGATTGGTTGGAAATGACATCATCCCTTTTTTTCTCCAGAAGGCTCATTGCAGAATGTGTGCTAAGGAGTGTTTTCTAGAGTGTGAACCTGTGAGTTTTCCACTGAGCAGGGACAGGGTGTTGTTAGTTAAAACTGCATAGGCTGAGGCAAGTGATGCCCCATACTAAAAATTAGCTGACTGGAGAGAGTCTGTTCTAAAAATAGAGGCATAATTCATAACTCAGATACATAGGCCCTGGCCTGGCCAGTGTCTTTCCCACATACAGTACATGAATCTTCGTTGAAATGAGCATTTGCTGCTGTTTTTCCCATCTCTCCAAGTAGATCAATGGAAGCTTGCCATTTCCCCTACCTGTCCTGCATGTTAGTAGTCCGTATATAGAGCTCTCATTCTGTTAGCAAACCACTCAAATAGGCTCCGATGACCTTATTCGTCTTGGAAAGTCCTTGTGGAAAGCAGCGCAACAGAGGGGAGGACAAGTGGAGGACTACACCAACACTGAAGCTCATTAGATTAGCCCCAGTTGAATATCTGATGAATGACCCTATTAAAGAGTGTGTTTTCTCTTAGACTAGATTAGCTGTTGGCAAGGCCTGTGTGTGTGTGATAATGTGGTGCAGTGTGTGTGTTTGTGTGTGTGCACGCACTTGTGTGTTTGTGTTTGTGGTTGTGTGTGTGTGTGTATACTATCATGTGTTTGATAGTGCGTGAGCACACTTCCTTGCGTTTGCGTGCGTGCGTTTGTCTGTCTGCCTGTGTCTGTTTGTGGTTTTTCTCAGGAGGGTGGTATCGTGCTCTGAAAAGGCCTGTTGTTGTTCACCAGGTAAGGTCAGAGCACCAGCAGACAGGCTAGATTTGTATTATTGTCTCTTAGTCCCTTGCCCAGGTCCTGGGAGAGGTGGCCCAACCAGGGGAGAGGGCCTGTTCTGGGGGGAGGGTTGGGGGGGTTCTGTTCTGGGGGGAGAGAGGAGAGGGCCTGTTTTGGGGAGAGAGGGGAGAGGGCTTGTTCTGGGGGGAGAGAAGAGAGGGGAGAGGGCCTGTTCTGTGGAGAGGGGAGAGGGCCTGTTCTGGGGGAGAGAGGAGAGGGGAGAAGGCCTGTTCTGGGGGAGAGAGGAGAGGGGAGAATGCCTGTTCTGGGGAGAGAGGGGAGAGGGCCTGTTCTGTGGAGAGAGGAGAGGGGAGAGGGCCTGTTCTGTGGAGAGGGGAGAGGGCCTGTTCTGGGGGAGAGAGGAGAGGGGAGAAGGCCTGTTCTGGGGGAGAGAGGAGAGGGGAGAATGCCTGTTCTGGGGAGAGAGGGGAGAGGGCCTGTTCTGTGGAGAGAGGAGAGGGGAGAGGGCCTGTTCTGTGGAGAGGGGAGAGGGCCTGTTCTGGGGGAGAGAGGAGAGGGGAGAAGGCCTGTTCTGGGGGGAGAGCGGAGAGGGGAGAGGGCCTGTTCTGGGGAGAGAGGGGAGAGGGCCTGTTCTGGGGGGAGAGGGGGCTGTTCTGGGGGGAGAACAGGGGAGAACAGAAGGCCAAATGAAGAACTAGTAGTTATTTTGGCAGTAGAACAGCAAAGACTTAGCTGCTACTGAATATAGACTTGTGGTGACTGATAGAGAAGGAATGTAGATAAACAGGACTGGTTGGAAGTTTACATGGATGCCAAACACTTGACTTGGAGTGGACTGTTTAACCCTGTACATTACAATACATTGCATACTGTAGGTGTCAAAACATTTAGCCTTTGTGACCATATAAAACCAGTCAGTTTGTGACTCTCTCCTCTGTTGTTTGTGTGACAGACTACCAGAGGCTGATGACTGTGGCCGAGAGCATCACAGCCTTAATGTTCCCTTTCCAGTGGCAGCATGTCTATGTGCCCATCCTGCCCGCCTCACTGCTGCACTTCCTGGATGCCCCAGTGCCCTACCTGATGGGCCTACACTCCAACGGAGAGGGTGACCGCACCAAACTAGAGCTGCCCCAGGAGGTAACCTATACACTCATGCACCTATGCACGCATGTTTGCACACACGCACATACGCACAGCTACTCCCATACACACACACACACGCACACACACAAATCGAAATAGATATTTTTGAAATTTATGCATGTAATTATTTCTCTAGGGTAGTTTACCTTTTTAATTTATCTTCTTTCTCTCCTCTCCCATCCTCCCTATTCCTTCTCTCCAAAAGGCTTTTTTAATTGGAAACATTCAGCTCTAGCTGAAACCATTTAGTTGGATTCCCTCAGCCCAGCCCTCTTTAAATGCAGCCTGTCAGAGCGATAACAAGTCATTTCTAATCAGATTGCAATGCGTGAATGTTGTTTGTGCTGAGAATACTAACAACAACTTCCCTCTGGACACTCCTGCCAACCCCATCTCCATCTGCTGTCTGATACACCCAACAAAGTGACGGCATGAAATTGGCTAATCTGTAGAGAGAATCACAGGGCCTTACAACACAGATTACAAACCATCCCTTGTTCCCTAGCTCTTCAGGCTTGTTTTTGTCCTCCGTTTTGATTAACAGTCGTTTTTCCACCAAATTTACACGAAGGAGGTGAATTATTTTATCAATTTACTTATATGATTGATTAATTACTTAGATAACCCATTGATAAATGTTAAATGGTTATCATGAATCATTATTCATGCTTAATGATTGTTCTTAAATAAAATGGGTTTGTGTTTACTTCTTAATGATGTTCTCAAAGGGTAGAGTGTTTCCTTTGTGAGGACAAACAGCCCTCATTAACCATGCTGTAGCTTACCCATGCTTTTACGGTTGATCAAAACACGTTGCTTTGCTCCTGTACACAGCAATTCTGCTAAAGGCCCTTCAACACAGAGCCTGGAGGAAGGGTGCTGTGTGTGCAACCAGCTTTTACACATCTGGAGGAAGGGTGCTGTTGCAACAAGCTTTTACACATCTGGAGGAAGGGTGCTGTGTGTGCAACCAGCTTTTACACATCTGGAGGAAGGGTGCTGTTGCAACAAGCTTTTACACATCTGGAGGAAGGGTGCTGTGTGCGCAACCAGCTTTTACACATCTGGAGGAAGGGTGCTGTGTGTGCAACCAGCTTTTACACATCTGGAGGAAGGGTGCTGTTGCAACAAGCTTTTACACATCTGGAGGAAGGGTGCTGTGTGTGCAGCCAGCTTTTACACATCTGGAGGAAGGGTGCTGTGTGTGCAACCAGCTTTTACACATCTGGAGGAAGGGTGCTGTGTGTGCAACCAGCTTTTACACATCTGGAGGAAGGGTGCTGTTGCAAGAAGCTTTTACACATCTGGAGGAAGGGTGCTGTGTGTGCAACCAGCTTTTACACATCTGGAGGAAGGGTGCTGTTGCAACAAGCTTTTACACATCTGGAGGAAGGGTGCTGTGTGTGCAACCAGCTTTTACACATCTGGAGGAAGGGTGCTGTGTGTGCAACCAGCTTTTACACATCTGGAGGAAGGGTGCTGTTGCAACAAGCTTTTACACATCTGGAGGAAGGGTGCTGTGTGTGCAGCCAGCTTTTACACATCTGGAGGAAGGGTGCTGTGTGTGCAACCAGCTTTTACACATCTGGAGGAAGGGTGCTGTGTGTGCAACAAGCTTTTACACATCTGGAGGAAGGGTGCTGTGTGTGCAACCAGCTTTTACACATCTGCAGCCAGTCCAATGGAAAGAGCTATGATGAATAAAAAGCCTGAGATTTTGTGAATTGAGGACTTATGTCAATCTCAATATTGCCTTATTCATCCATTTCTATATTTAAATCCTAATACTCTTCAGATGAAAAGCAGCAGATCAACAATGCAGGGCTCATCTTATTCAAAAGAGTAGTTTATCCCATTCAGAATATCTGTTGATATTATATTACTGTCTTCGGTTAATGTCTTGAAGTCATCCACATCTTTTCTCACTATACCGCAATTGGTACTGCTCTGCGTTAAGCCACCTAGTGGAGCAAAGTGGGAATGGTTCTGCTATAACAAGAACCTAACTATCACTCAGTTTGCTTCTCTCTGGTGTTCTCTGTTTCACCGACATGTTTACATTGACAACTAAACAAGACCACCTGTCATTCCAGGCCAACTTGTGTTTCGTGGACATCGACAACCACTTCATTGAGCTGCCAGAGGACCTCCCTCTGTTCCCCAACAAGCTAGAGTTCATCCAGGAGATCTCCGAGGTGCTGTTGGCCTTCGGTGTGTCTCCGGAGGGGAACCCGCTCCACAGCCAGGGCCAGGCCAAACACCGGGGCTTCCGCTCCACCGACATGGTCACGGACAGACGCAACGGCAACCTGGCCAGCTCCGCCCTCAACTCCTACCTGCTGAGGGAGAACGAGACCATCGCTAGACTGCAGGCCCTGGTCAAGAGGACTGGGGTCAGCCTGGAGAAGGTGAGAGCAGGTCATCTGTCATCCGTTTGACTGGAACATATTATTCTAGATAGTCTGCATATAGATAGTCTGCATATATATTAGAGTCCTAATGTTTGGTATACTCAGTGCAATTCATGCAGAATAATACTGCCTGTCTGTCACACTCTTTTGAAAATGACTAAGGGTGGGAAAGGCAGTCTATGAGCTGCCCATGTAAGCTGCTGCCGGCTAGCTCCGAGTGTGCTGTGCTCAGCCCTGGTGACGAAGGAAGTCTGTTACATTGCCATCAACAGAAAATTGTCGCCCATACAGAACCTAATTGCCATCTGGTTTGAACATGACACAGAGGGCCGTTGGTAATAGATGGTAATGTTTCAGCAGAATCACATTACAGACCAGTGAATGAATTAATTAGCTTTTAACTACAGAGAGGAGGTCCCTCCAACTCTCCATATCTGTAGGAGCCCAGAGTAAGCAGCTTATGGACTAGTAGGGGCTAGCATTAGCTTTCTCTGGAAAGATTGCCTGCTCTTATAGTCTGCTTTTAGCTCCTCATTTTGTGGGTACGGCTTCAGGTAGGGTCATTGTGGCCATGTCTCACATTAAGGTAACCACCTGATTTAGGATCAGTGGTGTAGAGCGATGAATTAGAGGAGGGCTCAGTGGGACACATCCCTGCCATCTGATCTGGGCTTCGTAGCCATTACTCATCTTCATGTCTATGAGTACATGTATAGGCGACTCACTCACTGTGTCCTTTTGTCCTGCTCTTGCATGTTGAGATCTGCAACTGTGTCACACTTTGATTGTAACAGAGGAATGTGTGGGTTTTCAGTTTTTTTTGTCAATAAATTAAAACGTCTCAGACTTCTTCCCCCATGCCCCTATCAGTGCTCCAGCAGCTTGTGCTAACATGGAGATAAGAAACCCATACCCTCTATTGCAGGAGTAGGGAACTAGATTCAGCCGCGGGCCGATTTTTATCACAGCGGATGGTCGGGGGGCCGGAACATAATTCTAATAACTTGAACACTGCAAGTTGATCACATCTAAGCCCAAACATTAATTGGATTTGATAATAACAATAATTTCATACCTTGATTATACCTTGGTGATTTTACAGTTATTTTATTACCAGCCCACCCGTTGCCGGTTGCCTGTTGTCGACCCCTGCTCTATGGCTTTCTTAACTTCTGTCATCAAACCCCTCTTTTTCTTCTTCTTTTTCACTCTCTCTATTTTTCTGTGCTGTTTTCCTGAGCCACTGTGTTTCCTCCCCCTCTCTCTCTTCCAGTTGGATGTGAGGGAGGATGCCAGCAGCAACAAGAACCTGAAGGTGCAGTGTGATGAGGAGGAGCTGAAGATGCATCAGCTCAACATCCAGGTGCGAGAGGTCTTCGCCAACCGCTTCACCCAGATGTTCGCCGACTATGAGGTGTTTGTCATCCAGCCCAGCCAGGACAAGGAGTCCTGGTTCAGCAACAGGGACCAGATGCAGAACTTTGACAAGGTGAGATCAGGGATTCCCTATATAGGGGCCTATATAGGGGCCCTAGGACTATGGTCAAAAGTAGTGCACTAAATAAGGAATAGGGTGGCATTTGGGACGCTGTCCTACTCCAGACTCTGAAATTCATTTGAGTGGAAGTCTTCAATGCTCTTTAAAGCTTTTCATATTAATTGACCCCCAGGAGACCTCACTTCATGTGATGTGATTGTGATTGTGATGTGATTCTTGTCGATTCCAGGCCTCCTTCCTCTCTGACCAGCCTGAGCCCTACCTGCCCTTCCTGTCCCGTTTCCTGGAGACTCAGATGTTCGCCTCCTTCATCGATAGTAAGATCCTTTGCCATGATGATGAGGACAAGGAACACACGTTGAGGGTGTTTGACTCCCGCGTGGACAAAATCCGCATGCTGAACGTGCGCACGCCCACCCTGCGCACCTCCATGTACCAGACCTGCACCAATATCGACGAGGCGGGTAAGAAAGGAGGAGACCTGTTTTCACACCTATACTATTAGGAGATCATTGTCTCAGATGGTGCAAGATACTTGTATGTTTTCAAGACACACATGGGAATAGTCAGTAACACCTGGAATAATTCATGAAACAGGATTTAGCTGTTGAATTCTTATCCTCTAACTATAAATTATTTCAAATTCCTCTCTGTAATTGTATGATTCATTGCATGCATGCCAGTTATGTACTAACCTAATACATTACACAGTTATCTACACCGTTGTAATAGTCTTAACTATGTATGTAGCCTGCTGTCATTGGTGCTGATGATGTTGAGTGTTGGGTCAGGTTAGGGATGCAGAATTCCAATAACTTTGCAAAAATGCCCAGTTTTTCCAGAAATCCAGTTTGGAAGAATCAGAAGGGAATAAGCAGGAAATCATGAATCCTCCAAACAGGATTTCTGGAAATCCTGACAATTTTGATAAGATTAAAGGAATTTTGTCACCCTAGGTCAGGTGATGATAACTCACAGCATGGAGGTGTGGCGGTGAGGAGTCAGAGATGAGATGTGGAGTGGTGAATCTATGTGACTCCTCAGTGCTATGACTCATAGGCACTCACAGAGGGGCTTAACAATGACATAAGACTGTTAAATCCTCCATGACGGTTGGTGCTAATGGATCTGCTGTGACAGTACCTCATCCTCCTCCCCTCTCTGTGTCACCCCAGAGAAGGCCATAGAGATGCGGGTGGTTAAGATCGACCACACGGCCCTGCATCCCCACCTGCTGGATATGAAGATTGGCCAGGGTCGCTACGAACACGGCTTCTTCCCCCGGCTGCAGTCTGACGTGCTCTCCACTGGACCCGTCAGCAACAAGTGAGTATCACACCTCCTCAAGAGAGACTGATTTACATACTTTGATTGATAATACTGAAAAAAACATGTTTGTTTTGTCTCTCTCTTTGCTATTTGGCTTTCGTATCTTTCTAAGTGAAGTTGTTTTGTTTGAATGTTAGATGGGCGAAGAGGAGTGCTCCAGCACAGTGGAGGAGGAAGGACAGACAGAAACAACACGCTGAACACCTTTACCTGGACAACGACCAGAGAGAGGTGAGAGGACATCAAGCAGCCCTAGAAAAACAGGATTAACATTCCCAAACCATATTCACATGGATTTTGTCTATCTGTTTTTGTGTTATCGTTAGGTTCTTGTTGATTTCTTCCTCACTCTTCTTCATGGCTTGCGGTGTTCACTTCTAAATATCTAACGTCTGGAACGATTGAATTAAAGTCTTGTTTGTCCATTTTTCTCTGTTACTTTCCCTCAATTATTTCCTCTTGACCTAACCTCTCTTTCTGTTTCTGTTTCTATCCCTCTGACACCTACTGTCTCCCTCACATCTACCTACTGTATTTCTCTCACACACTCTCTCTCTCTCTCTCTCTCTCTCTCTCTCTCTCACCCTCTCTCACCCTCTCTCTCCGTCTCACACACACGCTCCCAGCATGTGGAGTGTCTGTTCCCGGAGCTGCAGCTCCTGCTGTTTCTAGACTACTACTGGCTCTCGCAGTCCTTCAGGCCCTGTCTAAAGTCTGTGACTGTGGATGTGGTATGTGTTGGCAGTGGGTGGGGCCTGAGCCTCACACCATGTCCACATGGCCCCTCCCCCCATGTGGTCCTCAATCCCTCCTCCTCCCCCTAGCATCACAGCTTTACCTGATACTCCAGATCACTTTCCAGGGTTTCTTCTCAGGTTTAGGGTTTCACTTTAGGGTGCACTTAACTCCACATTAAGAAAGCAATATTTAGATTAATTTGACAGAATCCCAGAAAACACATGGCACTGACACGCCTCCCAGGATGGATGTTGAGGTCAGAAAGGTAAAAGACAGAAACACATCGTCCATCATGAAATGACCTCAGTACAGGCAGCTCAGCTCATTATACAACTGACTCAGAGCTCCTCCCTCTCCCTCTGGAATGATCAATCCCTCACTGTAGTAGTTACCAGAAATCTATCCACAGTATGCACTGTATACGTTCTGTGGTTGGTTGCCAAGTGGTGTGATCCTCTGTGTTTATGTGATGATGAACATTGAGCCAGATTGATTACTCTCCCTTGGTGTATAGCCTACTCTTGGGCCACTCCACGTGTGTCCTCTCTGACCCTGTCCTTCCATGACCCTGTCCTGTCTGACCCTGTCCTGTTTGACCCTGTCCTCTCTATCTCATTACAGAAATACATCCAGGAGGCCAGGAACCTGGGCACTACCATCCGGCAGCCCAAGCTGTCCAACCTCTCCCCCTCCGTCATCGCTCAGACCAACTGGAAGTTTGTGGAGGGTCTGCTGAAGGAGTGCAGGAATAAGGTACAGTAACTACCAGTCTTCCTAAATCTCACTCTTACGCAGACATATTACGATTGCAGTAGACAATCCCATGGATATTGAAATACGATAACTTCAGTGAGTCTCCAGTAGTTTCAATGTCACTCAGAAGTATTCTGATGTTAATGACCGTTGCAGTAGACTATTACTTGGATATTGAGATCCAGCACCTCTAGTGTCAACCATCTGGCCTCCAGAGATGGTAATCTCCCTGTACGGTGATGTGTGTGTCCCTCCAGACCAAGCGCATGCTGGTTGAGAAGATGGGCAGGGAGGCGGTGGAGCTGGGTCATGGGGAGGTCAGCATTACAGGCGTGGAGGAGAACACACTTATCGCCTCCCTCTGTGACCTGCTGGAGAGGATCTGGAGCCACGGGCTGCAGGTCAAACAGGTCAGCACACACACACACACACACACACACACACACACACACACACACACACACACACACACACACACACACACAAGTGTTATTTAAAAACAGTATATATACACACTAACACACATGTATGCATTTAGGTGCATTCAATGCGCATTCATTCATTCCCGCATCTCCATCTTCGTCTGCCAGGGTAAATCTGCCTTGTGGTCCCACCTGCTCCATTATCAGGAGAGCAAAGAGAAGACGGATGCAGCACCAGCCGGTTTGGGTCCCCCAGGTAAGCCACTCGTTGAAATGTGATGAATGGACGGTGATGTAAAGCCATAGCCACATCCCTCTCTCTCCTCCCCACATCAGGACTCATCCACAACACAGAGAGACGCAAATCTGACGCTGGCGCTGCCTTGCCCCCTCTCAAGGTATCCCTGATCAGGGACATGAGGTGAGTCTCCTCATCCATTCACCAGGTCTACCACAGTACCAGTGTCTTCAGATGCTCTACCTACCTTATATACACTATTTGTCAAGTATCCTCCTGAATATAAATTTCAAGTCATATGGTCTTGAAATGATGGATGGTTGTAAGGGGAATGTTGCAAGTGATACTATACTATTCTGCCTGTGTTGATTGTCCCTTCTGTAGCGGCAGAAGTGGTTCAAATGTATGCCTTCGTACCTCTACGTACTTCTTTGAAAATGACAATTTCGAATCAAGGTGAGATAATGATTGATTGATCATACCTCAGAATGCAATGATTTCAAAGTGTTTTCACTGCCATCTTGTGGCCCACTGACAAAAAACACTTTCAGTCAAGACAGAATATTATCAATGATTCAAGACCATATGTATTGGAAAAATACTGACATCAGCCTCATAGCCATGCATCTCAAGCTTTGCAGCAGGCATAAACACTTGATTACCAGCTATGATTTAAAATATATATATAATATATGTATATATACATATACTGAAAGCTTAGCCTTCCATCTTTGTGTTCTATTTGATCAGACTTGACCTACAGTCCTCATGGTCTTCATGTCTGGTCCAAATGCTATACCAACATGTAAATCTTGGTGAGGCAAACTCCCCCAAATGTATTTAGATGCATGCCAGCAAAACCACTACACAACACAACACTAAACAATACATGAATTGTGCTATAAAACGGTGACAAACGGTGCCCACAAACTGTTAGGGCCTACATAAACCTGTCCCGACAGCAAAGCTTTCTTTTCAGCACCATGAAGTGAATCCTTAACACTGCTACACCTGGCTATCAGCGGAGCCTTGTCTGGCAGCGACACAGTTCATTCAGCCATAGCTGATATGGCTGACTTTCATAAACAAATGTGGGTTTACTGACAATTGAGATGTACAATCTATGGCAATAGGTGACGACGAGCGGATAAGAGGCAATCTGTAATTTCGATTAAGACATTAATGAGTGAGCTAGGATGGACATAGTCAATATAACTATTTGTTCTGCACTTTTGAAATGTACAGCGACAGAATTTAGAACATGGGCTGGTCTTACAGTATTCTCCCTGTACACCAAGTCAGAACCGTAGGATAAATAAAGGGGCCTATAAGCAGACAACGAAAGCTCTTACAATATTCAATGATTATATTTCTCGTAAACAGACTATAGGCTACATGTGCACCACCTAGTCAGAACAGTAGGCTAAGTTATGAGGGGGAAAGTCAAATACATTTAAACTCAGTTTTCCCCAATTCCTGACATGTAATCATAGTAAAAATTCCCTGTCTAAGGTCAGTTAGGATCGCCACTTTATTTTAAGAATGTGAAATGTCTGAATAAGAGTAGAGAGAATGATTTGTTTCAGCTTTTATTTCTTTCATCACATTCCCAGTCGGTCAGAAGTTTACATACACTCAATTAGTTTTTGGTAGCATTGCCTTTAAATTGTTTAACTTGGGTCAAATGTTTCGGGTAGCCTTCCACAGGCTTCCCACAATAAGTTGGGTGAATTTTGGCCCATTCCTCCTGACAGAGCTGCTGTAACTGAGTCAGGTTTGAAGGCCTCCTTGCTCGCACATGCTTTTTAAGTTCTGCCCACAGATTTTCTATAGGATGAGGTCAGGGCTTTGTGATGGCCACTCCAATACCTTGACTTTGTTGTCCTTAAGCCATTTTGCAACAACTTTGGAAGTATGCTTGGAGTCATTGTTCATTTGGAAGACCCATTTACGACCAAACTTTAACTTCCTGACTGATGTCTTGAGATGTTGCTTCAATGTATCCACATAATTTTCCTCCCTCATGATGCCATCTATTTTGTGAAATGCACCAGTCCCTCCTGCAGCAAAGCACCCCCACAACATGATGCTGCCACCCCCGTGCTTCACGGTTGGGATGGTGTTCTTCGGCTTGCAACCCTCCCCCTTTTTTCTCCAAACATAACGATGGTCATTATGGCCAAACAGTTCTATTTTATGTTCATCAGACCAGAGGACATTTCTCCAAAAAGTACGATCTTTGTCTCCATGTGCAGTTGCAAACCGTAGTCTGGATTTTTATGGCGGTTTTGGAGCAGTGGCTTCTTCCTTGCTGAGCAGCCTTTCAGGTTATGTCGATATAGGACTTGTTTTGCTGTGGAGATAGATACTTTTGTACCTGTTTCCTCTAGCAACTAAACAAGGTCTTTTGCTATTGTTCTGGGATTGATTTGCACTTTTCGCACCATCTCTAGGAGACAGAACGCGTCTCCTTCCTGAGCGGTATGACGGCTGCGTGGTCCCATGGTGTTTATACTTGGTACTATTGTTTGTACAGATGAACGTGGTACCTTCAGGCATTTAGAAATTGCTCCCAAGGATGAACCAGACTTGTGGAGGTCTACAATTGTTTTTTCTGAGGTCTTGGCTGATTTTTTTTACATTTCCCATGATGTCAAGCAAAGAGGCACTGAGTTTGAAGGTAATTGACTTAAATGATTTTAATTAACCTATCAGAAGCTTCTAAAGACATTTTCTGGAATTTTCCAAGCTGTTTAATGGCACAGTCAACTTAGTGAATGTGAACTTCTGACCCACTAGAATTGTGATACAGTGAATTATAAGTGAAATACTCTGTCTGTAAACAATTGTTGGACAAATTACTTGTGTCATGCACAAAGTAGATGTCCTAACCGACTTGACAAAACTATAGTTTGTTAACAAGACATTTGTGGAGTGGTTGAAAAACAAGTTTTAATGACTCCAACCTAAGTTTATGTAAACTTCCGACTTCAACTGTATATATTTGTTATTTTTTTATTTGTTTTATTTAGCTAAACAGGTGGGTCTCTGTTCTGAAACACTACCACACTAGTTCATTTAGCAGAGACTTTTATCCACACTAGTTCATTTAGCAGAGACTTTTATCCACACTAGTTCATTTAGCAGATACTTTTATCCACACTAGTTCATTTAGTAGACACTTTTATCCACACTAGTTCATTTAGCAGAAACTTTTATCCACACTAGTTCATTTAGTAGACACTTTTATCCACACTAGTTCATTTAGCAGAGACTTTTATCCACACTAGTTCATTTAGTAGACAATTTTATCCACACTAGTTCACTTAGCAGAGACTTTTATCCACACTAGTTCATTTAGCAGAGACTTTTATCCACAGTAGTTCATTTAGTAGACACTTTTATCCACACTAGTTCATTTAGTAGACACTTTTATCCACACTAGTTCATTTAGCAGATACTTTTATCCACAGTAGTTCATTTAGTAGACACTTTTATCCACACTAGTTCATTTAGTAGACACTTTTATCCACAGTAGTTCATTTAGTAGACACTTTTATCCACACTAGTTCATTTAGCAGAGACTTTTATCCACACTAGTTCATTTAGTAGACACTTTTATCCACACTAGTTCATTTAGTAGACACTTTTATCCACACTAGTTCATTTAGTAGACACTTTTATCCACACTAGTTCATTTAGTAGACACTTTTATCCACAGTAGTTAATTTAAAAGACACTTTTATCCACACTAGTTCATTTAGTAGACACTTTTATCCACAGTAGTTAATTTAAAAGACACTTTTATCCACAGTAGTTCATTTAAAAGACACTTTTATCCACACTAGTTCAATTTGCAGACACTGTTACCCACAGTAGTGCTCAGCCAGGCTGAGAGGAATCCTGAAGTAGGCGATAGTTTATGGGATGCATTGTGTGTTAAGGCAGTCAGACCACTGTCATGTCTACGGTGCATCACAGCCAGTGGTGTTGAGTCATGCAGGACGTCATTCCTGGTGTGGTGTGAAGGAGGTGGTAAAGAGAGCTGGGCTGATCTGTGTGACAGCATGTTACTTCCAGCCTGATTCCCCTGCAGACCCCCTGCAGACCAAGCCAGGGAGAGGGGGGTCTGGCTCAGGGCAATACAAGGCAGCTGTTTATTTCCTATTTAGGCAGGTCAGTTAAGAACAAATTCTTATTTACAATGACGGCCTACCCATGGCTGTGGCGTAGTCTTGTAGAAGTCTACTCTGATCACACGTCTGCACAGACACACATCATGTCTTCTTTCCAAGGATCCAGAATTTTCCATTGGTTCTTTTTCATTTGTGTGTTGTCACATTGATATACGAGCACATTTTAATCGATAAATATTTATATTTGGGTATCTGTACTTTAAATGGACAATAAAGGTTGACCAGGTAGCTTCATTCTACATATCAACATTTCATATTTACCTTGCTGTGCTCTTTATTATTTGACATTTTTATTCTATTCTACAGGAGGTGGATTCCTGTAGTTAGTCTGCAGATTGCAGATAACCATTGTTTTTCTTACAATATCATTCATGCAATAACAATCTGCATTGTGAATGTTGATATTTTGCCATGGGGAACAGAGGGGAGTGGAGGAAATTGGGTTAATTCGTGAGAGTGAGGGGGGGGTGAGAGAGGAGGAGGGGTGCATGGGGAGCACTTATAGCGCAGACAGTGCAGTGCTTACTTGCAGAGGTGGAGTGGAAGGGAATGTGTCTGGACACGGAGGGCATGATAGTGGCTGGGAGCGATGACAGGAGGCTGGCTTAAACACTAGGGAGTCTGGGGCTGGCCAAGGCTTCTTCCTGGCTGGGCTGGCTACCCCCTCTCAGCCCTGCATGCTCTGGAATCTAGAACAGTGGTGAAAACAACATACAGCAGAGGTCTATCACCTTGTTCAGAGGGACTGTCACTGCTTTTGCATCTTATCATATATTAGATTTGTGGTTTGTGTTCACCTTGGCCAAAGGATGCAAAACATGCTACAACATTATAGACCATATCTGAAAGGATGACTGTTTGTATATGTGTGTATTTGTGTATGTTTTTCTCCTCTGACCTCTGTGCTGTGTACTATATCCTCCGTAGACACATCCAGAACATTGGGGAGATCAAGACAGACGTGGGCAAGGCCAGGGCCTGGGTGAGGCTCTCCATGGAGAAGAAGCTACTGTCCAGGCACCTCAAAAAGCTGCTGTCTGACCATGAACTTACAAAGTGAGCAAAACAACAAGGACCTAGTATACAACTGGCAAATCAAGCTAAACACAACATGTGTACTTTTTGTAAGAGCCTCTGCTTCAGTAATTGGGATAATACCCCATTCTCTTTAAGTCAGTCTCCTCATAAATCCTCACTAGTTTTTATTGGAATGTCCCACTCAGTCTCACACACATGAATCAACCTGATGTCTGAAAACTATGCATGTATAATACATGAGCTCTTTTGACAGATCCAAACGTCATAGTACAATCACCTATTAAACATTTACAATGTTTTTTATAATTGATGAGATGGTGGTGAAGTGGGTCACGTTCAGGCTGATTCATTATGTAGGTATTGCATTGTGACTGTTCCATTACCATTCTCCATTCAGCCTTTTAGGCTTCAGACTGTTATTGTTCAATCTATGATCATTACATCATATGAAATGCTAAACTTAGTTTTTTTTGTGATTTTTTTTTGTTGCTTTTGTTTCTTTTGCAGGAAACTATACAAGCGTTATGCTTTTCTGCGCTGTGACGATGAGAAAGAGCAGTTCCTGTACCACCTCCTCTCCTTCAATGCTGTGGACTACTTCTGTTTCACCAATGTCTTCACAACCATCAGTGAGTGCCAGCAAATACCATACAACCTGGCCACGACACTGAACACTATGTAACCAGAAGCTGAGTAGATTTAATTAGATTAGAGTAATAGATGAATTAGACTTATTTCCTGGCTAAATCTTTTTCCTTGACTTAGGATACTTACTGAGAAATATATTGAAGACAGAGGTAGCTCTTCTTGTGACCATACTGTGCTTGACTGAGTGATTTCAGGCTTCCCTCTCTTCTCTGTCCCACAGTGATCCCATACCATGTGCTGGTGATTCCCAGTAAGAAACTAGGAGGCTCCATGTTCACAGCCAACCCCTGGGTGTGTGTTTCTGGGGAGCTGGCTGAGACCGGGGTGCTCCAGGTCCCCAAGCACACTCAGGAGATCACCTTTGAGGTTGGTGCTCCCCTCAAGATTGAATATTCTTGGTATTTGATAATAATATCAATATACATGTATATTCACCTCAACATGACCTTTGCTCTTTGCCTTCTTTCTCTGTCACAGTGCCAGAACCTGGGCAAGCTGACCACAGTGCAGATGGGCCATGATAACTCAGGTCTTTACGCCAAGTGGCTTGTGGAGTATGTTATGGTCCGGAATGAGATCACAGGTCATGCTTACAAGTGAGTGAAATATTTGGTAGCAGCTGCCTTATGCTGGAGATTTCAGTGGCATCTACTCACAAGAAAAGTTGTTGAAGCTTTGGTTAACTGTTATATTGCTATATTATATTGTGTGTGTGTGTGCGTGCGTGCGTGCGTGCGTGCGTGTGTGTGTGTGTGCGTGCGTGTGTGTGTGTGTGTGTGTGTGTAGGTTCCCGTGTGGTCGGTGGCTGGGGAAGGGGGTGGACGATGGCAGTCTGGAGAGGGTCCTGGTGGGAGAGCTAGTGACACCAAACTCAGAGAATGAGGACAGAATGTGTCGCACGCCCCCCATGCAGCAGTCCCCTGGAATGATGAGGAGGTTCGTCACCATCTCACCAAACAGCAAACCAAGTGAGTGACCATTCAAATACACTGCAAATATCGTCATCAATATTAACCAATAATCTTCACCAAGGGACTACACACACAGCCCCAAATGTTGCTCTCCCGTACGTATGCAGTTTTTTCATCGTGGTGTGTTTTAGGGACCACCCTCTCTGGCTGACGTCGGACTGAAAAAAATTCCGCGTGAATCTACATGTAGAATCGGTTTGCAAATTACGGCCGGCACTCTGTTAAGAGGTGCTAAGTACTCTCGGCTGGCAAACGCTACCAATGTGTCACTTTTGAGGGTCTTGTGTCTGCTGGCATTGACTGATTTTGTCCGACTCTTTCCCATCATCCAGAGTTGAACACTAGTCAGATCCAAGAAGGAGTGGGAGAGGCCATTAATGGGATAGTGAAGCACTTCCACAAGCCAGAGAAGGAGGTGAGAGACACAACCCCCCACCACATTGTCTATTATTCATCACAGTGAAGGAGACAGTGGGTCCTCTGTCTGTACACTGCATGCAACACTGATCATAGTCTCACTCACATGTGTTCCGAATGAACAGTTTCATATGGCCACAACTGATGTGTTGGACCAGGGTACTATGAAAGTAGACAACATTAGTCACACTTTTTCTTTCCCTGTCTGTTTTTCTATAGAGGGGCAGTCTGACCCTTCTGCTGTGTGGGGAGTATGGTCTAGTCTGGGCTTTAGAGCAGGTGTTCCAGCATGGCTTCAAATCCCCACGCCTCTTTAAGAATATCTTCATCTGGGACTTCTTAGGTAAAGACTCCAATACACGACCATTACACCTGAATATACAGTATACAGTGTCTTCCGTGCCATACTATTGGATGAGGCTGCGCTTATCAATGTCTTCTGTCTGTGATTTCTCCTTATAGAAAAGTCACAAGTGTACTTTGAGAGTGCTGAGCAGAGGGAGGTGACTCCAGAGGAGAACTGGCAAACCAGAGTACGCCACTTCTGCCGCTTCATGCGGGCCATCAACAACACATCTAGGAACATAGGCAAGGATGGGAAGTTCCAGATGCTGGTGTGTCTGGGTGCCAGGTAATATCTCCTCTGTGGCCTCACAAACACACACAGAACAACAGCTATCATCAGGAATATTTGAATGGGAATTCATTGTACAGCACTAAATGTCCTAGTCATAAGGGCAAATTAGATTGCTTGAGATGTTTTACAAGACATCTTCAATTCAACTGAAAGAGAGGTGTTTTCATTATCTCTCTAATATCAGCTATGGTTGCAAAGGGTCGGAAACTTTCCGGTAAACTTCCGTAATATTTCAGGACATTTTCCATGGGAAGTTAAACCCGGGAATTGGGGAATTTAGCTTAAATTCATCAAAAAAGTTAGCTTATAACAGTGAACTTGTTCTAGGTTAGCAATTCTAGGTCTTGGGGCATATTTTGGTTAAACTATCCCCAATTCAATGGAATTGCAACCCTTTGCATGCACAGTGAATTCTTCCATCACATATGCAGTGCACTCTTCCATCACATGTACAACTGATTCTCGAGATCTTGCACACTAATGAGATGCTATTGAGCCCACACTACTGCACTTCCTTGTCTGAGCTAAGGACTACATGTTTTCTAGTAAGTTTTGATTACAATACTGGGTGGGATGATTATATTTAATATGACATCCATGATTTGTTGTTAACTAGTAAATAGTAGCCTTCAGCAAAGTGTTTTTAAATAATTTCTAACTTGTTAACAATTTCTGCTAAGTTCGTTTTTGCTACCATGTGGGTTTTAGCTTGCTTGAGCCTGCTAACTGAGGAGTGTTAATTCACCTGTTTCCATACATGTTTCATTTTGAAACATGTATCTTACAAATAGTTGTTTAATCTATCTGCTTAACTATTTATCTGTACATGGAATTGTATTCTGTTTTTTTTTACTCATTATTTTCAAATCTTTACAGGAAAATGCCACTGATGTGTGGAGACATTTCACTGCAGCTAATGTAGAAGGAAAAGCTGTGTACATGTGCAAATACTGTGCCAAATCAAATATGAAGAATGCAACAAAGATGCAGAATCATCTGGCCAAGTGCATAAAGTTCCCTCAGCGCTCACAACAAGCAACCTCTGACAAAAGTCCCTCTACTTCTATTCAAGGTGAAAATGATGAATCAGACACCTTATCGATAGCAACAGCTCATGGTCCTCCTGGAATCAGAAGTTTTTTTACTCAATGGAGGAACGTAGTCAGAGAAATGCCAAGGAAATGGTTAGGTATGTGAAGGGTCATCAAGTTATAGCAGCAATCTACCTCACCAATCAAAATGAGAAGAGTAAGAGCACCACATTGAAGCTGCCCAGCAACACTCATTGGGGTTGTGTTGTCATCATGCTTGACAGTCTCCTGTCAAGGGGAAGGAGTCTCTCCAAGAAATGGCCATATCACAGTCTGCCCATATGGACAGCCCCATCAAGAGGATCCTACTGGATGATGTATTCTGGAAGAGAGTGGTAAGCAGCCTGAAACTCCTGAAACCTATAGCTGTAGCCATTGCACGGATTGAGGGAGACAATGCCATCCTGTCTGATGTTCAGACTCTGTTTGCAGATGTAAGAGAAGAAATACATACTGCCCTGCCCATTTCACTGTTGCTCCAAGCAGAGGTAACTGCAGTTCTGAAATACATCAAAAAGCGTGAAGACTTCTGCCTGAAGCCCAAACACGCCGCAGCGTACATGTTGGACCCCAAGTATCCTGGCAAGAACATCCTGTCAGGTGCAGAGATCAACCAGGCTTATGGTGTCATCACTACCGTGTCTCGCCACCTTGGCCTGGATGAGGGCAAGGTTCTTGGCAGTCTGGCGAAGTACACTTCCAAGCAAGGGCTTTGGGATGGAGATGCGATATGGCAGTCTTGCCAACATATCTCATCAGCCACCTGGTGATAGGGACTTTGTGGATCTGAGGCTCTTTCCCCTGTTTCCTCCATCATCCTCCAAATCTCACCAACATCAGCCACCTCAGAGCGCAACTGGGCCTTGTTTGGGAACACACACACCAAAGCCCGCAACAGACTGACCAATACAAGGGCTGAGAAATTGGTTGGTCATCCAGGCAAATTTTAGGCCATTTGAGCCTGGCAACGAGCCATCCTCAACAAGGTAAAAATGTGACAGTGAAGATGAGGCCTCGGAGTCTGATGTTCAAGAAGTGAACATTGAGGAGGTCCTGGGAGAAGACATGGAAGCCTTAGAGGAAGACAACCAAAGCTTTAGTTTCTAGACTATAATTTTACAGATGTATGTTGAAGACGTTTTTGGGAGATGAGATGGATCATTGGGGATCATTCAATATTCCCTTTCTTTTGTTGTTCAATGAAATCATCCCATGTGAAGAGTCAATTCATTTAATTGAAGTTAAATTCGTAACTAAATCATTTTTAAAATTTCTATTGGAAGAATTTAATCATTTGCAATAATGTATACTTATGATAAGGTAAAATGTTTATGTTTCTGGCTCCATATGATATGGTAAATATATCCAATGCAAAAAACATCTACATTTAAATGGTATTATTATTAATTTGCATATATTTCAGTTAATTCCCAAATATTCCGGTTAATTCCCACGGAAAGTTTCCACCTCTGAATATTCCCCAAAATGTGCAACCCTAATAGCAGCACAGCATTTATCACTGTGATAACAGAGTGGGCGGCTTTGTCCTCTTTTGTAGTGTAGTGCTAGGGTGATCCCTCCACGCCTCCTGCTTCAGTTATTCTCCCTCACACTGTGTGTCTTGTTGGGCATTGTATGAGTATGTGTGTATTTGTGGAGGTTGAATACATAGAAATACAATTCTATTTTTATGGTTGTATAGTAAAGCAATAAGGCACGAGGGGGTGTGGTATATGGCCAATATATCACAGCTAAGGGCTGTTTTGTTTTGCGTTGTGGCTGGATATTTTATTTATTTAACCAGGCAGTTAAGAACAAATTGTTATTTACAATGACAGCCTACCCTGGACAACGCTGGGACAATTGTGCACCACCCTATGGGACTCCCAATCACGGCCGGATGTGAAACAGCCTGGATTCAAACCAGGGACTGTAGTGATGCCTCTTGCACTGAGATGCAGTGCCTTCGACCGCTGAGCCACTCGGGATACAGCCCTTAGCCGTGGTATATTAGCCATATACCACAAACTCCCGAGGTGCCTTATTGCTATTATAAACTGATTGTCAACGTAGTTAGAGCAGTAAAAATAAATGTTTTGTCATATCCGTGCTATACGGTCTGATATACCATGGCTGTCAGCCAATTAGCATTCAGGGCTCGAACCACCCAGTTTATAATCCCACTTTAAGCTTCCACACACTAGTTCAAAACATACAATATATATCCTACCTGTTATGACACCTCAGACTTCCTCTTTCTCTCTCTTAACCCTTTGTGGCAGAACAGGGCTTGGTACTGTAGCTCAAATGCACCTGCCACTTCAATGAAATACCTTCTCTTTGTTCTTTGTCAGAAATCTTTTTAAGTGGCACATAGCGAGACCAGACATGCCTAAATGCAATGGAAATAATACCTCAGTCATAACCAAGCTTGAGCCCTTCCTATCCTGATTGTTAGCAGGGATGAGGATTTACTAAAAAAGTTCCCTGAAGTCAGTCTGGTAAACTTCCTGTTTCTCTCTGCTCTTCCTAGGGACCATTTGTTACACCACTGGATCGCTCTCCTCACAGACTGTCCAATCACAGTCCAAATGTACGAGGACACAGCACTGATAAAGGACCGCTCATTGGTAAATTCTCTGATCAGAGTGCTACAGACTTTGCAGGAGTTCAACATTACCCTAGAAGCTTCACTTGTCAAAGGGATCGGTATCTAGGCCCTCCTTCGTTCGCACCAATTGGACCTGACTAAGGAAGACTGTTAGGGACCACTAAAGAACAATTAAACCTTTTTATGCAGAAAGAGACTTGAACAATTAAGGGACGATTTCTGGCTTATATTAAAGCTACTGTTACATTTGCCATATATTAAGTGCAATGAGCCTTTCAAAATGTGTTGTTATTTTTATCCTCAACAATGTTGCTGTTAGATGTTAAGAATATGTTTTCTATTACGATCCATGATTTTCACATTGTTGAAGAAGATAACCCACCTGTTGTATACTACTTTATTGAAAGCTAAATATTTTCATTGTTATTGTGAACTGCTGACAATGGCTATATTCTAAAAAGGAAAACAAGGAACAAAAACTGTTAATATATTTTCAGAGAAGAACAGTATTATTTTGATATGTCTGTCAAGTTGCTTGCTCTGTTCTAAATCTAACTGTCATAATGCAGAGCTTGAAGCAAATGATGCAGAAGTATGCTTTATAAGTATGAATATGACATGGTATAGATGTTTGTGTAGGGTGGGAAACTGATTCACCTACATCAATATGACAGTGTGTAAATTTGGATCAATCCCACTGGAAGTACCGTAGTATGCAACTATTTTATATGGAATAACTTGGCCTAAGAAGAGGCTCCTGGCTCCCCCTGTGAATAAGATAATGTAGCGTATGCTAGTGATGCACAATATGTATTCAGTTGGAGAAGTATCACTATAAGGCCATGTCAGTGCTTCACACTTGACACACAACTCTTCAACAGTACAGTACTCATCATAACCATGGCTTGGTAGAAAGTGAGTCATTTATAAAATGACAGCCTTTATGTAAATACCTCTAACCAGTGCATCCTTCTTTCCAACAACTTCTCATTATTCCTCACCTGTTCTGCCCATTCCTGGCAGGTTTACAACATCATGTTTTTTCAGTAGTGAAAATTGAATGAGCTGATTGCCACTTAAATTAATAATGAGTGGTACATATGGTTGCTTTAAAAGGCCAGATTCAAAATAGAGCAAAAAATTATCCTCTGAACTGTTGGTATTTCTGCTATGCAATATTATCCACATCACACAAAAAAATCAACCCAAGATCTAGATGAGAATCATTGGACCTCCTCCAATTGTCTTACTGTGCAGCATAGGATGATGAATAACAACAGCAGTTTGATAGAAGTAGGTGTGAAGGATGTCTTTCCTGTGCCAACTTCTGAATTGTGTTGGTTGTACTATTCCATGTATAATCGACATGAGCATCTTGGGAGATATATTTTTGTTTTTCAATACTGTTGTACATTTATTGGCATAGCCGTATAATGTTGTGTTTACTAAGTGAGGAAATGTGTACAGTGTAAAAAAATAAAGAATACAATTACAGAAATGCATTAATATGGATGTTTTTTTGTATTTTTATTGAAGGAGTATAACTGACTGGAATGGGTACACTATAAATTGCTATATGGTTATTGATGGTATTGTAAATGCCCCCATATATTCCCCATATGAACTGCAGAGCAAAAATAAGATAACTTTACCCAGCAGAGAAATCAAACACTGATAACAACACTTGTAACAACAACAAATGCTGGTTTTAAAATGTAAACAAACTCATTCGCGCCATTTCAAATACTTTTTTTTAATTGTCCATTCATACGTTGATGATACGATGCTTGCTGGGACATGGAGTCTAATGAGGTGTTGATTTAAATAGGATAAAACGGAAAGCATTTCCACACTCACTACTACTCCCAGAATCCCATATTGTTAAATACCATGCATAGTGTGCGCCAATTGGTTGAATTTGTGTTCAAACGGACACGTTACACTCCTAATATGGTGTTTCTACGATGGAACGCTTTATGTTCATGTTTTTTTATGCTAATGTCATTCTAATAACCATCTGTATGCAGCAGTAGTAGTAAGGCATGCGCAGTGTGTAAAAAGACAACGTTGAAGATTCAAAGTTTTTGTTCGGTAAGTCCACTGTTATTTACCATTTACGCAATTTGCATTTAGAAATTAACGCAAATGCTTATGTTTTACAGATCTTAAATTTCATTTTAGTCTGTCGCGTGCGAACTATATCTGCAACGGGGTCATTGTAACAATGGGAGAGCATGGATATGGAGCGTGGCGTGGTAGCTAGCTAACGTTAGCAGGCTAGCTAACAACAATAGTCAGATTGCTATTTGGCGCTCTCAGCGGGCGAACGTTTGAATTTAAAGGGAAGGAAACTATATAAAGTATTGTGCGTGTTAAATCTTATAACAATTTCATTTGAAATTATAAAACAAGCCAGTGTTGCTCAATTCACTTTGTCGCATTTGTTTTTTATGACTTCGTCCGCTTTTTGTTTCTTCAGTGAAAGGAGTTCTCCTTCCCCGCTTTTTGTTTCGGATTCCCCAAGTAACTGAAAATCACTTTCCCGACGGGAACATATCAGTTTTATACACGGTTAATCAAGGGCAATATGAAAAGCATAGTTAATGTATTACCAGCGACACACTGTTCTAATTTGTCGAGTATTTGTAGTAGCAAGTTAGCTAGCGATGGCGTCATTACTAGCGGGGGTTGCCAGATGCTGCCATTCTATTTTGTTGGATTGCTTGCAAGTAGCAATGATAGTTTTGGCAATATACCGTTGGTGTATTGTAATCTACTAAATTGAATAGCTAGCTAAACTAAATCTAGCCAACCATTGCGAGTCTGCTTAAAAACCATTCAAACAATTTCATCCTTTGGTTCCTGTCCCGCGGGCTTTGTTTAAAAATACTCCAGTCAGGAAACAAAAAAGCGAGATGGGAGTCGCAGCCTATAACGTTAATTGTGTATGCATAATAACGGGGACGTCTAGCAGATCTATCACCGGTGGCTAAGTGAATGTCATTAATTTGTATAGTAGCATGCAAGATTGATAAAAGGTGTATCTAAATTCGTAAGAAAGTTTATTTATTTATTTGCTCCGCATTGCTTTTTTGTGTAGTTAAAATAGGTCAATCGTCAATAAATATGAGGAAGCTTGTCTCCGCGTGAAGTTATATCATGGATCGCTGAAATTGTAGAATAAGACTTCTAAATGGAAATAACACAATGTTTTGACCAATGTGGTGACCCGCCCCTTTCCCCCAGGGGAAAGCATTACAGCAGTAACGTTACAGTGCTATTACTATTCTGCATGGCATCCTTTGGTGATCTATTTGTTCTTTCTCGGTAGGTTTCTTTCTCCCATAGATCGTCATGTTTGGTTTTCACAAGTCGAAAATATATCGCAGCCATGAAGGATGTTGCATTTGCAAAACCAAGTCCTCCAGTTCACGCTTTACTGACAGCAGCAGATACGAAGAAACCTTCAGGCTATGTTTTGGGTAAGCTTTAAGTGTTAATGGCATGATAACATTGCATTCATCAAATACTTCCTTTTCAGGGAGTATTAAACAATACACACTTATTTCTGTATTGTAATTCATGTTAATGCTGAGTTTGCACCAGTTTTTGTCCCAGTGATTGTATGCCATAAAAGGTCAAACAAGTGATGGTCAACAGATTGAATTGGGAAGATATTATTAACTAGTCTAGGATTGATTATAGGATGCCTTACCTTGTTTTTTTGCTGTCTGAAGAACAGCGATGCTAACTTTGTGGTGCTTCATATATAAGGTAATGTTATGTAACGATGTTTATTGATTTGCTTGAGGTGTATTGTTTATTGTGCTTTTGTTTTCATTTCCTTGATTATTTATCAAGGTTGTCAGAGGATCGTGTGGGAGACATCTGCAATGCCTGTGTGCTGTTAGTAAAAAGATGGAAAAAACTGCCAAAGGGCTCTAAGAAGAACTGGAACCATGTATGCACCATCTTTTTATTTTAGTTCACTGAGGATTCACTGTGAATTTTCATGTAATTGATGCTATGTGGAAGTTGAGTGATTGACATGTATTATATGACATTAGGTTGTGGATGCAAGAGCTGGGCCTGGCTTCAAGCTAACCAAACCCAAGAAGATGAAGAACAGCGATGGGAAGAAGAAAAACAAACTGAAGAGGCTTCACAAATTCAAAAGACAAAGTAGGTCTCTTGTTGAATCAACAAAATTATAGAATATATACTCCAACATTACTACTGAGTTATACTGCGTAAGTCTTTGTTTCACTTTAGTCATTAGGCCCTACTTGGAGGATCCCGGTAGACATGCAGATGTTGCCTCTAAGTCATGTATCATGAGAGAATGCCACCAAAATGGTTCTGTTTGTCCTTTCAGACTCTGATGCCCACAGCACGACCTCAAGCATGTCTCCATCCCAGTCCCCCAGCTACGAGTCAGATGACGGCTCAGACATTGAGTCCAAACAGAGGCGCCCCACTCCTTCTGTCTTTTCCTTCCTGGACCGTTCTTACTGGAAAAGGTATGTCAATGAAGTATATGAAATTGAAGTCTGTCTTAAAAATCTAAGTTTATAATTTAGTACTGTAGTTTTATCTGGGACAATTCTGCAGAAATTTAGTTTAGGACAAACTATTGAATGGATACTTCATCCTCTTCCCTGTAGACAAAAGGTGTGCTGTGGGATTGTGTACAAAGGGCGTTTTGGTGAGGTGATGATTGACCCACGTCTCTTCAAGCCCTGCTGCAGCTCCAAGAAGCAGGAGACGTTGGTTCCCATGCAGGACACACACCTTCCCCTTCCCGCCATTCACCCCCCGCCTCTCCTGCTACCAGAGGCCCTGAAAGAGGACTGGTGATGGCTCTTGAGCATCCCCTTGGGGTGTCAATGGCACCCGACAAGTTGTCTCCAGTGGCAGACTACCCCCAAAACCATTCCCTATTAGTTCACTGTGCATTTAGACGGCTAAATGATTTTCCTATTTTTGCTTTGATATGTGTTTTTGTTTTTTATACATTCATTTTCTTATCTTTTTTTAAGAAAACTAAAAATAACCAAAAAAATGTTTTTATAAAGGCATTAGTTGTACTATTTATAGGATGAGGAGGCAGAATTCTATTTGGCCTTGAAGGGCACACTATCCAGGTCTGATTAATTTGGTTTACAACATTTAAAGCTTATTTTCTGTGTTACGGTTACCAGCGTTTGTGTATATATTGTGTTCCTTTTGCCAGCATCGTCTTTTTAAAGAAACATTTTACAGCTGTCTAATTGGCAATGAAGTGTTCATGTGCTGATATGCAAGACTCCACCAGCTACATTTCTAAAAAACAAAACAAAAAACAGCTTATTTGCATTGATGGAATGGACATTTTCAAGTGTTTTCTTATACTTATGTTCCCCTGACACTCAAGCAGATTCATTTGATTTATAGCATCTTAATATATAAAGGGTTATGGGCTATGAGAGTATTGGGGGGGGGGTCTTGAATGGCCTTTTAAATGTATACATGCATGTGTTGTCTCACTCTCCCACACATGCATGGTTTGGCAAGAGCTGAGTAGTATTGTACATTGTCAGATTTGTAAACACTCCGTACCATGAGCTTATCCATTGCTTTTCCAGCAGTTTCATGCAAGTGAATCAAGATAGATTGAGTTCGACCAAGCATGCAGAACTCATTTTTGTTTTGGAATGAAAACCAGCAATTATTTATTTGTAGTTTGTAGTCTTCCATGAGCTGAAAATGCACATTTTATAACCATATTTTGAAGTGTTTTTGTATATACACTTGTGAGTGTTGGCTATGAGAACTATTTTAAATTACAGGATTGACAACTCATATTTTTAAATCACTAAATGTGTACAGATATGAAAATATTTAGATTGAGGCTTTCTTTTATGGCATCACTTGTAATTTATTCATTGGCCAATAAGTGGCTAGCCTAATCCCCAAGTTTGTCACAACATTTCAGGGGGTTGTGTTTGGTAAGGCACAATGCAGCAAAGTTTTAGCAACCAATTATGAAAATTAGCAGTGTGGTGTTGGACAACTTCCGGCAGTAACACAGTTTGTGCCTGCTGAATACCACCCATATCTTTGTCCTATGAGTTGAAGGCTAAAGCAATACTTACACTATTAATGTTCTGTGTTTGTTGGCATCTTGTTATTCTGTTATTGAACGTGTATTTTATCATTTGTTTTGTTCATCGACAGAAAGCAAATCAAAGCTGAGACTATGCAGACATTTTGAATGTGAGAAATTACCTAAATGTTAAAGGAGCAACGTTTGTAAGTCCATCTCTGCCTCGTAGCAAATAGATTTTTCAGCTTTTCATTTTTTTTAAGTGATATTTCATAATTATAATGTGGCTTTGCCTCAAGGGACAACATACGTTTATGGTTAGTGGTCGAGTCAAACCCATAAGATGTGTACCTCTGTTAAATAATGAACAGTTTTGCAGTAAGTGGCATGAATTATTATCAGTTTGTTGTCAGACAGGTAGCCTGAGTGCCAGTCTGTCTGTTCTGTCATGCCAACTTCTTGTTACTCTTTGTCATGCCAAACATTGTATGGCTTGACAATGATATCAATGGTGTTTGCAAGAGCACAAACAGATCTGGCACCTGGCTAGTAGACAGGGTATCCTGTTGTGCAAAGTTATTTATTTGCTGTAACTGAACTTCATCACAGAATGGTTTGTGTGAATATACTGTGTAACCTTGGTTATCAAAACAGTTACTTTTGTGTGGCAGGTTAGTTGAGTGTTACAAATCTTTCTGTGATTCTTAAATAATGTCATTAAAAGGAGAGCTGCTGCTTACTTTTATCAAGATGGAAATTCTAAACGGTTTTTGTATATAGGGAAATGCCTATTTTATTGCCGTTTGCGTGGTACATTTGATCATATGAGGTGTGCCTTATAAGAATGAACGTTCCTTTTACATTATGAAATTCAACCTGTAATGTAATTTAATATGTATTTATTTCAAATCCATTTGGAAAACTGATTCTGTTAATTGAACCGTTAGGACCTTCAAGTCATTTTCATTTTGTGCACTTTCGATTTTGTTATGTTTTTGTCTATATTGTTATTCTGTATCTCAACAACTACGTTAGTTCCTGTCTTGTAATAAAACATAAATCCTTTTTGGGTCTGCGTGATCTCATTTCAACCGCTAGATGGTACTCAAACCTTAACACTCGTTTAGTCATCGTAGAGATTGGAGAGAGGGTTGGTTTAAATTTAAGCAATGAATAATGCTTTTTATGAGTTGCATTTGACTGACTTTTTTTCACTAGTTCTGTATAATAGCTCACAACTATACTGTTTTAATTTCGTCGCCAGTACTCTTAGGAAGTGGCATATCAGAAATGTCAACCCACCTTGTGAAAGTACGGCTAGCGCCTCACGGGAGCAGTGCGCAGAATCACTGATCACAGGTGGGCCTACGAGGCACAGAATGTATGTTGCCCAAACCTCTCATTTTCATTCGGATAATTGAACATTGAGAGGGTAAGGCGCTCAGTATTCGCTTTGCCTCTGATGTTGAACACAAAGGCGCCTAACGTAGCTCGCATGAAGGCTTCTTCAATATAAAGCCGCATTCACGTCAGGCGAAAGGTACCAGAATCAAATAATAGGAAGCTCCAGGCAAATAATTTACTTTCATTTTAACTCAGAGGTCCCGAGATTCCGACATGACATGACGCAGCATAAATCCAAGTTCCAATGTCGATTGCCTATTCAATGTCTCATTCATCTCTTGTCGGAAACTCAGAAAAAATCAGACTTGCTTAAATCATGTTCGGAAATGTAAGATTTGCCAACTCGTTGTATAAGGATGAACCCGAGTTTCGCACTTGGGAAGTATCAGTATGAACCAATAGTAAGCTCTAAGCAAATAACTTACGTTCATTTTAACTCGGAGGTTCCTAGTTCCAACAAGCACATGAACGCGTCATACTCGTTGTAGATAGATGACACCCTAGTTTCCCACATGAGAAGTATCTCATTATCAACCTAAGCTCTACGCAAATAACTTACATTGATTTTAACTCGGAGGTCCTGGAGTTTCCGAAATTATTTGAACGCTGTAAAAGTCTAGATCTATGTGAAATTATATTCACTTGAATACAGAGGAGCGCGATTCAACGCAGCTTTGCGTGCGCTCCTATTTCAACAAAAACGAGTTTTAGACAACAGACGGATTTCAAAGGATGACACTTTGATCGCCGACAAAGACTCTAGACAAGTCTGGAGCAGTCAAGTGTGAAATACAATGGGATAATTTATGGCCACCATTATTTCGAGGATTGGGCATTCAGAGATGCCCGCCTCATATACAACAGGAGGATGAAAAAGAACATAGAACAGGGCACGGTGCAGATTTGCGGAGTTACATTTATTTTACAAAGTCAGGCTTTTAAGGAATATTTCGGGAACCACTCTTTTCGTCCAGCCAGAAGAGAGACACATGTCCTAGGCCTACTTAAAATACGTTAGGCTATAATTGTATGGTTATAAAATCAGTTATACAGCCTTATCTAATATTCTCAATTGCTTCTGTTTTCAGTACTCTCTCTCTCTCTCTCTCTCTCTCTCTCTCTCTCCAAATTCAAGTAAAGGGCTTTATTGACATAGGAAACATTTTTACATTGCCAAAACAAGGGTAATAGATAATAAACACAAGTGAAATAAACAATCAGAACTCAATAGTAAGCATTACACTCATAAAGTTTAAAAATAATAGAGACACTATCTCTCTCACTCAGACACACGCACACACACACACACACGCACACGCACGCACACACACACACACGTACACTCTTTTCTCTTTCCAAATCCACTCGTGAAGCCGACTGACAGGCTAGAATGAAAATGAGGCGGACACTTGGTCAAGACTTCAGTGCAAACGCGTCCTTTTAAGGACACCTCCAAAACTCGGATCATATCACCATGGGAGCTATTTGTAGTGCAAGGGACTTTTGTTTGTTTTTGCTCTTGTTAAATACTCGCCAAATCGCCGCTCTTCTAGAGAATCCAGGTGCGTTGTATGAGTTTCAAAGGCTGTTTTTCTGCACTTTTATAAGAGTGTTTGCGCTCATGTTGTTGTTGTTTTCAAATTATGTATAGTTTCCAACTACTTGGCAGACTTTATTTTGTTTTACATTATTATAGTTTGCCCACTCAGTTTTGGCTTCAATTGTACAAATTGGATCTTGATGAATCTCTTTTGTCTGTTTGCTTTTTTAACGAAGTCCTACATTTTAACCAACCTACTCACTTGTTTTCAGATAAAATGAATAACAAATGTACCAATGATAAGGAATGGGTCCTGACTTGTATTTTTTCTTAATTTTAGTGGTGGATCAGGTTCAATCGGATCAATGTTTTGTTAACTTTAGTACTCAGAACCTGGCGAATTAGACTTTTACCTATTTAACTGAAATGATTCAGCGTTGAATTGAATATTGGGGATTTAATGAGGACCACATTAATCTCATAATCTTAATGTACATGACTAAAATACAGATTACGAAATGTTGTTTCTGGTAACATTTTATGCCATAATGTGGATTTCAAATCCAGATGCATGCGCAGAAGGAAGTGATGGATGTCACATTGATGCTATTTGTCAAAATACCCAAGCCTCTTACAAGTGTTCGTGTAAAGTAGGCTTTAAAGGCGACGGTAAACATTGTGAAGGTAATTATCTCCTCTGTAATTCCTTGTTCCTTTCCTTGTGTATTGGGATCATATGAGACACATTTGAATTCTTTGGACCAATAGTTCCTTGGATTTCAAGACAAGTTTCAATGACATTTTGATTATATATCATAAACCTTGGCATAATGCATGACTTTTTATTTAAATGATGTGGCCCATTGTTTGAAAGGACCCTTTTCCATTAAATGCTCAAATGGCAAACATTCATCATTCTCGACTTGACTCCCTTTTAGACATTGATGATTGCGATATCGAGTACAATGGTGGCTGTGTACACGAATGTAACAACATACCAGGCAATTATCGTTGCACTTGCCATGATGGATTCAATTTAGCGCACGATGGACATAATTGTCTTGGTAAGATACATTTCAGACTACAAGGTAAACAACATTTGATGTATTGAGTGTCTGACAATCATTTCGCAGATATAACTTTAGGCCTATACGGTGAATTAAGGTGGCATTAAAAGTGTATAATTTCAATAGGGAATTCGTTTCTATTCTGCTAAAACCATTGAACAATGTGTGACAGCCAGGTAAATAGAGATTTGTTGTAATATTTCTTTATAGTTTTCATGAAGACAGCCTAGGAATTCATGAACATTCATCCAGTTATTTCATTGTTCTGAGAAGTAATGTCCTGGCTCTGCCTGCAGATGTGGACGAGTGTGTCTTCAACAATGGAGGGTGCCAGTATACATGTGTCAACACCATGGGGAGTTATGAGTGCAGCTGCAAAGAGGGCTTCTTCCTCAGTGACAACCAGCACACATGTATCCACCGCTCTGTGGGTGAGTACCCCTGGAATACCTGCCCTGTGATGGCTTCCAACTCTCCTACCCACCTTCAAATGTGTGTATGTATGTGTCTCTCTGTGTGTGTGTGTGTGTGTGTGTGTGTGTGTGTGTGTGTGTGTGTGTGTGTGCATGCATGTCTGTTGGGTCTCAGTCCATGCATGTTTCTGTATGTTTGTGTCTCAGTCTATGTGTGTGTGTGTGTGTGTGTGTCCTTATGTGTGTGTGTGTGTGTGTGCATCCCTATGTGTGTGTGTATGTGTGTTTGTGTTAAGGTAGGCTACTAAGCTGTGTCAGGGGCACAGCAGAGAATTATGGAGCTAATTCTAAAATGTTCACATACAAGAGTGTGATTGACAGCACAATGATGGATGACAGCTGTTAAATCGGTCCCCTCTCTGGGGCATTATCAAGAGCAGTCGGGCTCCAAAGGGCCCATGCTGTGGGAAAAGGAGCCCCGTGTCCCAGAGAACAAAACAAGTTAATAACTGCAACACTTGGGCTTTTGTGGCCTGTGTCTTACATTAGAATAAAGCTCTCACAAGTATTGTTGTTTTATTCTCACTAAATTCAATGAAGAGATCCTAAGGTTTTTCACTACATTGGGTTTCCCTTGGAAAAGTTACTAATCCTACCAGCACATCCACTCAGCCGTTGCAGCATAAGAATAAAGGAGCTGCTCTCTACAGTGACCTGGGAGAAGGCCAATGATGGTATTAGGATAGAAGATTCTGACTCCCATACACACTGAGTGTACAGAACATTATGGATATCTGCTCTTTCCATGACATACCATGACATAGGTCGACCAGGTGAATCCAGGTGAAAGCTATTATCCCTTATTGACGTCACTTGTTAAATCCCCTTCAATCAGTGTAGATGAAGGGGAGGAGACAAGTTAAAGAAGGATTTTTAAGCCTTTAGACAATTGAGACATGGATTGTGTATGTGGGGGGGGGGGTTTGCAACTTAACATTAGGTAGGTGTCCTTAATGTTTTGTAAACTCAGTGTATAAAGTATATGTAGACTGACCACGGTAAAATCTGATTCAAATCTTATCCACTCAAAGTGTTGGTTGTTAGCTTTGTTTCTGCTTGCCTCTCTCCCTCAAGCCATGTCTTTTTGACATGGCTTGAAAAAGCTAGGCCGGCCCAGTCCATTTGGAGTTGCACATTTTTTTATAATTTTTTTTTTTTTTTTACCCCTTTTTCTCCCTAATTTCATGGTATCCAATTGTTGTAGTAGCTACTATTTTGTCTCATCGCTACAACTCCCGTACGGACTCGGGAGAGACGAAGGTTGAATGTCATGCTGCACTTGCATGTCAGCTGAATGCATCAGCCCTCTCTAGGAAGTGTTATTGTTGGGCAGGGGGCTTCAATAATCTATCATCAGACATCATTGGTGTTGTGCAGTGTCAGTTGTTTTGCCTCTGTATTTCATTACCATGTACTATGTGTAACAACATGTGACTACACTGTTGTGAGTAGTGTAATTACAGTGTTATTACACAGGTATAGGAGAAACCTAATGTAAAGTGTAACTTCTCTTTCCCAGAGGGCCTTAGCTGTATGAATAAGGAGCATGGCTGTGCTCACATCTGCAAGGAGACACCCAAGGGAGGAGTGTCCTGCGAATGCCGCCCAGGATTCGAGCTGGCCAAGAACCAAAGAGGCTGCATCTGTATGTGTGAAGTTTTGTGATTGATCGTTTAGCCAGCTCAACCAAGAGTTTTGTTTAGATAACACATGAGTTGAACTTTGGAATTGACCCAAGTTTTGTGTTATTGGCCTAGTGACCTGCAACCATGGTAATGGGGGCTGCCAGCACACCTGCGAGGACATGGAGCAGGGACCCATCTGCAGGTGTCATGTGAGGTACACCCTGCACCCTGACGGCAGATCCTGTGTAGGTAAGAGCAGATCAACCACATCCAGGCCTACTTACATACTACTATGGACCCTCACTTTCTCACAGCCCGATTCCTCCCCTGTAAGCATCTCTACATATAGCAAACCAGATTCCTAGTCAATAATGGTGAAATGGACTGGACCCTTCTAGATATTTCCATCTGTACACTTCTTCATTCTCCTCCTTTTTGTTACTCTCACCCACTGAAACTCACCTGTTTAAAGGATCACATCTTGAGCCTGTGGATGAAATGGCAATCCTTTTGAGGAGCTTGCCATCTCTCCTGACAGCGAGTGTGTATTTCTTCCATTTGCACATGGTGGATATGATAAGCATCAGCCGTCAGATAGGAAGGAGACGTACAGTAGGCCTGTGGGTAGTATCTGTTTCTCCCGCGGCGCTACTGTGTGTGTGGGGTCCAAGATTATCACTGAGTTGTCTTCTGCTCCATCTCACAGTTCCATCTCCTGTCTTATCTGACACATGCATAGACAGCCAAACTGCATGTCTTAGGTGTCAACATGCTTCTGGTTCCAGAGAGGAACACAGAACAACATCCAGGGGAGGTAGACTACACTTACAGACCACCAAGGTGTGCACTGGGCAATTCAGCTACTGTGCATCAGCAGACAGAACAGAACAGGAGGCAACTTGGTGCAAACCATTTTCTTAAATGTTGACCTGTGTTTATTTTAGTTATACTAAAATACTGTGTATGTATCTACGTGTATTCTGTTGGTTAGGTTACTGACTGTTACTCACGTCACCCACTGTCTGTATTACAGAGCGGGACGAGACAACTACTGAGAGCTCTGATCACAACGCCACGTCCTTCACTGAGGTGGACAAACGTGTCAAACGCAGACTGCTCATGGGTAATAATTGTATAATTGCACAAATTCCACTATTATTACCCATTGATACTTTTACAACACTAAAATAACAAAACCAAACAGACTCAGCTACTGACTGAGAGAATTCTGTCAGTTGGACTATTTGAATGACTTTAGTTACCATGGGTTATGCTGCCAGGAATCAGCCAGAGGTGTTTTTCAGAGGGGAGAAGAGCAAGGCCCAGTAAACCAAGGCATTCCACAGGCTTTAGAGCAAACTGTGAAATGACTATGGACCCTCACTTTCTCACCACCCGATTCCTCCCCTGAAATGTATGTATGTGTGTGACTGGGTTGCTAGCTCAGTGTCTATGACTACTGCTGTTGTTTACTCAATGTCTGTTGGTAGGGTTAAAAAACAGACTTTGGCAATAGCTCTATAACGACAGTACATAATGTATAGGCATTTTATAACCCTTCATTCAGTATAGTACACAGCAGCAGCATGTTGACATTGAATCTATTCACGCTGGCCTTTCAGAGAACTGTGCGGTAAATAACGGGGGGTGTGACTCCACGTGTAAGGACACATCCACAGGGGTTCGCTGCAGCTGCCCTGTGGGCTTCACTCTGCAGCCTGACGGGAAGACCTGCAAAGGTCAGACCAGCCGTCCACCAAGAACCTCAACTCCATCTCTATGTCTGAGTTACAAATGGCACTCTATTTCCTATTTAGTGCACTACTTTTGACCTGGGCCCATAGGGCTCTGGTCAAAAGTAATGCACTTTATAGGGAATAGGTGCCATTTTGGAGGCAGGCCATCTTCATCTCCATCTCTTATTATTCAGTTTAATGTACTTTTATTTAACAAGCTTCACATCTCCCCTCCATAGGTATTTGGACAGTGAAGCTAACATTTTTCATTTGGCTCATTTGACTCTATACTCCAGCAAATGTTTCATATGAGGCTACAGTACAGAATGTCAGGTTTATGTATCAAATTTCCTCCGTGTGAATAATTCAAAAGTATTTGGACGAATTCACTTATAGTGTATAAAAGTAGTCAAAAGTTTAGTATTTGGTCCCATATTCCTTGCACGCAATGACTACATCAAGCTTGTGACTTTACAAACTCGTTGGATGCATTTGGAGTTTGTTTTGGTTGAGTTTTGTGTTATATTTTGCCTAACTGGAACTGAATGGTTGAATGATTACTGGAGTAATTTTCTTTCTAAGTGAGTAGATAATATGTTTCTGAATACTAAATTAATCCTGTTAATGCCAGGATTAAGAAAAATCATGAAAGAATTATGAATAATGATGAGTGAGACTGTTCTTTCTGCCTCTGTAATCATTATTCACGAATCATCTATAATCGTGGTAGCATCCATGTAGAATGTAGAAGTTCAGAAACATCTTCTATTCTTACTTACATTAAAAGTGACTCCAAAATGACAGAAGACATTATTCACCATTCAGCTCCTATTGGGCAAAACATAACCCAAAACACAGCCAAAACAAACTGCAAAACTTGATGTAGTCATTGCGTGCAAGGAATATGGGACCAAATGCTAACCTTTTGACAACTTTAACACACTAAAAGTGATATACTTATGACTTCTTTAAATGGGGGGACTAGATACATAAAGTTCTTTCATTTCTAAATGGTTAAACAGATATGTATCGAAATTCCCTCAAATAAAAGCTGACATAATGTACCGTCTCCTAAGTATAGAGACACATTTTAAAAAAATGCTTCTCTGACCAAATATATATGGAGGGGAGTGTATGTTTGTCTGAATAATAACAGTTTTATAATTTGCTTCTCACAGACATTAATGAGTGTGAGCTGCACAACGGCGGTTGCGACCACTTCTGCAGGAACACCATCGGCAGCTTTGAGTGTAACTGCTGGAAGGGCTTCAAGCTGCTTACTGACGAGCGCTCCTGTCAGGGTAGGCCTCTTCTCTTCATTCTCCTGTCAGGGTAGGCCTCTTCTCTTCACTCTCCTGTCAGGGTAGGCCTATTCTCTTCACTCTCCTGTCAGGGTAGGCCTCTTCTCTTCACGCTCCTGTCAGGGTAGGCCTCTTCTCTTCATTCTCCTGTCAGGGTAGGCCTCTTCTCTTCACTCTCCTGTCAGGGTAGGCCTATTCTCTTCACTCTCCTGTCAGGGTAGACCTCTTCTCTTCACGCTCCTGTCAGGGTAGGCCTCTTCTCTTCACTCTCCTGTCAGGGTAGGCCTCTTCTCTTCACTCTCCTGTCAGGGTAGGCCTCTTCTCTTCACTCTCCTGTCAGGGTAGGCCTCTTCTCTTCACTCTCCTGTCAGGGTAGGCCTCTTCTCTTCACGCTCCTGTCAGGGTAGGCCTCTTCTCTTCACGCTCCTGTCAGGGTAGGCCTATTCTCTTCACTCTCCTTTCAGGGTAGACCTCTTCTCTTCACGCTCCTGTCAGGGTAGGCCTCTTCCCTTCACTCTCCTGTCAGGGTTGGCCTCTTCTCTTCACTCTCCTGTCAGGGTAGGCCTCTTCTCTTCACTCTCCTGTCAGGGTAGGCCTCTTCTCTTCACTCTCCTGTCAGGGTAGGCCTCTTCTCTTCACGCTCCTGTCAGGGTAGGCCTCTTCTCTTCACGCTCCTGTCAGGGTAGGCCTCTTCTCTTCACTCTCCTGTCAGGGTAGGTCTCTTCTCTTCACGCTCCTGTCAGGGTAGGCCTCTTCTCTTCACTCTCCTGTCAGGGTAGGCCTCTTCTCTTCACTCTCCTGTCAGGGTAGGCCTCTTCTCTTCACTCTCCTGTCAGGGTAGGCCTCTTCTCTTCACTCTCCTGTCAGGGTAGGCCTCTTCTCTTCACGCTCCTGTCAGGGTAGGCCTCTTCTCTTCATTCTCCTGTCAGGGTAGGCTTTTTCTCTTCACTCTCTTTTCAGGGTAGGCCTCTTCTCTTCACGCTCCTGTCAGTGTAGGCCTCTTCTCTTCACTCTCTTTTCAGGGTAGGCCTCTTCTCTTCACTCTCCTGTCAGGGCAGGCCTCTTCTCTTCACTCTCCAGCCAGTGTAGGCCTCTTCTCTTCACTCTCCTGTCAGGGTAGGCCTCTTCTCTTCACTCTCTTTTCAGGGTAGGCCTCTTCTCTTCACTCTCCTGCCTGTCTGCCCTACATCTGGGGAAGGGGCTGGGACAGCACAGTATACTGAGCTGTTGTTCTGTGTAGGTGCTGCTGGAAGATAAGACAGAGAGGGTAGGAGGCTGAACGGTTTGCCAGTATTGACTTGAAGAATTCCTCTGAAGATCCTTAACGTGCTAGTTTAAAGCTTAACGTTTAGTAAATACTGATTTCATCCCTCTGATACAACTCGTCATTAAGATACTGCTGTCTCTAAAATTAACTATCAAAAGACAATGCCACAATTCATCACCTAGTGATACCATGCTGTACCATTTAAAACCCCAATTTCTACTACCTTAAATTGAAAAAGAATATCCCTCTGCTTTTAATGACAGATATAGACGAGTGTTATTTCGAAAGGACATGTGGTCACACGTGTGTGAACTCCCCTGGTGGTTTTGAGTGTGTTTGCAGCAAAGGGTACACCCTGTATGGACTGGCCCACTGTGGAGGTAAGACTATAAAACTAATGCTTATGGGGTATTATACTTATGGTATGGGGAAAGGGCTTTGACACCATTCTGAATAGTTCATGTTTGGGTTTTCTATAAACTAATGTGTATAGGGTATTATGCTTATGGTGAAAGGGCTTTGGTACCATCTATACAATTTCACACCATTCTGAATAATTCATTGTAGTGTTTTTAGTAGTTTTTGCTGAAAAAATAATGGATGCTTTGTGAATGAGGTGAGGTGAGAGATGCTGTGAATAACATATGGATGTTTTCCCTGCTTTCTCCTCAGATATAAATGAGTGCAGTGTGAACAACGGAGGTTGTGAGCAGGGTTGTGAGAACACCATGGGCGGGTTTGAGTGCCAGTGCCACCCTGGTTATAAGCTACACTGGAACAAAAAGGATTGTATCGGTAAGACAGTGCCCCTTCAGGCCTGGGGGCTCTAGACGGTTTGGGGTGTGTTGTGATAAACTGCTAAGTTTTTGGTCAACTGTTTTTGACATAAAATCATACATGTGTACCACATGTACGTTTTGAAACTTTTGGGGACTAAAAACAGGAGATACTTCGAGTTATTTTCTTCTCTTTCTCTTTACTGCTCTGTTTTTCTCTCTGGCCTTTGGTTTAAAACCTGGGACAAAAGTAGAATAAAGGCAATTGCTGCTGTTCCCATTTTCTTCTTGTCCTTGGATAGGTTTCACTCTTTTCCCACAACTTCTCACAACTTCTACCCTCCTCCGTCTGTCTGTCTTTCTACCACGGTCCAAGTCTGCTTTTCACCTGTGAGTTTGTTATGGTTTCCATCTAGAGGCAGAGGGTTTCCCAGCAACAAAGCCCCCCTCTAAACCGACCTTAAACTGCAGCAGGCAGGAGGGAGGTGACCGCTGCTACCTGACCTGCCAGTCCCAGGTCCACATCACCAGTGGTGAGTTATCAGTTACTACTACTACTACTATTGGTCTGCATCCCAAATGGCACCCTATTCCCTTTATATTACACAACTTTTGTCCAGCGCCCACATGGCTCTGGTCAAGGGTAGTGCCCTATACAGGAAATATGGTACCATTTGGGACAGAAATTGAGTTACTACTACAATCAGTCTGCAGAGCAGCGCTGTCTCATGTTCCAGCACCCGTCTGTTTGTTTTTGTCGACCAGGCCTTTTGTGGCTCTGCCTTTTGTCTTTGGTGGCCTGTCTCATGCCCCTGTGTGCGTTTACAGGGACGGAGGATTCTTATACAGTGACCTGTGGAATGCCTCTGCCCTGCTTGGCTGGAGCACAAAGGAATGGAAGTGGCTCGTATTGCTTGGGCAAGTACACACCATCACAGGTCTGCATCAGCCTCTGTCACTCCAGCCTGACCTAAACAACCAGAAACACAACATATAAAGACAAAACAACGTCATACCAAATCAAGTCTTCAGTATTCACATTTTCATTTACAGACATACGGAAGTCAAGGGATTTTTCCTTTTTATCAAAGGTGAACAATGTGCTATTATTTCCTTTGTACCGTAGGACCAGAAATGTCAAGTGTCCTGCGAATTAAGACCACAGCCACTTTTAAGTCTGGCACAGGAAAGTGCAACTTGAAACGTAGTCAAGAGAGGCTGAAGGAGAGCCTGAACGCAGCTCACTCAGGTACAGCGGTTTCTAACAAGTCCAACAGCTCCTCATTCATTAAAACAATGCAGATTAACCTGGCACTGCCTACATATCATGCAACAAACTTGATAACAGGAACCAAACCCCGAGGCTGCTTAGATTGTAGTAAACTGGGAGTGAGCTAAATATGAAAGAAATACGTGGGGGGAAGTAGTGCGGTCTGAAATGTTTTGAATGTCTCAGCACTGCACATTGGCTGGCATTGACAGGGGAAAACGTAATTAGCCATAGCAGGCCTTTCACTTGGCCCCTACCCAGCTATCAATCAAACGGACTTCCAATTGTTGGATCAAATATTTTCTACAATGAGTTCCGGCATGGTGTTCAAATAAAAAGGGAGCTTTTCCCACTCTCCTCTCGTTACCCCCCTGTCCAAAGGCAACAAAAAGGGCAGGAGGAAAAGAGTGCATGTTTAAAGAATGATTAGAAACATCAGTACTTGAACAGTGCTAGAGGTATCACTACAGACCCTGGTTCGATCCCGGACTGTCTCTCAACCAGCCGTGATCGGGAGTCCAATAGGGCGGTGCACAATTGGCCCAGCGCTGTCCGGGTTAGGGGAGGGTTTGGCCGGTGTAGGCCGTCATTGTAAAATAAGAATTTGTTCTTAACTAACTTGCCTAGTTAAATAAAGGTTAAATAACAAATTAAACCGCACAAAGGATATAATCTCCTTAGATTTAAGTGTTGTGACATTGCAATTAAGTTTTATCCTCACTCTACCTGCTACAGTTAACCAGTTATACACCATATAGTTATTCAGTAACGTGTGTGTGTGTGTTTGTCTCCATGCATGCATGTGTGTGTGTGTTTGTCTCCGTGCATGCATGTGTGTGTGTGTGTGTGTTTGTCTCCGTGCATGCATGTGTGAGTGCATGTCCATGTCCTGTGTGGCTGGTCGTGTCCACAGACAGCAGGTCCCCCTTCACGGAGAACGTCCAGTTCAGCTATGTGCGCTTGCGCTGCAGCTCGTCTGGCCCCCGGATGCAGAGCCGCCACGGCAGGAAGGCGGGTTACGAGGAGGAGGGCTCCGCCATCACGGCTGAGTTTGAGTTGGATGTGAACCTAGAGGAGGTAACAGGTTGGTCTCTCTGCCCTGCCCTGCTGTGACCCCAGTCCTCTGGCTGACACTCTGCTTCCTGTTTCTCTCTCTGCTCTTGCTTTTCGTCACTTAACAAGCCAAACATGTGAAAGTATCTCCTGTTTTGAGGTGGTGGGATCTTTGGGGAAGGTGTAGGTTTGGAGGTTTCTCTTGTATTCTGAGGGAGCAAGTGGTTGATCAAATGTTCTGGTGTCTGTGTGTTGGAATGGATATGTACACAAGTGTGTGTGTGTCTGTCTATTTTAGTACCGGTATGTGTGTGTGGTTTTGTTTGCGTGTGCATTGTGGTCTCATTGCGTTGCAAGGACAGTTTTGGTATCTGGTGTTTCTCTCAGCAGAGAGCTGTGACCTGGGCTGTGTGCGCCGGCGCTCAGAGAAGAGGCTGAGGAAGACTATCCGTACCCTGAGGAAGTCCATCCACCGGGAGCAGTTCCACCTCCACTTCGCTGGCTCTAACTACGAGCTGGCCAAGAGGCTGGCCCGGCCGGTGGACTTACCGGAACACTGTTGGAAAGGGCAGGTACTGGTGGACAGGAAGTGTGGTGAGTGAGCATCTTAAATGTTCTGAGTATCATAAGATTTAGGTATAAATGTATGTATAAAATGAGTAGCATCTTGAGTGTTCTGAGTATCATAAGATTTAGGTAGAAATGTATGTATAAAATGAGTAGCATCTTGAGCATCTACCTGTATCTGTTTCTGCCTGTATCTGAGCCACCCATGGAGTCAAGTCCTGGCTCCCACACAGAGCAGCTCATAGTCATAGCCATGCCAGCAAGATATATATAGACAGGTTTGTTTATTGATTGGATTTGGAGCAGGTGTTGGCCAGATTACTGCCATATTTGGGTGTCGACATGCTGTAATGAGCTAGTATGGGGAGTGCTTGCTCGGCTCGCATGGAGAAAAGAAAGCCCGTTGTTGACTGGCTCGCAGAGCTAGGAGATCTTCCAGCATCTCCGTGGGATAAAGTGCAACAGAAGGAGTGATGGCAGCCGCTAGCTTTTGCTGTTGATTCCGCTGGTCCTATTTAGTTTTACAGCCATAATGGAGGAAAAGTCTATTAGCTTTAATGACACCCTGTCAACATCAGCAGTGGAAAGGAGGTTGGCATGTGTTTTCTCTGTCGGAGGGGAGGGGAGCAGAGAGCTGCGTGGCCCCAGTTCAGGGCCTCACAGTAAGCTGAGTAAGCCCACTGCCTGCTGCTGCATTCTGCCTGTCTGTCTCAGTGTGGTCAGTAGAAGAGAGTCAGTTTTCTGTCCACCGTTAACTCTGTAATGATTGGTCGTCTACCTCTAGAGCCCCTGTGCCCCTGTGTTTTTAAGGGGTCTGAAGACTATTGTAGATCGACCTCTCAAAGCTGTTCTAGCCTGCCTCTGTCTTGATCCAGAGCTCTCCTCTCTTTCCCCCGTCCTTATTGAGGTTGAGTGGGTGAGGATGGAGGGGGTTGAGTGGGTGAGGATGGAGGGGGTTGAGTGGGTGAGGATGGAGGGGGTTGAGTGGGTGAGGATGGAGGGGGTTGAGTGGGTGAGGGTGGAGGGGGTTGAGTGTGTGAGGGTGGAGGAGTTTGAGTGGGGGAAGGATGGTGTTTGATCCATTCTGGTTCATAGAGATTTTTAGGAATAAAGACTGCCCATAGCTGGTTAAATGTATTGATTTTCACACAAGAGGGAAATAGTCTAACAGTTTTACAAACCAAGCATCCCTTAATCCAAGGTATCCCCAGCGAAGTGAACTCTCGCTGGTGTCCATTTCTTTCTACCTCCAAATAACAGGAGACTAACATTTTGTGCTGGATTCAAATGACCCTTAACTGTTGATTTTGCTTTGTAGCTTTGTTGCTTGTTGTTTTTGTGTTTCATATGACTTACCTCATAAGTAAATCTTAAGTCGTAAAACAAAAAATAACTCAGAAGAGTAAAGTTACCCGTGTGTAGGATTCCCACACTGCAGTTAGTTTCAGATGATCATTAAGCAGACCAGTGGACAGGCAGGGGTGTAGACATGTAATTTGGAAGGGGGGCTGAAAGGGAGCCGTAACCCCCAGCTCTATAATGGAGCTCTATTTTTCCCTCCACCCCTGGCTTAGCTCACTAAGTGCAGTTTAACCCTTTCAGTTTGCCCACTCCATTGTAAATCCCATTGGGGCTTGTTCTCACTGCTTCATTTGGGAGAGAAATCCTCCAAACAACACGGCCTCAGCCTCACTCGTACTGAGAGAAAGCAATGCCTTCTTATTCCTCACTCATAAAATATCTAGCGCTCTTTCTCTCTAACCAAATTCTGAACGTTATGAATCTCATGATATAGTACCCGGCAGTATTCCAATAAACCAACTGGTGAAATATCTCCTATGTTTAATCAGAGTTCATTCTAAACTCAGCAAAAAAATAAATGTCCTCTCACTGTCAACTGCGTTTATTTTCAGCAAACTTAACATGTGGAAATATTTGTATGAACATAACAAGATTCAACAACTGAGACATAAACTGAACAAGTTCCACAGACATGTGACTAACAGAAATAGAATAATGTGTCCCTGAACAAAGGGGGTGTCAAAATCAAAAGTAACAGTCAGTATCTGGTGTGGCCACCAGCTGCATTAAGTATTGCAGTGCATCTCCTCCTCATGGACTGCACCAGATTTGCCAGTTCTTGCTGTGAGATGTTACCCCACTCTTCCACCAAGGCACCTGCAAGTTCCCAGACATTTCTGGGGGAATGACCCTAGCCCTCACCCTCCGATCCAACAGGTCCCAGACGTGCTCTTAGGGATTGAGATCCGGGCTCTTCGCTGGCCATGACAGAACACTCACATTCCTGTCTTGCAGGAAATCACGCACAGAACGAGCAGCATGGCTGGTGGCATTGGGATGCTGGAGGGTCATGTCAGGATGAGCCTGCAGGAAGGGTACCACATGAGGGAGGAGGTTGTCTTCCCTGTTACGCACAGCATTGAGATTGCCTGCAATGACAATAAGCTCAGTCCGATGATGCTGTGACACACCGCCCCAGACCATGATGGATCCTCCACCTCCAAATCGATCCCGCTCCAGAGTACAGGCCTCGGTGTAACGCTCATTCCTTCGATGATAAACGGGAATCCGACCATCACCCCTGGTAAGACAAAACCGCGACTCGTCAGTGAAGAACACTTTTTGCCAGTCCTGTCTGGTCCAGCGACGGTGGGTTTGTGCTCATAGGCGACGTTGTTGCTGGTGATGTCTAGTGAGGACCTGCCTTACATCAGGCCTACAAGCCCTCAGTCCAGCCTCTCCCAGCCTATTGCAGACAGTCAGCACTGATGGAGGGATTGTGTGTTCCTGGTGTAACGCAGACAGTTGTTGTTGCCATCCTGTACCTGTCCCCCAGGTGTGATGTTCGGCTGTACCGATCCTATGCAGGTGTTGTTACACGTGGTCTGCCATTGAGAGGATGATCAGCTTTCCGTCCTGTCTCCCTTAGCGCTGTCTTATGTGTCTCACAGTACGGACATTGCAGTTAATTGCCCTGGCCACATCTGCAGTCCTCATGGCTCCTTGCAGCATGCCTAAGGAATGTTCACGCAGATGAGCAGGGACCCTGGCCATCTTTCTTTTGGTGTTTTTCAGAGTCAGTAGAAAGGCCTCTTTAGTGTCTTAATGACTATTCCACAGGTGCATGTTCATTAATTGTTTATGGTTCATTGAACAAGCATGGGAAACAGTGTTTAAACCCTTTACAATGAAGATCTGTGAAGTTATTTGGATTGTTACGAATTATCTTTGAAAGACAGGGTCCTGAAAAAGGGACGTTTCTTTTTTTTCATGACTGATCAACAACAACATTTGCATTTCCGTATGCCTCAACCCAGTATAAGAATCAGCTGTATGTTGGACTTTAGTTTCAGACCACTTAATGGGGCAGAATGACTGTATTACTATGAAAAAAACAACAATAGCCAACAGCAAAACTTGCCAGTGTGTAGGGTCTGAAACCCTGTGTACGAGTATTCTCCTGATCTCTGTTACGTAAAATAGTGCATGTTCATTTTAACATTGGAGATGATTAGGAAGTGCTGTTGATTCAAGCTGGGAGTTTGAGTGCTATATCCCCCCCTCAGTCAGGGCCACTCTGCATGACCCCAGCCACTAAACTGCTGCAGAGAATTGACTTCAGCGACACCATGGGAATTAATTAGCATCAGCTGTTTGGGCCTCTGCTTGATAGGCGCAAGAAGTGATTGGGGCAGGCAGAATGGGTGGATTCAGAACTCTGACCCCTTTTATTGGGTTCAGCTCCTTACCATTGTGATACCATAGTGTTTGCCTATGTCATCAAATACTTGAATAGAGGTGAAAGGTCTTTTAAACCTCTTTGGGGGCATCATTTCGAGGACTCTATAGAATTGCCTCTGCATTTGAAAGGTTTCAAGGTTTTTGTTCTCTCTCTCTTCTCTTCTCTTCTCTCGCTCTCTTCTCTTCTCTCGCTCTCTCCATCAAATAAAAGCTGGTGGAGACAACGAGACGGTGGCTCCTCATGGTCATTCAGGATAAACAAAAGGCAGAAAAAATTAACTGCTCTTGAGAGAATTACATTTTCTTTCTCAAAGAAAATCAAGTTGCTGAGGCACATATAATGGATGTGTGTTAAAGGCTTTGTGTGTTTCTCATTAACTCATTATGTCTGGTTCTCTCCTGAAAAGCTCTTCTTACTTAGATTTCCCTGAAGGATATTTTTTTATGAAAACACAAAATGATTTCACTTCACTGCTCTCTGTTTGGAGAGATGATTAGATGTAATTTCCCCCTTTAAGAAGTTCTTGACATCACCAGACACACAATAATTCAAACATAAATTAGAGACGTTGTTCTACAAAGTAAAACATGAAAAGGGGGAAATGAAAGCTGATGGTGTGCATCCCTGTAATCAGGCTTTGCACGCTCTGTGAGATAACAGACAAACATTCATTTTGACTGGCTCTGTGTGTGCTTTGGTAGAGGTGAGGGTGCTTAGGATGGTATGTAGAGTTCTTTCCCCAATGCACACCGGTGTTATGTGAAGTGTAAGAACTTGTTTGATGTGGGACTCAAAAGCATCTGGAGAGCAGCTCAGCGCTCTTATGTCTTTATTTGTGCATAGCTGCAGCAGGTCGATTTGCAATGCCTTTTTAGCAGCTTAACACTGGGCCTCTTGTGGTGGGCTTGAATGCCAGTGTGTGTGTGTGTGTGTGTGTGTGTGTGTGTGTGTGTGTGTGTGTGTGTGTGTGTGTGTTGTGTTTGTGTAGCATCCCTATTATCTAGCCAATCTGCCTCATTCTTCTACCTTTTGCTAGTGATCTGCACTGTTGGAACGTACTATGACAGGGATCAGGGAAGGTGTGTTCTGTGTCCAGCTGGAATGTACCAAGATGAAGAGGCAAAGAATTCTTGTGAGGTCTGCCCAGGGCCAGAGGTGAGAGGAAGCCCCAGGTCGGTTGGGGCGCGGAATATCTCTGAGTGTGGAGGTAAGGCTCAAGAGTTGAGGATATGAGTAATCATGTATCTCCTAACTGTGTACAAGACATGGGACATGAGTCACCTTGGACACTTACTTAATCAACCATAATAATCATAAAGATAACTGCAGCAGAATACACTGAGCTCCATCAAAGACCTTGGCATAGTTTTCCCTCATGGTTTGATCTTTAAAAAAAAGTGATCTTAAAACTAGTCTCCCAGTCAGAATCACATCCTGTTATGAGTATGTATGAAATACACAGGAAGGAGTGATACCCTGATCAAAATCTCCCCACAGGCAGATGTTCTGCTTTGTATAAAGTCGTGTAAGCCTCGGAACATTCAAGCCCTGTTTGAATTAAACAGCCACACCCGGCCCCTGCCCACTCCTGAATAAAGAGAAGAAGGGGCCACCATGTTTTCACCCCCCCAAACACTGTTATCACAGCCTATTTATGGCTAAGCCACAGATCCCATCTCCTGCTTTCCCCACCAATAGACTAAACAAAAAAGAGCTATGGGGAGAGACAGTTTGTTAAAGTCAGTCAGGAGATATGAGAGAGGTTGTTCCATGGTAGATAATGTCCTTGCGTTACATCACTCCACGGACATCTGCTCTCCCGGAACGTAGTCTTATTGTGGAAGAGGGCTCGTCTTTAAGTCGCTCTGGATAAGAGTGTCTGTCTGCTAAATGACCACATGTACGATGGGAATGTTGCTTTGAGCAGACTGAGTAAAACAAGTGTCCCTCTGACCAGTCCTCTGTTGTTGTTTTCCCAGGTCAATGTCCCCCTGGTCAGTTCTCCCATGATGGCTTCATCCCTTGCCTGCCCTGTCCCCTGGGTACCTACCAACCAGAGGTGGGGCGCACTTCCTGTTTCCACTGTGGAGGAAACCTGGTCACCAAACACAATGGTGCCGTGTCCTTCCAGGAGTGTGAGACCAAAGGTGAGGGGTCAGCTTATCCATCCCATGTAGTTATGCCTATAAAGTCTGGATGTGAGTCCCAAGAGTCCCAAATGCCACCCTATTCTCTACACAATGTATAACTTTGTGTAGAGAAAAGTAGTGCACTATATAGGGAATAGGGTGGCATTTGGAAGACACTCTGGATTTTTAAGGGAACTCCCCTGCAGTTTGTATTTTATGGAAATATACTACATTGGTTTATGTTGGTGTATGTTGGTGTTTGAGAGGTGCTAAACCGTGGTACACTCTATTCTGCTCCTTTAGTCCAGTGTTCACCAGGACATTACTACAACACCAGCACACACCGCTGTATCCGTTGTCCCATGGCGACGTATCAGATGGAGTTTGGTCAGAATTACTGCATCTCCTGCCCAGGAAATACCACCACCGACTTTGACGGCTCCACCAACATCATGCAGTGCAAAAGTATGTATGTTCACACAAGAGTTGTCTGTGTGTGCGTACGTTTGTGCGTGCATGTGTATGTATTTGTGTGTTCATGGCTTCACACTTTAGATGTACTTAATGACTACACATAGAGTAAACTAAAACTACATGCAGGTTTCTTTACTGTGCTCAAATAAATATTGTTCCTGTCCTGCTTTGGGATGCTACTGTAGATAATTAGCGTCGCAGCACCAAGGCAGCATAAACTATTTGACACCATCCTGTCACCTCACAGACAGACACTGTGGTGGAGAGATGGGAGATTTCACTGGCTACATCGAGTCTCCCAACTACCCAGGGAACTACCCAGCCAACATCGAGTGCACCTGGACCATCAACCCACCGCCCAAGCGCAGAATCCTCATCGTGGTCCCAGAGATCTTCCTCCCCATCGAGGATGAGTGTGGAGACTACCTGGTCATGAGAAAGAGCTGTGAGTGTTTGTTTTTCTGTGTGTGCGTGCATGCATGAGTCTGTCTGTCTGTGTGTGTTGTGTTGGAGGTTAGAGCTTGTTAGGTGACTGGGTGTTATCATGGTGCTACAGTATTAATGTGATTTCTCTGCAGGTGACCAGATGTTGGTGATGAATGTCTTTAGCATTATAAGATGTGCAGTGCAGTGTTGGTAGGAGGTTCTGTATAATAGGATAGCACCTCTCAGAGATCATGGGGGTTACTATGGGCTTCTAATAGACCATTAGATCTGGCCACCTTCAGAGTAATGAATGGTGCTAATGTTGGATTTGTCATAATGTGACCATATCCTCAATTCACAGCTCTCTCCAACTCTGTGACGACCTATGAGACCTGCCAGACCTATGAACGGCCTATTGCCTTCACCTCCCGCTCCAAGAGGCTGTGGATACAGTTTAAATCGAATGAAGCGAACAGTGGGAAGGGCTTCCAAGTCCCTTATGTGACCTATGATGGTAAGAGACATCCTTAATGGTGGAAATATTGACATTTAAATTACACATGCTTAAAAACAATGGATCAAGTGTCTGTAAAATATTATTTAATTTTGAATTTTAAGTCTGGATAGGTCTACATAATACCACAAATGTGTCACCTACTTCCAATTGCACAAATAATATAGAAATATACTCTTGGGTATGTTTATATATGATATATGTTTCAGAGGACTACCAGGAACTCATTGAAGATATAGTCAGAGATGGAAGATTATATGCCTCTGAAAATCACCAAGAAATTCTCAAGGTAAAGATTTCATGTATTTCCTGTGGAAAAAGCTTTTGTCTGCCATATACTACCCTCTTGTGGACACAATAAGAAATTCAGGATGCAAACTTCACTTGAGCACCAACGTAAAAATGTCAGATGATTGTTGGCTCTGTCTGAGATTGAACTCCAACCTGTACTAATTTTTGGTTTACATTTTCTTCTCAGGACAAGAAGCTTATGAAGGCACTGTTTGATGTATTGGCCCACCCACAGAACTTCTTCAACTACACAGCACAGGAGTCAAGAGAAATGTTCCCCAAATCCTTCATCCGATTTCTACGTTCTAAAGTCTTGAGATTCCTTCGCCCTTAAGAAGGCACTCTCATCAAGTTGCTTTGTGGATATCTCAGATACTCCCGAGAAAAGAGTCCTTTACTTCTCCTCTCTGTACAGAGACTGACTGAGTCTAGAGTTGACTAAGAGAGATGGCCTCAGACACTTTCCGCAAATGGACTTCAATTGGACCTTCTGGGAATAGGTGGGTAGTGGACTGTCATGGTGCAGACAAGTGGCAGCTCCCGCTATCACATCTGGTCTACATTCTAGAGCTACGTTTTTTGTACTTCGATACCACATCTATCTCTGATACTTCCATACACTCCTGTGTGTGAGCATTGCAACATTTAGACAGACTTTGTCTTTTCCTTTTGATTTTAAACTTTCAGTCTCAGGAATAAAGCTTGAAGTGGTAAGCTGATTTGATTGTTAGCATTTAAATTCATGAAAGCTTCGATTTGCATACGGGTGTAACAACAACATCTTGAAAATAATTATGGTAAATGGAACTTTCACCAATAGCATAGAAAGCGGATGAGAAAAGACTCTTGATTATGTATAACAAGTTAACTGAGGTTTATGCTAAATGTCAACCACATAGATAGTGTATACCTATAACATACATTATTAAAGTCATGTTTCACATTTAGATCAGAATTGTTGACAGAAATATGTCTGAATATGAGAAAAGAATATAGCACAAATGTGACCTGATGGTGGGAACTTTAAAGCACTACAAAGAATGTAGTGATACCACAAAATAAAGTATCCTTATGAATGTATTGTATATTGTGTAAAAAGTACTAGATGAAAATGTTAACGTATTGTAGTTAACTGCATTCCTGACACGTGTGCAGTATCGACACATCCCTTCACAACCGGTATTTTTTCTGTCCCGAAAACATAGTTGTACTTTAAAAATGACTGGACAATGAATACTCCATGCCACTGGGCTTTGAGTGAACAACAGATGCCCATGGATCAAGACTAGCTCTTCACTATGATCATTCAAACAGCTACCAAAGACTACTTTTCACTACTCATAGAAGTGAGATTATTGAGTGGTGTGACTACAAATGTAGAGCAATATGAGGGGGATCAGGTGAGATTATACATTCCAGATATGGAATGAGAGGTTTGTGAAATAGAATTGCTCTATTCACTTATGACTTAGCAAATAAATGTATGTCTATATTTTTATGTTTGTACATATAATATGTTGTAAATAAAGCAAATAAACATAATATTGTGCTTTTGCTTTACTTCTTTTACTTTCTGATATGCTATTTTCAATATAAGCAACAATGCCCAAATCCAAATAATACATTCATTATGTCGTTTTTTATATAGGCTCTATAACATAAGTTATTGTGTTACATTAGTTATAATTGTTTTTGCTCTTGAATTAAAGAAAAACTTGCCTGCCACACTGTCACCTATTGTAATTACTTAAAATTCACATTGATTATATTTTCAGCACTGTATCAGAGGCATTGGGAAATCAGAGACACTAAGAAAACAGAAGTGTTAACGCTATCAGGCGTCCTTGGGATGACCCTACCCTAAATTTACCATAGTCTCGCGTTGCCATACCTCCAAAATCACGGTGTTGTCACGGGAAGCCTGGTTCGCGACGAGGCTACCCTAACCCGTACCAAAGATTTGCATAACTAAACCAATGCCACAGCCTGTCGTTTCCAATCGGAAACAAATAGCAAATAAGTAATAATGGGGAGAACAAGCAAGGAGTTAGGGAGATCCTATTGGCCTCTGCATATTTCCGTTAGGGAACGTGCGTGTGCAATAACTCAATTCGACTTTGCACTCCTAAACGCGGTTTCTTACAACTTTGGCAATGGGTAAAGTCTGCATAACATATTTTTAGTTTGGGAACACAAATCCATATTTTCCCACTGCCGGCCAGAGGGCTTCCATATTTAGTAGTGAGTGGAAACGCCAAGCGGATGCTTCACGTTTATACATCCGGTCAAATCTGACCTTTATTTAACTAGACAAGTCAGTAAAGAACAAATTCTTATTTTCAATGACGGCCTAGGAACAGTGGGTTAACTGCCTTGTATTTTTCGGCGTTTATCCAAAATCACACGACGAACCATGGCGGAGTTAGAGCCTACAAAAAGACGCCATTACATTTATCTTTATAAAGTTAACATTTTAAAAGGTCAGCTCGGATATTCGATCTTTCGGTTCTAGTCCAGCACTTTAACCACTAGGCTACCTGACGCCCTGGCTATCTGCCATAACCTTTTACATTGTAACTTTATAAAGATAAATAGTAATGGCGTCTTTTTGTAGGCTCTAACTTCGCCATGGTTCGTCGTATGGTTTTTGGATAAACGCCAAAAAATAAGGTCTGTTGTAAACGCAGGTTTAGGCGATTTTATACGCTTTGTTCTATGAGATAATCTAAGAGGGGTATGCACGTCCCAAGGATTCCGGATAGCAAGGACCCTCAAAGAAAGGCCATCATTGCTATAGGTTTTGTTCCGACCAGCTGTTTGGGGAATGCTATTTACGCGCACAGGAAGAGATGTCAGCTGATCAGTCGAAGGAAATGTTTGATGCTAGCAGAAGAATTGTTGTCAGTTATAAAAAAAACGTGTATCTGATTTCAGTATATCGTTTCTCCAGTTTCTTAATAGCTTGTATTCTGGTACTCTTCAACATAGAAAAATGTCGAGCGTTGCCTTCAAGCTGCTCTCTCTTGTTGGTTTGTTATTGATGTCAACACAGACGACGGATGCGAAGGTAGGCTCTGTTGTTGTTCACATGACTATCATCTGCTTTAAATGCATAAAAGCAATTTATATTGACATTGTTTAATGCTAGGTGTTGAGGCAGCAGCTGGCTAGTTACTGTAGTTAGCTAGCTAGCCAAATATGGATCAGGCTAGTATGTCCTTTCTTGTGACGACAGTCAATGGATAAGTTAGCTAACTAGCTAGCTGGTAACCTGCTCTGTACAGTTACAGTAAATATGATTATTCCCACTGGCTGTGTAAGCTTATTTTAGGAGGCAGGCAGCTAGTTATATCACCATATATGGCATTACATGTTCTCTGATATCACAGCCTGAACATTTTCCCCTCCTTTTCCCATAGAATTCAGAGGATATCCGGTGTAAATGTACCTGCCCACCATACAGAGACATCGATGGACAGATCTACAAACAAAATGTATCTCTAAAGGATTGGTATGTTGTGTTGTCATGATGTAATTTAAAGATGATTACATACCGGTCGCGTTCCACTGGTTAGACGTTGCCAGATCTTACATCGCCTGGATGGGTATTTTACCAATTTGCTAACCACACTATATGTTATAACAATCTGTCAATCGATGACAGTCTATGATGTGGCATGCAACCATTTGGTTGATGCATGCAGTGGAACGTGACCACTGTCTGAGGTGTGGTGAACGTATGGGTAGGCTAACTAATTTTACAATGTCATGAATGATCTCAAATCATATTTGGAGAACTGTTACAGACTTCAACCTCACTGTGCTTTCAAAGACATATTTTGATTTAATTGTATATTTGTTTTCAGTAACTGCCTTCATGTTGTGGAGCCAATGCCAGTTGATGGAAAGGATGTAGAGGCGTACTGTCTGCGTTGTGAATGCAAATATGAGGAGAGGAGTTCTGGAACTATCAAGGTAAGTCTGGGAAATCTACCGACCAGCTAGCCGCACATGTGCCGTTACTGTCCTGCCATGGTATGTGGTAAAGCAGAGAGGAGATGATTCTTCATACTTCATGTGGATATTTTTTGCTTAAATTGCCAACGGCAGAAGGACAACAGGCAAAGTAGGTTCAAATATAATTTTATTCAATGTTCCTGACACACAGGAGACATTACGATTTTGGCGATGGGATATCGCAACGATGTTGCCAAAGTGGGATAGCATCGGCACATGTGCTCTGCTACTAACCAGTCAACTCTTGTCTATTATTGTGGAGCTGAAATGGAGTCAATGGGTTGCAGGCAGCCAAGGCCTGATGGGTTAATGAGTTTGACTGCTGAACAACTAATCAAATGGCCATCCGGACTATTTACATTGACCCCACCCTTTGTTTTTCCACTGCTGCTACTGACTGTTTATTATCTATGCATAGTCATTTTACAAATTACCTCAACTAACCTGTCCCCCTGCACATTGACTCGGTACCCCCTGTATATAGCCTCGTTATTGTCTTGTACATGTAACTTTTTGATTTAGTAAATATTTTATTAACTCCATTTCTTGAACTGCATTGTTGGTTAAGTGCTCGTAAGTAAGCATTTCACTGTGAGGTCTACCTGTTGTATGTGGCACGTGACAAATAAAATGTTCATTTGATTTGTGTCCACTGTGTTCCAGGTGACTATCATAATCTACCTGTCCATCCTGGGCCTGCTGTTCCTCTACATGGTGTACCTGACCCTGCTGGAACCCATGCTGAAGAGGAGGCTCTTTGGACACTCACAGCTTCAGAATGATGATGATGTCGGGGTATGTGTGCATGTTGCCCATCCCAAATATAGTGGTGGCCTTTAAGTCAAAGCAGTTGTTGTAGCCGTGACATTTTTGTTGTTTGATTGTGGATCTCGTATTGTGTGACTTGTTGGGGCAATGTATGTGGTGATGTTTTCAGATTTCTTTCATGCTGTAAATTTGATGAATAGCTCATAGAGAATTATGTTTGGAAATGTTTCTAAAAAAAGGTCAACTCTAGCTTGTCACAATTTCACTGTCCTCCTCACTGTAATGTCTGTTTCTCTTTGGGTTCAGGACCAGCAGCCTTTCGCCAACGCCCACAACGTATTGTCTCATTCGGCCTCTCGCCCCAACATGCTGAACAAAGTGGAGCACGCTCAGCAGCGCTGGCGGAGGCAGGTCCAGGAACAGAGGAAGTCTGTGTTTGACCGCCATGTGGTGCTCAGCTAAACCCATCCCCAGGAAACAAAAACCTGGGGTGAAGCAAAAAATGTTACTGTGACTGGGTGTTCCTTTTTTTTTTCTTTTCTATTTTGTCTGATTCTTTCCCCAACTTCCGAGCTTCATCCTTATTGGTGTTTTGTTCCTCAACTGGACCTGTATTTCATGAAATGTGATCATATAGCTCTATGTATTCAGGAGGTGATCGTAAAGAGTCTCTGCATCAGTAGGTTGAAGTGGGGCGTTGCATTTGAGACCTTTGGCTTAAGATAATGCCAGTGTCTGTATGACTTTGTATACTTTCTGATTTAATAATACTAATAGAAAGTTAGATGTTAGTTTGTTGCCCCCCCCAATGGATGATATGTGCCATTTTGCACAAGCTGATGATGATATTTGGCTTTTGATAAAGTAGAAACAATGGGTGACAGTGCACTCTTTTACAGTAATATTGGTAGCTTCTGATAACAGTAATGTTGGCAAAGTCACCAATGAAATTAGGTGAGACATTTGAGGGTAGAGTAAATAACAAACAAAAAAATATCATACCAAAATTAATCACTCAAACTAATGAAAACATCTACAATAAATGTAACATCTGCTACCTAAACTACAGAAGAAGGGAATGAGTTGGAAACAGTAAAAATGTGTAACATCAGTCTCTTGTCAAAAAGCATGTTTTTAAGAAGTGATGTATAAACTTATTTCCAACCTTTTACCCTAAACAACAGTTGATGTACAGATGTATGCATTTCGTGGTGTGAACACTCCTGTATCATGTTCTCCTGTAAGGCTAAGTATAATGTAGCATTTGGGAGACATTTTGACAGTTAATGACAGTTATCATCTGATGGTACATTTAATGTAAACATTAGTCCTCTCCTTTGAATATACGTGTGTTACTGTAGTCAGAGCCCACAGCTGTCACTGGCTAGAGTAGATGTACACCATCTCTGCACCTTGCTTGTTTTGTTTTCAGCTTCTACTCCTCTCCATTTAGATACATTTGACATGAATCATACATGAATGAGACCCTCCTTTATTCAAACTTTAAATAACTGTCATTGTCTTTTGTTAGACAGTATTGGTGCCACCATCTGTCTTTTACACTGATGTAAAACATTTTTTAATTATCATTTGGGATAGCTTGGGTGGTTGTAAAGTGGGTAGAAAATGCCACTATTGGGTGACCTAATGAAAGTGTTAACTCTTATCTGTGATAACATCACATTTGAAATACATTTCTGTAATATTTATAATGCTTTTGTTTAATGCTGACAATGTCAAATTCCTAGACCATCCTCCAGGAGTCGTGCTTCAATATAAAGGGTCAAATACATTAGCCAAAATTGATGATCGCATTGATAGGCGCAAAAAAACAGATTGCACTAATGCAGACATTGATAGGCGCACAAAATGGCAGGTACTCTATACCTTCGGAGTTCTATCAATATGATCATTTTAGTACAGGGCTTTGCTATGCATAGTGCGATAAGCATCAATGCTACAACTGATGAGAAATTTCAATAACCAATGGATTTACATTGTATTAATGCATTAAAAATCCATCATTCATAATATAGCCCAGAGGACACGAAATCTGAACGAAAATAATCCGTCTATTTCGCAAATTCACCATTGAACAATAGAACACGGAGTAAAATTACAGGATACATTTGCAAATAAAATTGATCTCTAATGACAGTATGTTGATATCATACAAGTCAATAGTGATCATTTAGTTACTTTTCAATGACTTTTGCAGAGCTGCCGTCATCGTTTCCTGTTCTCTCCCCTTTTATTTTTTTGTATGCATGCAGTCCGTTATCCAGAAAAAAAGTAGGCTACACTCGGTGAAGAAAATTCAGATTTAAGGATACTCTGCAAGAGAGCTACATTTGCGTTGTCAAAGAATGGATTGTTGAAAAATACTCCAATAAGTGTATAAAGGATAAGGTAAGGATCGTTTTCCTTTTAATTTATTCATAAAGTAAACCCATATATTGTAGTTTTAACTTAATATAATGCATTTACTGTTTTATGAAACTGATTCATGCATTTTCTGTTTTATGAAACTTGCGTGGGCAATAATGCAGAAAATCATAAAAAATTGCCACAAAAAGGTTGAGATTTTTTATGTGAGTGACTTGCTGGTTTGAATTAATAACCTAAGACCATCAACAGTTTCCCCCAAATTGTTTTATTCAATACAGTAACCTCAAAATCAAGTGCTGTACTGTGAACATAAACTAGGGGGCGCCTTAGGCCTTTTATAGGAACTACCCTAAGTACCCAATCTGGCATCTTAACTGAAATAATAATATATGAATCTTTTATACCATTCTTACCATTTGAATATCAGTCAATTTGGGTGAATTTTATTCTTTCTTTGCAGTATGCTTTTATTGAAGTATTAAAATGTTGCTTCATGCCTGAGGGAATGCAGGCTTCTGGACGAAAGTAAAAGTATTAGAACTACTCTTTCACCTGAAACTCTTTCAAACTGAATTATTGCATGTCCAAACAAAAACAATACTCCAAGGTACTTCCTTTTAATAGGACCCATCCTGTGTTTTAAGGGCCAGGCTCTTATCTGTGCCTCTTTGGTTAATGACAGACGGAGAGGGTCTGTCTCCTCAATCCCCCCTTCAGTGCCTCAGTGTCAGACAGTGGGAATCGTTTCAAGGCTCATAGAGGCTGCATCCCTCCAGGAGAAGCTTCAGTCAGAACCTTCCCAAGGTTAGTCTGACCATGGTCAGACTAACATGGCTGCTGTCTGGAAAAACCTTTCAATGCCACTGAAATGCAAGATAATAGAGTGTATAGGTAGGTCCTTGCAGAGCAGTTACTCCCTGTGCTTGAAATTGATGATGGGCTATTTGGTATGATTTATTCCTGTCTATAACAGTACAATGATTTCCGATGTTTAGAATATGAATTATTAGACATCTCTTGAGTAAATACTGTGGTTAAGGAGGGGCCCATTCTCAGAATAGAAATCTCTTTCATAAGGGAGAATAAATACTTCCATGCATGTGTTTATCCTGTAATTCTTAAAGGCCCAATGGAGCCGTTTTTATATCAATATCAAATCATTTCTGAGTAACAATTAAGTAACTTACTGTAATATTTTTTCATTAAAATGGGCAGAAATACTTTTTAGCAAAAAAATGATTGAGCTAGTTTTTGCTTGGACTGTCTGGGAGTGGTCTGAGTGGGGAGGGTAAAACTTAAAACTAGCTGTTATTGGCAGAGAGGTTTGGAACTCTCTTTGTTATTGGTCTATTATTAAGCAATTTACCGCCTGGTGATGACACATGTAAGCCAAAACTCTCACCCATGCAAACAAGCTGATTAGAAGGTCCTGTGTAGATTGTATTTTCAACCACCAATTATCAGGAAATAACACTGATCAAATGTTTTCACAATTTTGCAGTATTAGTTTCAACAGCTGTTATACAATATGATACAAAACACAGATTTAACAAAATGTTGACTGCACTGGGCCTTTAAGAAAGCATCTGGAGCAAGAATTAAGACAATGTGCAGGACATTCCTCTACTTTCAGTATGTGAGGCTGACAGCTATAATACCATTAACACATTGAACTAATCAGGATGAAGGCTAATGTGATTGGAGGCTGCCAATTTCCTCCCTGATAACAAATACGGCACAGGATCATGTCCTAAAGTGTTTGCCCAATTTCAACAGTGCTGCAAAACATAGGCGGGTGTTTATTAAAAAGGAAAAATAAATCCCATGTGCGGTAGTAACTTTAGATCTGTGGAGATGTGTATTATTTGTACATGGGGACAGCAGTGGCAGATCTTTTAAAAGTCTCATGCCAGCCTTTGGTAACAGCGTTCTCCATGGTTCACAGATTCCAAATGGACTCCATATGGAGAGAACAGTCAAAAGGGGCCATAGTGATGCCTGAGGCTGTAGCACCTATTACAAGTATGCATAACAAACACTCACACACACAGAATAGTTTATATGCCTCTAGTAGCTTTCCTTGTGTCAACAAAAAGTTCCGCTTTTTGTCCATTTTGAGATTTTTCTCAGCAACAGAATGAGATCAAATCATATTATTGCCCTATGATGCTAAGGGATAAAAGAAGATGGATATGATTACCTTATGATACTAGATGAACCACTGAAAAGTATACAGGCCCTGAAGCTTATTTTGATGCAAATTGGTACTTTAGGTGGAGAGGAAGTATTTATAGTGTGAGACTTGTCATCTCTCTTCATTGCTGTAGGTCTTAGGGCAGTAGTATTGGAGAGACATCATCAACATGAGAGGACTCGACTGCTGGTGCCTCATGACCTGTCTTGAAATTGAATATGTTGTTCCTAAAAAAAACATATTTATGTTAAAACAAGCAGTTTAAACTTGCGATTCAATCAGACCCTATGCTGTTTGGCTGCTTGGAGGCTTTCGTATGCGACTGGCCCATCCTCATTTCCATAGCTCCCTTGACCCGCTGGCCCTTGGCTATTTAAAATCTCCAGATGCCGGAGGAGAGGCTCTCACAGGAATATTTTGTGGTAAGGGTGTGGTGAAAGCTCAACAGTGTACTGGAGAGGGTTACTGTCAAATTTCTGAGGCTTTTGTGGATTCACTGAACATGACCGATGGATCCTACGCAAGGTACATTGAACCTGTGACGGGTCCAAAAAACACTGGCCTGGTCGTATGTTTTTTCCCTTTGCCTGAATGGCTTTAGCAGGTGTAAAAGGTGGAGAGTTGTAGACCTCAGGGAGATGATTTGAAAACAGATTTATGCCATCAAAACTGTGTGGACAAATTCCTGAGCCCGAGCATTGAAAAAGGTTGCATTCTTTTGTGAAAGTATCCCTATACAAACAATAACAGTCTCTCTTTAAGTAGTGCTTATTTAGGATTGGACTGTATTTGATTTTCTCATGTTACACTGACAGAGAAGCAGCGTAATGTATTGCTTACATTGTACAGAAGAAACCCTGAAGACAAGACTTCTCAACACCACAGCGGATTCCAGGAGGTTGTTCTTCGTTGTGCATCCATGCTACGGGAGCCAGTCTTTCCCAGTATGAAACAGCACTAGCACCTCTGCTAATCTGAAGCACAAAGCTGTCAGAGTCCACTCAGCACTCTTTATACTTTATGAGGCTTTGACATGTCTGAGAGACAACTACACTGAACAAAAAATATAAATGCAACGTGTAACGTGTTGGTCCCATGTTTCATGAGCTGAAATAAAAGATCCCAGAAATGTTCCATACACACAAAAAGCTTATTTCTCTCAAATTTTGTGCACAAATTTCTTAAATTCCTGTTAGTGAGCATTTCTCCTTTTGCCAAGATAATCCATCCATCTGACAGGTGTGGAATATCAAGAATCTGATTAAACAGCATGATCATTACACAGGTGCACCTTGTGCTAGGGACAATAAAAGGCCACTCAAAAATGTGCAGTTTTGTCACACAAAGTCAATGTCATAGATGTCTCATGTTTTGAGGGAGCATGCAATTGGAAGGCTGACTGCAGGAATGTCTACACAAGCTGTTGCCAAATAATTGAATGTTAATTTCTTTATCATAAGCCACCTTCAACATCATTTAAGATAATTTGGCAGTGCATCCAACTGGTCTCAGAACCACAGACCACGTGTATGGTGTAGTTTGAGCGAGTGGTTTGCTGATGTCAACGTTATGAACAGAGTGCCCAGTGGTGGTGGTGGGGTTATGGTATGGGCAGGCATAAGCCACGGACAACGAACACAATTGCATTTTATCGATGACAACTTGAATGCACATAGATACCGTGACAAGATCCTTAGGCCCATTTGTTTTTAAAGGTATCTGTGACCAACAGATGCATATCTGCATTCACAGTCATGTGAAATCCATAGATTAGGGCCTAATGAATTTATTTCAATTGACTGATTTCTTTATATGAACTGTAACTCAGTAAAATTGTAGAAATGTTTATATGTTGCGTTTATATTTTTGTTCAGTATTCAGTATAGTTAGATCTCAGAGTAAAACGACATACTGACAAAGCTGTGGACTTCCTGGAGACATGTTATGGGACATGAGTCGGATGTCTGCATCTTACGACTTCCTCCGTTCCTCAGTCAGTAGAATGAAAGGATGCTCCGGGGGGGGTGTATGAAATAGTGCATACTGTGAGTAAAATATATGATACATACTGTAGTTGGAGACTTGGTAGAAATATGGTGTGGATTCTATTCATGACAGGTAGATCGACTAGACATTTTGAATCAACATTGTTTCCACATAATTTCAACAAAATTTGGATTTGAAAATAGTAATCAGTGTAAGTGAATTCCCTCTATTTTTCACCCAACTTTTAACCTAAATCTAATGACATGGCACCATTTTTTTGTTGATTTCACGCAGCATTCACATTAGTTGACAACTCAACCAAATGTAAATCGAAACTAGATATTGAACTGATGTCTGTGCCCAGTGGAATGGCTTTATATTTGATATCTCCCCCATCTATGTTTCTACTGCTGATGCTCAGAGGGTTTGATGAGAGAATTGGTTTATGGGTAAGCTGTAAACTGACATTTGTTTGTGATGATTAGGCATTTCATTATAGAGTAGATATGAAAGACAGGCTTTATAATGACCATTTTCAGTCTTCTGCATCCTTTCCTGTGAAAGGGGACATTGATTATTGATTGTAGACTTCGTGCCAATGGTTTTGGATAGAAATGTTCAGTTCTTTTTCAAATTCTGCTGTGGCTCAATAGCTGTTCCCTTAACCAGAGCAAGGTTGAGTGGACTCGAGTGTTGACTCATGCATGTTTCCAATACTTTGAATTCATGTGGCTTGTTTGTATTTTTTCCTGCTTTTCTTAAGTGCATCGAAAATGTTCCAGAAATCAGTAGTGTAAAGGTAGGGCACATACTGTTTACGGACCATACACATATTGTTTACCGACCAAATGTTTCTTTGATAACAAAGAACGAAAACCTCAACAATTACAACAATGATTGTTAAAAAGGCTGTTTTGCTTGGAGGTAACCTACACTTAAGAAAGCGAAAAACAGACACAACTTTGGGTATGGTGATCTTAATAGCAGGCATCCTCCCCCTTGGGTATTGTTTAGTCTGGACTCAGGCTGCAGTGTTGTTTCTCAACATGCGTGTGTGCTCTGGGAGGCTTAATGTTGGGAGAGCAGAGCATGAGGTTTAAGCCTGTCTAGAGCCCTCTTATATAAAACTAACCACAGAGCGACAGGATCCACACTGCAGTCCAACAACAAGGAATCACATCTGCTAATATGTACATGTATTCTGGTAACTGTCCTCAGTGAACATGTGTTCACTGTTTTGAATATCTGAATTATTACTTTGGGATATGTCTCCAACCAGTATAATGTCCTAGTATAATTACATATAATGTCAAAAACACATTTAATGGATCTTGTTAATAGTTTAGTAAAATAAGTGTTTTGTTAACTTGTTTTTTGTTAAGTATTATGTTAATTGGTTTGGACTAATCATGGCATCTGTCTTCCAAATCATTAACTGTGTGTTCGTCATTCAGTTTGACCTGAAATTATGTCTTTGACAAACCCTTCCCTACAATTACACGGAAATCTTCTCTAATTGTTTCCCTGAGAGAATATCCACACTGAGTTGAGTAGTTATTAATTCCAGAACTAAACATAGTGTTATCTCGTAGCTGTTATTGATGAATACATCTCTCTCTCCAAACGTGGAAATATACTGTACTGGCTCATCATGCTGTCCACTTTATATGTTGTAATAGTCACTTGTTGACTTTAGTTTTCAGCTCGAAGACTTTCTTACCCCTCTGGCATGTGTGTATTTGAGACCACTCTAGCGTTGTCTTGTGCACTCCCAACTGTCACTCTCTTTATATGCTGTTAGAAGGCTAGGAAGAGTGTCAAAAAGATCCAAATGGAATGTGGACCACATGATAATGATGTCCTGAGGATAATTCCAGAGCCTATCTGACTCTCTTGGTCATTCCTATGAAATATACTGTTTAATAGACAAAGAACTGATGCAAGCTTGTGTGTGGGATAGAGAGAATGGGGCCAGATCCATTGAAGTGGGGGGCAAACAACCCATCTCCATGGAAACTAGTCCAGCCCTCGCCTCTCCAGAGGTCTCAAGGAGGGAGGGATTTGGTTGGAAAGACATGACTCTCAGTTCAGTGGGAAAGCTGCAGCTATCCGGCAAAACGAAACGTTTTATTTTTTTGCTACAATTTATCTAACGGGATTGATATTTGCTGGCATTTTTTGGGGGTAAAAATGGCTGTGGAAATGAGGCGCTACTCTGAGGTAAAGCCGGTCGCCATTTGAATTTTTATTTTTTTACATGATTGGGGATAGTTTATAAAGGGTTAACGAGGATATAGCTAGTTGCAGCAAAAGTATTCGAATGCTGTACAGTCAGAGTTCGGATAGCGCAAATTCATCTCGTGGTTATATGCGACTGTATCAATTGACAAACCTAAAGTATAGCCTACAATACATTTTTCGCTGAAGTGATTTTACCGTATTTGGTAACATAACAGTTTTGGGGATGTAACGCTATCCTTGTTGTTAGCGTTACATCCCCACTTGAGCTCTTTCAAGTAGATAATGTGAATGACAAAACAATTAAATTAAATCGGACTGAGTGAGTTGAGGCTAAATAAATTATGCCAAACTAAAGTGTACATTGTGGAGCACGAGATCATTTATTCAATTCAAAAGAGGGTCAACTGTAAACTCACTTGGGCCTCCTTGGGTTCTTGAGAGCTACGGATAATTTAGCTACAAACGTTCTGAGATTGCAACCGCCTCAGATTTACTAATGCTGTTGAGTGAGAATATCCATAATCATAGCCTATTATGTCCTCTAATGCGGATTATATTTTTTCTCTCTGTTAGATGAAGTTTTTTCCAGAGCTTTTCTTTCCAGGGGTACCTCCTGCTATCACTATCACTGCGACTAGGCAGACCCTGCAGCTGCAAGCTCTTTTTCTTGAACTTTTTCAGAACAGACTGTCTATTGTGCATATCTAACAATGACCTTTCCTTCTCACTGGACTGGATTGTCAGCAGCAAGATTGGGAGGCCCCTCTGTTCTCTGGCCAGGGATTGCATAACAGGGGCGAGGGTGGGATGTCACCAGATGCTTTTTAGGCCGGCATTATCAGACAATGTGTATGATATCATACACACACCCCGTTATTGGGTAAGACTGGTAGGCTATATGTATGCTGCTATGCCCAGTGCCCACACATCACCCATAATAGAAACCCAATGTCTAGTGGAGCCACACAGCTTTAGGGTGCCTTTTTCCATTTTATTTACTGCCATCTAAATGGCATGCTTGGCATACTATTAGCCTATAAGCCATATAATGATCACTATCCTGTTAAAGCTGTTGGAATTCAATGTCAGTTTGCCAACTTTGATGATGAGTTGTAGATCTGTGTTGTTCCCTCAGTGGTTTAAGATTCATGGGGAAACCATGTGATAGACTGTGAACAGGATCTGAGTGGAATATAGCCCACAGAGAATGACTGTATTGGATGTCACAGTTAAACCATCATTTGACTGGGTTTAGGCTATACATGCAGCAATGGATAATCCAGCCACAAGTCTGCCCCACAAGTGTCAAAAGTTGTGTCAGGTCTTTTTTCTTAGCCTTATTAAAGGTTAATGGTGCATCACTTTTATGCAGTGCCTTCAATATGCCGCATCTTCCTCCCGGTCCTCCCTTTTCTACTCCATTTCATCTCAGCCATTTGCCTTTTAGGCCCATAGCAGGAATAAAGATGGCAAGACATAGGGCCATCTATGGCTTTGGAATGGAAGCGTGGTAGTTCAACCAGTGTATGGATCCTAGGTAGTCATGTAGCTAAGCATATCTCGTAACTTGGCATAAATTGTCGCACAATACACATTATGGAGTGATTCAAGTTTAACATTTTTATTGTCAAGTACAGTGAAAAGCCTTTTCTTGCAAGCTCTTTCCCAACAATGCAGTAATTAATATCAGTAGTACTATAAAAAAGTATAGTATTGACACTGATTCACAGGTATTCTGTGTTATCCTTTCTGCTCACCACCCAGCCTTTGTAACTAAGATCCTGTACAGTAGGCTGTCACTTCCTGTTACTTCTTGTTTTTGTTTTGAATGACGGAGACCTTTGATTTACTTTTGGGTGTAGTGCAATCTACTTTCTCTGTTTAAGCAGATGGGGAATGCTGTCCCTTTTCAAATATCACCAATCTCATTCTCTCTTTGGAGTTTGGCATTACAAATACTGAGTGTTTGCACAACCTTTCATAGGCATTCTTAAACCTGTCCAAGGCATATTCAAAATGGTTTGGGCATGGCATTCTTTCAGGCTCACTTGCCATGTAAAGGCTATTGGGAAGTTAAACTGCCTGTGACCAGAAGTAAGTGCTGGGAGGCTGGCACTCAGGCTCCACCTTGATGTGTAGTCACTATCTCACCCTGGATTACATACCATTTGCCTTACTATACATTATATCTTCCTGTTTTGATCATGCAAAGGTGCCATAAAAGGAATGATATTCAGATGTATTTTCTCTGATTCTCCTTTGATAGCTCACCTTACACATTTCTGTAATCCATCTTACCTTTTACATAGGATATACACTCAGTGGCCAGTTTATTAGGCATCTAGTACTGGGTCGGACCCCTTTGCCTCCAGAACAGCCTGAATTCATCAAGGCATGGAAACATTTATCAATTGGTATCAAGGGACCTAACGTGTCCTAGGAAAACATTCCCCACACCATTACACCACCACCAACAGTCTGTACTGTTGACACCAGGCAGGATGGGGCTATGGACTCATGCTGCTTATGCCAAATCCTGACTCTGCCATCAGCATGACGCAACTGGAATCCGGATTCATCGGACCAGGCAATGTTTTTCCACTCTTTAATTGTCCATTGTTGGTGATTGTGTGCCCACAGGAGCCGCTTCTTCTTGTTTTTAGCTGATAGGAGTGGAACCTGGACTGGTCGTCTGCTGCAATAGCCTATCTGTGACAAGGACTAACGAGTTGTTCATTCCGAGATTCCGTTCTGCACACCACTGTTGTACTGCACCGTTATTTGCCTGCTTGTAGCGTGCCTGTTAGCGTGCACGATTCTTGCCATGCCCCTTCGACCTCTCATCAACAAGTTGTTATCTCCCACAGGACTGCCGCTGACTGGATGTTTTTTGTTTGTTGCACCATTATCGGTAAATCCTAGACACGGTCGTGCGTGAAAATCCCAGGAGGCCGGCCATTTCTGAGATACTGGAGCCGACGCACCTGGCACCGACGATCATACCACGCACAAAGTTGCTTAGGTCATCCATTTTTCCCAATCTAACATTAAATCGAACAGTAACTGAATGCCTCGATTCCTGTCTGCCTGCTTTGTATAGCAAGCCATGGCCACGTGACTCACTGTCAGTAGGAGTGAACTGTTTTCGTGAATGGGGTGGTGTACTTAATAAACTGGCCACGGAGTGTAGGCAGTCATAAGGGTTCAGTCAGATCCCCTCTCATCCCTCAGATTCATGATCCATAAATTAACCCTCTTCCATATCAGAGTAAGGGAGAACAGTGAGTCAGTCGTAAGGCAATGGAGGCACACAAAATGTTTTGTCCTCCTTTCCTTCTTTCATTGGAAGTTAAAGCCTGTGTGTCAGAAGTCAGCCCATTGACATATATCCTACATCTCAGCTCCCTGCAGCGGCTCAAATGGACATAAGCCTGTTTTCCACATGCCAGCTCCGACAGCTGTGCATGCTCATTTCCAGGTTGCCCAGAACACTTTTCCCCAGCTTTCCAAAAAGGGCATATCTGCCATTAGTATTGCCTTGAAGATAAAAGGGAACTGTAAACAGCTGAAAGAATTGGTTCCATCTGGCACATTGAGTCAGAGAGCTACGGTGGCAGGGACTTGTGGTTATTGTGTAGGGAGTGTGCAGCTGCCATGAATAGTGTCAACCTGGGGTGCCCCTGCCCATAAAGAGGCGAATGGAGCTCTGTGGGATGGATATTTAAGGGGCCCGACAGTGCTCAGCAAACAGCCGCCCACTCTACAAAAAGATGTCCACTGGACCATTCTTTTGAAAATCTGGCACTGAAAGTTAAAAGGAGACAAAAGCCAGCCTGTTGCGGCCTATGTGTTAGAGCGAGGCAGAGAGGAGATTTGTATGGACTGTTAATTAGGAACGGAGTTCTCATCCAGGTGGAAGGCCTTTTATAATGCTTTCATGTTAACGGAGACGTTATTCATAGTCGTTCTCCTCAACCTAAACACATGCTTGGTTCATGACGACAGGCTGTATGCACATACACCACATGAACAGTTCCAATGCGTCTCCTCCATGTAAAAGGTTTATGAGGACCATATGATGTTATGTTAGGGACTGAGTGTCTGGAGTAGCTCCTCCTTCCCCTCTACCATATTTACCCAGTAATTCAACCTCCAGACTCACGTCTGATGTCGGATTTCCAACAGCAGTCCCAAAACCTCTTTCCTCGCTGAGAACGCACGGAAGAAAAATGAAATGGTATTTTGAAGACGATAAAGAATGCCTGTGGATACATGGGCCCATACACTCCTCATGTCTTCTGGTGAGTTGTGACGTCTGGAAAGAGTTTTCAGAGGTTTTACTCTGCTTTCACTGGCTGGCTCATGGCTGTAAGTGAGCTCAGCTCAACAGTAGTTTGAAAACCTTGGAGTATGCTGATCAGCAGAAATGGTCGGGAGGACATGTCTGCCAGAGAGGCCGAGACAGAGGTGTAGTAGCAGACTGGAGAACAAAATTAGAACAATGCTTCTATTTCTGGAAGCCATTGTGTCTGTTGTTATTACTTGATTTCCACCAGAGATGTGGTGGTGCTGGATGGAAATTACATCACGCCAAGGCTACTCCTCAGGAGGTTCATTTAAGTTCATCCATTGTGATGACAAACACTAAATAACAACTTACTGTTATCATCACAGCCCAAACCATGAAAAGTGCTGTGTTCACCAAATCACATTGACATCTCATATTCGGTATGTAACTGCCAGGTGTTGATGAACAAAGATGCATAGTTGAGTGTTTGAGAATCTTTGTTGGATGATAAAGAAGCTCTTATCATTGAAGCCAGGTGCTCCGAGATCCCGCCCCTCTCCTGTTCATCCACCCTTTAAAACATAGTCTAATGTGTTGAATACCAGGCCTGATGGACAGGACAAATATTAGCACATTCCTCTATGTGATGGGCTGGCCTATGGGCCTGTTGACCTGTCAAGGCTGACAAGGCCATGGACCTAATGGCTTCACTATGAGATGAAACATTCCACAGCCCATGCACGTCACACACACACACGCGCACACCCACATGCGTGCACATACACACAAACTAGCGGGAGTAGCTTTGTATAGTATTTGTGTGTTTCGGGTCACCCGATAAAGGGCTTACTTTTTAACCATGAGTTTCCTTATTCAAGGACATGTTGAAAACAAAGAGCTCTTCTGTTCCACCCCAAACAGTCTCAGGAACACACACATACTTGCCTCCTCAACAAGAAAGCATAGTTTGTGATCTAATGGTATAGTAAGGACATAGTAACTGGACATGTAGTAACTGATATTATCTAGCCTCATGATTTCCCCCCATAATGGATATGCCTTTTGCTGTAGAATATGGTATGGCTAAGACATAATAGGACAGTTATGAGTTAGTGGTTTGGATGGCAGGTACTGTAAGTCACGTAGACAGTTCGGGAAAGAGTAAATGCCTTAGAAAAAATGTTGCCTTCTGTCTGGGGATCTAACTGTAACTGGTTCTGAGGAACCTGACGAGAATAAACATATACCTTGAACATTGTTGTTGATAGATAGGCCTGTTTATTTTTTACTCATGATTCAGAGAGATCATATCACAGGATAGTTCTTTGTATTCCTTGTAACTACTGTGGAACAACATTACTTGCTCAATCAGTGTTTATCCAGTGCGCATCCCAAATGTAGGTAAGACAAGGAACTAATCTCCTTTGATGTGGAGTGTTTTCCATCAATCCATCCGTTTTTCCACCTTGTGTCCTGTAGTTCAACAGAATACTTACTGTATGCGTTATGTATGAGCCTCAGTCATGCAGGGTCACAGTTAACCTGCAGTTCACTTCTGGTTGTCTGTGGACCCCTGGATGGGGTCAGAGTGGGTGTAAATCTGCCTGCTGTCATCCTGCCTGCTGTCATTCCCCATATGGCACCCTATTTCCTATAGTGAACTACTTTAGACCAGGACCCATAAGGCTCTGGTCAAAAGTAGTGCACTATGCAGGGAATAGGGTGCTATTTGGGAATTAGACCATGTAAAGGCAGCATGACTCGACTAGAATGCAGAGGTGGGAGGACAGACAGCCTGTTGAAAGGACAGTTGTTAGCTCCCTTTTGTCATAATTCCAGGCTGTGTCTTGTTCATAACGTTCGCTGAATGTTAAGTCAATACTGAAATTACATGTAAATATCTGACAGGGCGGTGCATTCCTGCATAGGTAGTGATGTAGTGGTGAGAAAATAGGTGGATAAACTCGCCGGTCTCTAAAAAAAGTAACGCCTACTTTCAATGCATTTTTCTGCAAAAGGTGGGTAAACTGTCAAGCAAAAATAAAGTGTGTTTACTTGTGTTTACCCTCCACTACACCACTGGTCTCATCTGAGCATCTATTCCTTGACATTTATAAATTACTGAAAATATAAGTTTAGTATGCAGTGTTCTTAAATCTCATATACCAAGTGCCAGCAGTCAGTATTTTCATAATATGTGTGCAATGCTTGATCATTTGTGTGATATTAACAGAGAGGTCTATTTTCTGGGTGACCTGAACATTAACTGGTTAGCATCTAGCTGTCCTCTCAAGAGGAATCTTCTAACTGTGACTAATACTTGTAATATGAACCAGGTTATCACTCAACCAGCTAGATTGCATACCAAAAGTGTTGGATCTGTGACATCCACTTGTATTGATCATATCTTTACTAACGCTGCAGTGCTTTGTTCCAAAGCAATATCAGATTCCATTTTCTGTAGTGACCATAGCATTGTGGTAATAACAAGGAAAGACAAAGTGCCAAAGGTTGGGCCTAAAGTAATTAATAAGAGATCATACAAAATGTTTTCTCAGGTCTCTTGCTGAAGATGTTAAAAATGTATGTTGGTCTGATGTTTTGAACAGAGGCCCATTGACCTCTTTTCAAAAGTAGTGCACTATATAGGGGATAGGGTGCCATTTAAGACGTTACCATACTCTAGCCCTAGACACGAACCATGACCACCTCTTACTGAGCATGGTTTGACAGTTTGCTGCTGCTTTGACATCCAAGGAAAGAAACTGTATTTTACCCCATTTTTCTCCCCAAATGTTGTGATATCCAATTACGATCTTGTCTCATCACTGCAACTCCCCAACGGACTCGGGAGAGGAGAAGGTTGAGTCATGCATCCGCCAAACCACGCTCCTTAACACCCGCCCACTTAATCCGGAAGCCAGCTGCACTAATGTGTCAGAGGAAACACTATTCAACTGACGACCGAAGTCAGCCTGCAGGTGCCCGGCCCACCACAAGGAGTCGCTAGAGCGCGATGAGCCAAGTAAAGCCCCTCCAGCCAAACCCTCCAATAACCCCGACGAAGCTGGGCCAATTGTGCACCGCCCTATGGGGGTCCCGGTCACGGCCGGTTGTGACACAGCCTGGGATCGAAACAGGAGGCCTATAGCTTGTTTTTTAATTTGAAGAGATGGTATCAGTCTCCACGAAGTCAGCTGGTTAACACCTTGCTATTTACACCCCAAAGCTCCATCTTAGACTTCTCTGACCCAAATCTCTCCATTGTTGTGAACTTGTGAAGTAGGTTGTGCATATAACCTATATCACTACACTTTTAGAAAAAAGGGTTCCAAAAGGGTTCTTTGATTCTTTTGGGTTCCATGTAGAACCCTCTGTGGAAAGGGTCCTTCATAAAGGGTTATTCAAAGGGTTCTTATGAGGACAGCCCAAAGAAAATGTGGGTTCTAGATAGAACCTTTTTCTCTAAGAGTGTAGCCATGGGTGCCACATGGTAAATATTGGCTGATTGCACATAGAGTATGAGAAAGGTGTTGAGATATTGCTACAGTGAAAGTTGAGACACAACACTCAAAACTATGAATCACCAATTCACTTGTTGCCCTCAACTTGGCTTCTTTGTAATTACATGCTGAAACCTGCCTACTGTTCTTGCATTGCACCAGTTGCCTGTTAAAGGGAATTTATTTAACAATCACTGCCATTTCCTTGTCATTACAAAGTGTTCCAGATACACTGAGTGTACAAAACATTATAAAAACCTTCCTAATATTGACTTGCACCCCTTTTTGCCCTCAGAACAGCCTCAATTCAAAGGGGCATGGACTCTCCAAGGTGTTGAAAGTGTTCCACAGGGATGCTGGCCCGTTTTGACTCCAATGCTTCCCATTGTTCTGTCAAGTTGGCTGGATGTCCTTTGGGTGGTGGACCATTCTTGATACACACGGGAAACGGTTGAGTGTTAAAAACCCAGCAGCGTTGCAGTTCTTGACACACTCAGACCACCTACTACCGTACCCCGTTCAATGGCACTTAAATCTTTTGTCTTACCCATTCACCCTCTGAATGGCACATACAGTATATACAATCCATGTAAACATTGTATCAAGGCTTTAAAATCCTTATTTAACCTGTCTCCTCCCCTTCATCTACACTGATTGAAGTGGATTTAACAGGTCACATCAATAATAGATCATAGCTTTCACCTGGATTCACCTGGTCAGTCGGTCATGGAAAGAACAGGTGTTACGAATGTGTTGTACACTCAATGTAGGTATAGGCAGTAAGCCTCATATTTGGAAACTGTACTGATCTGAAGTACTTCCAAAATTGACTCCTAGGCCTATAAAGAATCCTGGGGTACTCTACATTTGTTTTGATAGAACCATTAAGATTAACTGAGACACTTTTGAAATGTGTTTTTAATTGCTGCAGTTTATCAGTATGCCTGTCTCGATACGTTTTCCTTTTTTATAAGCATACTGTATTTGCTTTCCAGATGTTACAATTAAAAGTGTTTTTACGCGCAGCCAACAGTATTTTTATAGCTGTGCATCTTTCAATAAGTCAATGAAAAAAACATATTTAACCTGTCTACGATACTGGTTCCCAATTGGGAATCAACCCTCCCACGTTCAGCTGAAACGGTGGCGCATGGAACGCAAAAATATTCTTAAAAATATTTAACCTCCACACATTAACAAGTCCAATAGCTAAAATGAAAGATAAACACCTTGTTCATCTAGCCAGCAAGTCAGATTTCTAAAATGTTTTACGGCGAAAACATAGCACATATATATGTAAAACCACCACCAGACACAGCTCATTTCAATAGCCAAAACATGCAATCAACAAACGCAGGATTAAAAAATAAATCGCTCACTAACCTTTTGAAAATCTTCATCAGATGACAGTAATATGACATATTACACAGTACATATTTTTTTTTTCAATAATATGCCATTTATATCCATAAATGTCCATTTACAGTGAGTTCACCTTCAGAAATTACTCAAAAATGCCCGCAGGAAATCTATGTAGCGCGGCAAGATAACGTAAATAGACATCATAAACTTTGATTAAATATACATGTTCTACATATAGTTAGAAAGATACACTGCTTCTTTATGCAACCGCTGTGTTAGATTTATTTTTAACGTTACAGAAATCGCACACTATTCCATATGCTGAGACAGCGCTCAGTTCCAAGCTACATTTCCACGTAATGTTGGAGTCAACAGAAACACAGATTTAAGCATAAATATTCCCTTACCTTCGATGGTCTTCGTTCAGAATGTTCTGGAAGGCTTCATACTTACCCAATACATCGTTTGGTTTCAAGTCTTGCGTCTTTGTATTAGCTACTGCTAATAACATCAGCTGAAATGCACCCAAAACGTCCTCTGGTCCGGAAAAGTTGCGCATCAAAACTTCAAAATTACATATTATATGTCGACTAAACAGGTCAAACTAAGTGCAGAAGCAAGCTTTATGATGTTTTAGACACGCAAAACAAACTTCAATTCAATCGGCCATCGTCTGCTCTTCTCTTGAGTGCTGGAACAAAGGAATGGCTGGGACCAATTCGCGCCCATACGCACAGCCTATTCTCTCGTGGCACGCACTAATTTCACTCCCATAGGGTCAATTCTCGCGGGATTTGAACGATTCAAAGCTCTAATGAAAGAGGACATCTAGCGGAAGAGATAGAAAGTGTCCCCAGAATCATAACTGGTTGGGAAGGGTGGGGGCCATGACGTCAAAGTTGCTCCAACTTTCATGGCCACAAAAACTAGTTTGGAAGAATGCCTGCCCTGTGAGTTCTGCTATACTTACAGACATAATTCCAACGGTTTTAGAATCTTTAGAGTGTTTTCTATCCAATAATAATTTTATTTGCATATATTAGCAATTTTTGACCGTTTTTTTTTCCAGTTTACTAGGGGTACCCAATCTCTCCAAAGGGGGCGTATGTCTGCCATATCCTTAACAGGTTTTAATCAAGCTGTAGCAGGTATTTAATAGAAATGGCATAATATTCAGACAACTGATATTCTGTCCAAATTTCATCTAATATTTAATGTGCTTCAGTGGTGGTTGGTGAAGTTTAAAATGAGTGAGGAGGATTATCATTTTTTATGAGCATGGCCATATTTCTATTACAGCATATTGGATAACTGTCATTCATATTCCATTCACCCAGCTCAATGTACCATTGATAGGTTTAGGCTACTACATGATACTCAAATGCTCTCTATTCCCATCATGAGGTTGCTACAACCTAGCCTATGAATTAAAGTTTACAACATAGGTCACAGGTTGAGAGAAAAATGTGAGTAATCAAGGTGACAGTGACACATTCAATAACGCCTTGCACACTCTTGCTTGCATCTCACTGATCTAGGGTGTAATCAGTAGTCCAACAGTTGCAAACGAGAGTTTGTATTGGACAAATTAATGTACGTTTATCCCCATTTCCCCTTTTTTCTACAGAATCAGCTGTCTGTGACCATGCAAAAAACCCTTCTTATCATAAGCGCTAACTGCTACACACAGCCTATATCATTGTCACCATATAGTCAACATAGCTACTAAAACTAAGGTGTTTAGTAAACCTGCTACAATCATGCAGTACAGTGTATAGTCAGCAAGCAGTTTAGCAGTTACACCGGTGGGCCCAGGTGGCAATAAGTTAATAAAAACAAAAGCTTATCTTGACATGGAAGAGTTCCAGTGTTGGATAGCCATAGCCAGCTATCTAACATAACATGTTTATTTATTTTTATTTTTATTTCACCTTTATTTAACCAGGTAGGCAAGTTGAGAACAAGTTGTCATTTACAATTGCGACCTGGCCAAGATAAAGCAAAGCAGTTCGACACATACAACGACACAGAGTTACACATGGAGTAAAACAAACATACAGTCAATAATACAGTATAAACAAGTCTATATACGATGTGAGCAAATGAGGTGAGATAAGGGAGGTAAAGGCAAAAAGGCCATGGTGGCAAAGTAAATACAATATAGCAAGTAAAACATTGGAATAGTAGATTTGCAATGGGAGAATGTGCAAAGTAGAAATAAAAATAATGGGGTGCAAAGGAGCAAAATAAATAAATAAATAAAATACAGTAGGGAAAGAGGTAGTTGTTTGGGCTAAATTATAGGTGGGCTATGTACAGGTGCAGTATTCTGTGAGCTGCTTTTGTTTGAGCCGGGTGTTTGAGTAGACTAAACTAGCTAGCTGCATTCACTAGCTAAGTGAAAAAAATACAACTACATTTCTCTCTTCCTCTTATTTCTCCTTCATTTTTAAAGAATTGATTTGTTAAAAACTGTTTAACTATTGTTTTCCTCTCTCTTTGTGTCAACTACCTACCAGATTGTATGCACTGCAGTGCTAGCTAGCTGTAGCTTATGCTTTCAGTACTAGATTTATTCTCTGATTCTTTGATTGTGTGAACAACATGTCAGTTCATGCTTCAAGAGTTCTGATAGGTTGGACGACATCCTCCGGAAGTTGTCATAATTACTGTGTAAGTCTATGGAAGGGGGTGAGAACCATGAGCCTCCTAGGTTTTGTGTTGAAGTCAATGTACCCAGAGGAGGTCGGAAACGTGTTGTCCTTCGGCTACATAATGGTGCTACTCTACAGAGTGCTGTTGAGGCTACTGTGGACCTTCATTGCAATTCAGTGTGTTTTAATCAATTATTTGGTGATGTGAATATGTTTAGTATAGTTTTATCTCAAAAGGAGAACTTTTTTAAATGTTCCACTATTTTTATTTCTATGAAATTCACTGGAGATGATGGTTCTCCTCTGAGGGGCCTCCACGGATGTGCTTTCATGTTCTGTTTTTCTCACATGCCTTTTAATGTTGGTGACGTTGATGACTGTAGTAAGGGAAAGCATGTACAGGTGAAACTCCAGTATACCTTTGGGTACTTATGGTTGTGTGCACAGAAATAAATACAGACCAGAGCCTATGGCTATGTGTTTGAGTGTAGACTAATCACCATCACTGCACTCCAAGGCTCACATTCTGAATATCTTGGCTTTCCCTGTCTGCAGAAGATCCGAATGAACCAAAACAACTGCAGTTGTTAGGATCTGTCAGGATATTCTGGCAATTCCCTGTGCTGCTGGATCAAAATGAAGACTGAAGTATGCTCTGTCCTCTCAGTCCACTAAAACAGGAAATAGATGACAGCAGGAATGCCTTCTCTCTCCTCATCTGTCTCTATAGGGCTCAGTGCCGTCTCTCTCCTCATCTGTCTCTATAGGGCTCAGTGCCGTCTCTCTCCTCTGTCTCAATAGGGCTCAGTGCTGTCTCTTTCCTCATCTGTCTCTATATGGCTCAGTGCCGTCTCTCTCCTCATCTGTCTCTATAGGGCTCAGTGCCGTCTCTCTCCTCATCTGTGCCGTCTCTCTCCTCATCTGTCTCTATAGGGCTCAGTGCCGTCTCTCTCCTCATCTGTCTCTATAGGGCTCAGTGCCGTCTCTCTCCTCATCTGTCTCTATAGGGCTCAGTGCCGTCTCCCTCCTGATCTGTCTCTATAGGGCTCAGTGCCGTCTCTCTCCTCATCTGTCTCTATAGGGCTCAGTGCCGTCTCTCTCCTCTGTCTCTATAGGACTCAGTGCCGTCTCCCTCCTCATCTGTCTCTATAGGGCTCAGTGCCGTCTCCCTCCTCATCTGTCTCTATAGGGCTCAGTACCGTCTCTCTCCTCATCTGTCTCTATAGGGCTCAGTGCCGTCTCTCTCCTCATCTGTCTCTATAGGGCTCAGTGCCGTCTCTCTCCTCATCTGTCTCTATAGGGCTCAGTGCCGTCTCTCTCCTCATCTGTCTCTATAGGGCTCAGTGCCATCTCTCTCCTCATCTGTCTCTATAGGGCTCAGTGCCGTCTCTCTCCTCATCTGTCTCTATAGGGCTCAGTGCCGTCTCTCTCCTCATCTGTCTCTATAGGGCTCAGTGCCGTCTCTCTCCTCATCTGTCTCTATAGGGCTCAGTGCCGTCTCTCTCCTCATCTGTCTTTATAGGGCGCAGTGCAGTCTCTCTCCTCTGTCTCTATAGGGCTCAGTGCCGTCTCTCTCCTATGTCTCTATAGGACTCAGTGCTGTCTCTCTCCTCATCTGTCTCTATAGGGCTCAGTGCCGTCTCTCTCCTCGTCTGTCTCTAAAGGGCTCAGTGCCGTCTCTCTCCTCATCTGTCTCTATAGGACTCAGTACCGTCTCTCTCCTCATCTGTCTCTATAGGGCTCAGTGCCGTCTCTCTCCTCATCTGTCTCTATAGGACTCAGTACCGTCTCTCTCCTCATCTGTCTCTATAGGGCTCAGTGCCGTCTCCCTCCTCATCTGTCTCTATAGGCCTCAGTGCCGTCTCTCTCCTCATCTGTCTCTATAGGCCTCAGTGCCGTCTCTCTCCTCTGTCTCTATAGGACTCAGTGCCGTCTCTCTCCTCATCTGTCTCTATAGGGCTCAGTGCCGTCTCTCTCCTCATCTGTCTCTATAGGGCTCAGTGCCGTCTCCCTCCTCATCTGTCTCTATAGGGCTCAGTGCCGTCTCTCTCCTCATCTGTCTCTATAGGGCTCAGTGCCGTCTCTCTCCTCATCTGTCTCTATAGGACTCAGTGCCGTCTCTCTCCTCATCTGTCTCTATAGGGCTCAGTACCGCCTCTCTCCTCATCTGTCTCTATAGGGCTCAGTGCCGTCTCTCTCCTCTGTCTCTATAGGGCTCAGTGCCGTCTCTCTCCTCTGTCTCTATAGGACTCAGTGCCGTCTCTCTCCTCATCTGTCTCTATAGGGCTCAGTACCGTCTCTCTCCTCATCTGTCTCTATAGGGCTCAGTGCCGTCTCCCTCCTCATCTGTCTCTATAGGGCTCAGTGCCGTCTCTCTCCTCATCTGTCTCTATAGGGCTCAGTGCCGTCTCTCTCCTCATTTGTCTCTATAGGGCTCAGTACCGTCTCTCTCCTCATCTGTCTCTATAGGACACAGTGCCGTCTCTCTCCTCATCTGTCTCTGTAGGGCTCAGTGCCGTCTCTCTCCCCATCTGTCTCTATAGGGCTCAGTGCCGTCTCTCTCCTCATCTGTCTCTATAGGACTCAGTGCCGTCTCACTCCTCATCTGTCTCTATAGGGCTCAGTGCCGTCTCTCTCCTCATCTGTCTCTATAGGGCTCAGTGCCGTCTCTCTCCTCATCTGTCTCTATAGGACTCAGTGCCGTCTCTCTCCTCATCTGTCTCTATAGGCCTCAGTGCCGTCTCTCTCCTCTGTCTCTATAGGACTCAGTGCCGTCTCACTCCTCATCTGTCTCTATAGGGCTCAGTGCCGTCTCTCTCCTCATCTGTCTCTATAGGGCTCAGTGCCGTCTCTCTCCTCATCTGTCTCTATAGGACACAGCTCAGCTCCACTAGGGCTACTGCTGCTTCATATAACTACTTCCTTTAAACAAACAGCTTCTGACCAGAATCAAACTCCCAACCCCGGCGTTACAAGTACCATGCTCTACTAACTGAGCCACACGTGATCATGGGTTACTAACACAGGTTCCTCTGGGTGCTGATGTCTGCCATGTCATGGACACCACAGCATGTGTGGCGTAATAGAGAGAAGCATTGAAGAAACAACACATTTGACCTGAACATCCATTTCAACACAATAATACATTAATATATAATAAAATATGTTTTGATGAAATTATCATGGCAATGATATGAACTACATTATCAGGCAAAGAAATATGCAAGACTGGAAGTCATTACCCTTTGATTGAATATAATGGTGATGAGAGTTGTGTAAATGTGATGGCCCGTTTGGCTCACATGCCGACTAGACCAAGCATGCGCGTGCGTCTGTCCGTCCGCCATCAGAATATCAGGTTGAAATATCAACATGAACTCTGAACCAGCTATATTAATTTGGGGACAGGTCGAAACACATGAAACATTCATGGACATTTAGCTCGCTAGCTTGATGTTGCTAGGTAATTTGTCCTCGGATACAAACATTGGGTTTTATTTTACCTGAAATGCACAAGGTACTTGTGGATCTTTGTAGAATTTTGACCCATTTTGAGTCTCTACTCCAACAGTTAATCCACAGATGAAATGGGAAACATGGTTAGTTTCTAGTAATCTCTCCTCTCTTCTTCTTTTTCTGTGGACTTTATATGGTGGTTGGCAACCAACTTTAAGGTGCATTAACACCACCAACTGGAATGGAGTGTGGACCTCAGTTCATCTTTCAATCACCGACGTGGTTATATGCTCCTAAAAAAAACAATGAGGAGATGGGAGTTCTATTTTAGCGACTGGCTACGCAGACGCTCGTTGAAGCACGCGAGCAGTTTGAACGAAATGATTGAATAACATGCATGTGTAAATATATTTTGCAACGCTTGCACACGTAACGCGGGCGATGTGGTCATCATGTCAGTCAGATCAGAGAAACATGTCTCTCCTTGTTTAGCTTGAGTCCTCAGAGCCTTCAGCAGCACACAAACTACAAGCCCCTAAAAGTAAAATCTGCAGTAAAACACAGCCAGGCTTTTTTTTTCTAGCCCTCTTGGTGAACACGTTCATGGGAAGAGAGCAAGTCTGTTAATCTTGGCTGCTCTAGTCAAGCAAAGACTGATACAAGCACACATTCCAATCAGAAGGGGATGGAGTGTCTCCCCTTTTTAGTTGGCTCTGTGCTTTGTTTGCAATTACTGGCTATTCTTGCCCACTTCAATCTCAAACAGCGATTTTAAGGGTGCACCGTAATTACAATCTAGAGACCGTGCTCTGTAATTTCTTTAATTCTACCGTTTGTGCTCTCTAAATGGATGGGAAAACAATGGAGTGAGATTGAAGGTTTCTTTTAAACAAGCCAAGATCTTCTGTCCAACTAGCCTGAATGATTCAGAAATATTTCTGCCGTTTCTGTGACAACCAAAGACATTTGTCTTCTGTTGTGAGACTTCAGGGACAATTCTCGTTTGGAGCTGTGACCTCATGATTACTGTATTTCCATTCATTTGTATGAAAAGAGAGAGAGGTGCTGGATTAACAGAGCAGAGCCTAGAGCACAGATGAGTCCCTCACACAGCACAGCCCTTTCTCTCCTTGGTTGTTGTACTTTATGCTCTGGTGTTTACTCACACTGTTAGGAATCCAGTGAAGTCATCCATCTGATATCTGATATGGCACTCCCATGGCTGAGATTAAGCTCCATATTTGTCATGGTTTTGGCCAAATATGCACAGAGGACATTGACCCACTTACACTCTCAAGGTCTCAAATTCAAGCGTGAGTGTTTTGGGTAACGCTATATTTCACATAACTAATTTTCTTATTACTGCAATATATTAACAGTAAGTAATGAATTGTTGTGATTTATAAACAACATGTACAGGGCTACAAGTATACCCTCACCCAAACAATCACAAAGACTTCAATCTGTTGGATGCTGATGTATTGTTCATGTTACGGCTGGGGAGTTTCATGTGTTGTATCCTGTCTGTCTATCAGGCGTGTGGGCGGTCCGAGGGTGACGATGACTGCCAACAAAAGTTCCAAGGCTGCACCCCGAGCAAGAGGGGCTAATGTGCCCCGGGACATCCCCGACAGGTCAGTGACATCCCCACCAGCCTCTAGGCCAGGGGGAGGGGGAGGGAGAGGGTGGATGGAAAGGAGAAGGCTCTCAACATGCACTATGATGTCAGTAATAACCAGTGCAGGTGGTCATATCCTTTATTGCCTCAGAGGACATTTTCCTCAGGTAGTAAATATAGTTTTGTAAATCTGTACCGTGGGATCCCACTATGTGTCTGTGTTGAGTGACACACTGCATACAGTAGGTGACAGGGCTCATCATCCCACAGTTGTTAGCGTTATTCAATTATTAATAAGGAAGTACTGATTGTATTCTGTAATATTCTGTCTGCCTTTTCTCTAGAGCTACAGGGATAGGACTAGTAGTATCTGCTTTTGTAAGCCATCCTCTACATTCTGGAATAGGGCCCCATTCAACAATAAACTCTTTGTGGTCTGAGCAGAGGCTTGTTTGAGTTACCATGTTGAGAGATGACATCTTCCTCCTGGAACAGAGAAACAAACAGGGCTCGTAATGAAAGTGCTGGCTATAGACTGTTCTGTTTTGTGATCAGTCTTTCCCTTCAACACTATATATACACACACTGTGTCCACTGAAACTAGGCTTAGAGTGAAGATTTAAGATCTACAGGAACTGGCATCAACTGGCATGGAGTGCTTACATCGGACTCACAGGGGTGCAACTGCAAGCCTTCACCATCTGCTACTTGGTGTGTAGTCTGTCAGGATGTTAGTTTACCTAGTGCTACATGTCCTTGTATAACACAGCAGTCAGTGGCTATGGCTCTGACATGTTTTAGTTGGATCTCTTATGTGAATAACCTTGAGAAGGGCTGCCAGTTGGAAGCTAGCTACAGCCCTGGCTGGTACATTGACCCAGTGTGAAAACACCATAGCCTGTGAGGAGTTTAAACATGACTACCACTGACAGATATATTTTTTAAGATAAATATATTTTGTGCTGAGTAGTTGTTTTTCTGTTACCTCACCATTTCTCCTGAGTTAGATACACTCTTAGAAAAAAAGGTGCTATCTAGAACCTAAAAAGGTTATTCTGCTGTCTCTATAGGATAACCCTTTGAAGAACCCTTTTTGGTTCCAGGTAGAACCCTTTTGGGTTCCATGTAGGACCCTTTCCACAGAGTGTTCTACATGAAACCCAAAAGGGTTCTACTTGGAACCAAAAAGTGTTCTCCCTGGAACCAGAAAGGGTTCTCCTATGGGGACACCCGAAGAACTCCTTTGGAACCCTTTATTTTAAGAGTGTAGTTAGCCCTGGTCTCCTTATGATAATCTACTCAGGTTACATCAAGTGTTTGAATCTAATAATTGTACCCCAACGCTCATCTAACGACCCCAGTCGAGATGAAGACAGTTCTCTAGAAACAATAACACTCCCTATCTCTGTTACCATCAACACTCTACAGAGTTCATTATGTTTCAATAATTTTTACTGATTAAAAATTGCTCAAAGTTAAGATGATTTAAGAGAAGAAACTGTAATTTATACACAGAGAGAGCACCGTTATATACTTGCCCACAACTTCCCACAAGTCGCTAACCCCCCCCCCCCCCCCCCAAAAGAAAGAATGATTCTGTCGGTAAATCACTTGACAGGAAAGAATTCTGAGAAGACAACTTCTCATAAGATCAGGGAGGGGTGCAGCAGGGCTTTGATGGGCACTTCTTTTAATAGAAAAGATTATTGCTGAGAAAATAAATGAAGTCACTGGAAAGCTGGATATAAATCTATAAAAAGGTAAAAGGAAATGAAATAAAACACATTTGTGAGAGGAAGAGGAGGTGTCTTGAGGGTGAAGCTCAAAGTGAAATGGAGCAGATGTTAATGGCTTCACTCTTTTTTCTTTTTGAAAATCTATCTATTTATCTGGGTTACTGGAAGCCCTCCTGTTGTGGCCCGGTCTATCAACAGAACAGGAAGTGACCTGTGGTTGATATGATGTGCCCTGGCTGGAGGACAGTGGGTCCAGGACCCAGAAGCCATTCCCTAATTGGCACCCAGCTCAGTACATGTGTGGCCGCCACAGTTGAAGCTGCCCAGCGCCAGAGCCAGGCTTGTTTTAACTGGCCCAGTCCTGACCACCAGAACACCCTCACAGACCCCAACCACAACGCAGCTATCCGTACTGGAGAATTCTGCACTTGATGTTTTCCTTTTGTGTGAAAAGGAACTTACAGGGGCTTAATACTGCAGTCAAACCAGCTTTTTATGACTCTTGGAGTAATCTTGGCCAAGGCGTGCCTAAGGGGGTATTTTTGAATGTGTGCTGTTATTCTACCGGCTGATTGCACTTAAATTTGGGTATAATGGTCTGATGGCTGGATATGGGGTGTTTGAATCGATATATTACACAGGGTCTGTTGCTATTTGAAATACATCTACAGTGATTTTACACTGGGGCATTTTTGACTATCACAATGTTATGGCTGCTGCTAGGTCAAACAAGAACCAGACTGAATTTAGACTAAACTCAAATATAAATGCAACATGCAACAATTTCAATGATTTTACTGAGTTACAGTTCATATAAGGAAATCAGTCAATTAAAATTATTTTTTTAGGTCCTAATCTATGGATTTCATATATGGGCAGGGGTGTAGCCATGGTTGGGCCTGGGAGGGCATACAGTGCCTTGCGAAAGTATTTGGCCCCCTTGAACTTTGCGACCTTTTGCCACATTTCAGGCTTCAAACATAAAGATATAAAACTGTATTTTTTTGTGAAGAATCAACAACAAGTGGGACACAATCATGAAGTGGAACGACATTTATTGGATATTTCAAACTTTTTTAACAAATCAAAAACTGAAAAATTGGGCGTGCAAAATTATTCAGCCCCCTTAAGTTAATACTTTGAAGCGCCACCTTTTGCTGCGATTACAGCTGTAAGTTGCTTGGGGTATGTCTCTATCAGTTTTGCACATTGAGAGACTGACATTTTTTCCCATTCCTCCTTGCAAAACAGCTCGAGCTCAGTGAGGTTGGATGGAGAGCATTTGTGAACAGCAGTTTTCAGTTCTTTCCACAGATTCTCGATTGGATTCAGGTCTGGACTTTGACTTGGCCATTCTAACACCTGGATATGTTTATTTTTGAACCATTCCATTGTAGATTTTGCTTTATGTTTTGGATCATTGTCTTGTTGGAAGACAAATCTCCATCCCAGTCTCAGGTCTTTCACAGACTCCATCAGGTTTTCTTCCAGAATGGTCCTGTATTTGGCTCCACCCATCTTCCCATCAATTTTAACCATCTTCCCTGTACCTGCTGAAGAAAAGCAGGCCCAAACCATGATGCTGCCACCACCATGTTTGACAGTGGGGATGGTGTGTTCAGCTGTGTTGCTTTTACGCCAAACATAACATTTTGCATTGTTGCCAAAAAGTTCAATTTTGGTTTAATCTGACCAGAGAACCTTCTTCCACATGTTTGGTGTGTCTCCCAGGTGGCTTGTGGCAAACTTTAAACTACACTTTTTATGGATATCTTTAAGAAATGGCTTTCTTCTTGCCACTCTTCCATAAAGGCCAGATTTGTGCAATATACGACTGATTGTTGTCCTATGGACAGAGTCTCCCAACTCAGCTGTAGATCTCTGCAGTTCATCCAGAGTGATCATGGGCCTCTTGGCTGCATCTCTGATCAGTCTTCTCCTTGTATGAGCTGAAAGTTTAGAGGGACGGCCAGGTCTTGGTAGATTTGCAGTGGTCTGAAACTCTCTCTAGATTTGCAGTGGTCAGCAAACTCTCTCCAGAAGTTCAGTGAGGATCTCTGAATGATCCAATGTTGACCTAAATGACTAATGATGATAAATACAATCCGCCTGTGTGTAATCAAGTCTCCGTATAAATGCACCTGCACTGTGATAGTCTCAGAGGTCCGTCAAAAGCGCAGAGAGCATCATGAAGAACAAGGAACACACCAGGCAGGTCCGAGATACTGTTGTGAAGAAGTTTAAAGCCGGATTTGGATACAAAAAGATTTCCCAAGCTTTAAACATCCCAAGGAGCACTGTGCAAGCGATAATATTGAAATGGAAGGAGTATCAGACCACTGCAAATCTACCAAGACCTGGCCGTCCCTCTAAACTTTCAGCTCATACAAGGAGAAGACTGATCAGAAATGCAGCCAAGAGGCCCATGATCACTCTGGATGAACTGCAGAGATCTACAATTGAGGTGGGAGACTCTGTCCATAGGACAACAATCAGTCGTATATTGCACAAATCTGGCCTTTATGGAAGAGTGGCAAGAAGAAAGCCATTTCTTAAAGATATCCATAAAAAGTGTTGTTTAAAGTTTGCCACAAGCCACCTGGGAGACACACCAAACATGTGGAAGAAGGTTCTCTGGTCAGATTAAACCAAAATTGAACTTTTTGGCAACAATGCAAAATGTTATGTTTGGCGTAAAAGCAACACAGCTGAACACACCATCCCCACTGTCAAACATGGTGGTGGCAGCATCATGGTTTGGGCCTGCTTTTCTTCAGAAGGGACAGGGAAGATGGTTAAAATTGATGGGAAGATGGATGGAGCCAAATACAGGACCATTCTGGAAGAAAACCTGATGAAGTCTGCGAAAGACCTGAGACTGGGACGGAGATTTGTCTTCCAACAAGACAATGATCCAAAACATAAAGCAAAATCTACAATGGAATGGTTCAAAAATAAACATATCCAGGTGTTAGAATGGCCAAGTCAAAGTCCAGACCTGAATCCAATCGAGAATCTGTGGAAAGAACTGAAAACTGCTGTTCACAAATGCTCTCCATCCAACCTCACTGAGCTCGAGCTGTTTTGCAAGAAGGAATGGGAAAAAATGTCAGTCTCTCGATGTGCAAAACTGATAGAGACATACCCCAAGCGACTTACAGCTGTAATCGCAGCAAAAGGTGGCGCTACAAAGTATTAACTTAAGGGGGCTGAATAATTTTGCACGCCCAATTTTTCAGTTTTTGATTTGTTAAAAAAGTTTGAAATATCCAATAAATGTCGTTCCACTTCATGATTGTGTCCCACTTGTTGTTGATTCTTCACAAAAAAATACAGTTTTATATCTTTATGTTTGAAGCCTGAAATGTGGCAAAAGGTCGCAAAGTTCAAGGGGGCCGAATACTTTCGCAAGGCACTGTATACACAGGGAATAATGGGGAAGATGGGCGACACCTGGAGGGGGGTGGAGACAATCACAATGACAAGTGAAACAGATCAGGGCGTGACAATTGTTACTAGTGAGATTCCAGCAACCAATCATATTATATTAGATTGTGATATGTTTAAAAGCTTACAGCTATTACAAATCATCTGTCAGTTGCTGCATGACGAGCAGTTTATTTTGAGCCAATCAAAACTCAATATTCTCTCTTAGTCCCTCTCCTAACCACACGCTCTACACTAGTTGGCTCCAACATGTTGAAAAGGAGCTAGAATGGAACGTGAAGAGCTACTGCCATTCTATGGAAGAAAAACTATGTTTCAAATCGAAGTGAGAAGTTGTACGAAACTGAACTAAAAAGACAAAACCAGATATTAACACTTACTTATCTATCTCAAATCAAATCCAATTTAATTTGTCACATACACATGGTTAGCAGATGTTAATGCGAGTGTAGCGAAATGTTTGTGCTTCTAGTTCCGACAATGCAGTAATAACAAGTAATCTAACTAACAATTCCAAAACTACTATCTTGTACACAGTGTAAGGGGATAAAGAATATGTACATAAGGATATATGAATGAGTGATGGTACAGAGCAGCATAGGCAAGATACAGTAGATGGTATCGAGTACAGTATATACATATGAGATGAGTATGTAAACAAAGTGGCATAGTTAAAGTGGCTAGTGATACATGTATTACATAAGAATTCAGTCGATGATATAGAGTAGAGTATATACGTATGCATATGAGATGAATAATGTAGGGTAAGTAACATTATATAAGGTAGCATTGTTTAAAGTGGCTAGTGATATATTTACATCATTTCCCATCAATTCCCATTATTAAAGTGGCTGGAGTTGAGTCAGTGTCAGTGTGTTGGCAGCAGCCACTCAATGTTAGTGGTGGCTGTTTAACAGTCTGATGGCCTTGAGATAGAAGCTGTTTTTCAGTCTCTCGGTCCCTGCTTTGATGCACCTGTACTGACCTCGCCTTCTGGATCATAGCGGGGTGAACAGGCACTGGCTCGGGTGGTTGATGTCCTTGATGATCTTTATGGCCTTCCTGTGACATCGGGTGGTGTAGGTGTCCTAGAGGGCAGGTAGTTTGCCCCCGGTGATGCGTTGTGCAGACCTCACTACCCTCTGGAGAGCCTTACGGTTGAGGGCGGAGCAGTTGCCGTACCAGACGGTGATACAGCCCGACAGGATGCTCTCGATTGTGCATCTGTAGAAGTTTGTGAGTGCTTTTGGTGACAAGCCAAATTTCTTCAGCCTCCTGAGGTTGAAGAGGCGCTGCTGCGCCTTCTTCACAATGCTGTCTGTGTGAGTGGACCAATTCAGTTTGTCTGTGATGTGTATGCCGAGGAACTTAAAACTTGCTACCCTCTCCACTACTGTTCCATCGATGTGGATAGGGGGGTGTTCCCTCTGCTGTTTCCTGAAGTCCACAATCATCTCCTTAGTTTTGTTGACGTTGAGTGTGAGGTTATTTTCCTGACACCACACTCCGAGGGCCCTCACCTCCTCCCTGTAGGCCGTCTCGTCGTTGTTGGTAATCAAGCCTACCACTGTTGTGTCGTACGCAAACTTGAACGTACTGTGAAGGAGTTGGAGGAAAGATTGACCCCGGGATTTGGTTACGTTTAATAAGGAGAACAAGCCGCTAGCGATTAGACTAGCTAAGCTATTGCTAGCGTTTTGTGCACGTTCATACTGAACCTAGTACGCACAAGCCGTTAACATTTAGGCTAGCTCAGCTATCGATCAATTTAAATAGCAAACATTAGTGATCATGCTAATCCTGCATGGCGAACTATTTTCGTTTTCATACTTTTATAAAATGTGATTAGCTATTATCATAATCCATGTTGGTACATTTTAGATTACTTTATAAGAAATTGTGTATAGGTGTAAGCACTTGTACTTTCCATTTGCCCAGGCTAGTCTATTGTTCAGTCCACGTGAGCCTGGTGCTGTAGTTGTGTAAAGTCCTTTGCATTGCCCAGGCTAGTCTATTGTTCAGTCCACGTGAGCCTGGTGCTGTAGTTGTGTAAAGTCCTTTGCATTGCCCAGGCTAGATTATTGTTTAGTTCACGTGAGCCTGGTGCTGTAGTTAAAGTGTAAAGCATTTTGACTACGTTTTATTTTATTATTCCTGTAAGAGATTAAAGCTAAGAGCTATATTAATGTTTATATGAAAGGTACTCATGTTATATATATTGTGTGATCATGTTTGTAAAACAGGTCAGATTTTTTGAGTATGGATTCAATTCCACCAAGGATGGCGAGCCGCCCGAACTCAGGACATCCATGAGAAAATTTGCATGCAAAGAGGTATTTTTCCTTTTCCTTGGAGGACACTGAATTTGCACTGCCATACAACGGTCTGGTAGGACTCTTTGTTGCAAGACATCATTGCACCATACACTGCAGTGGGACTGTCATAAGCATATGCCACATTTAAACACCTTAGTATTTTTTGATATGCAGTCACTCACATTTGATTCCATCTCATAGTGTTTTATAAATCAGTATTTGTGAATTGGGTTGTGTTTTTCTGTGGATTCGGATGTGGAGGTCCTGGGCTGGCATGGTTGCACGTGGTCTGCAGGATTGAGGTTGGTTGGACTTACTACCAAATTCTCTAAAATGATGTTGGAGGTGGCTTATGGTAGAGAAATTAACATTACATTATCTGTCAACAGCTCTTGTGGACATTCCTACAGTCAGCATGCCAAATGCACACTCCCTCAAAACATCTGTGGCATTGTGTTGTGTGACAAAACTGCACATTTTAGAGTGGCCTTTTATTTCCCCCAGCACAGGGTTTACCTGTGTAATGATCATGCTGTTTAATCAGATTATTGATATGCTACACCTGTCAGGTGGATGGATTAAATAGGCAAAGTAGAAATGCTCACTGACAGGGATGTAAACACATATGTACACAAAATGTGAGAGAAATAAGCTTTTTGTGCGTATGGAACATTTCTGGGATCTTTTATTTCAGCACATGAAACATGGGACCAACACTTTACATTGCGTTTATATGTTTTGTTCAGTATATGTGCATTTGGAGCAATACTGTGGATATATACCGTACAGTTTGATTTAAAGGCCATTAGCAATAATGTTTCCCCAGCAGGAGCTTATTGTTGAACATTGATCCCTCAAAATGCTTTCTAGATATAGTCTTATAGATGAATGTGGCAAATCAAAACTACATGTAAATGAATTACAGAGCTGATCAATGTGGTTCAACCTTGAGAATGTTGGTTACTAAAACTCATCCGTCCTCTTGCTATTTTCAACCGTGTTTGGTCTTTATCCATTTGCTTTCCCTTGAAACCATATTGCATATGTTTCCATTTTAAACACACTGGATAATTGGACATAACTTTGGACTTTTACCACAGTCAACTGGAACATGATCTAGCTAGCACTATTCTGTAAAACGATGATGTATGAATAGCTTCATCCAGGACACTGCTCATTATGGTCCTGGACTAGACTTAAACCGGGTCCAGGAAACTGAACCTATGAGTCCAGCCTCTGGACTGGGTTTAATGAGAGTGAACCCTGAGTCCAACCCCCAGGTCCAAACCAGGCATGTGGGGCCAGTTTCACTCCTCTCTACCTCATTATGAGAAACCAAGCAGTTTCAACTGGAGAAGTTAGATACAGTAGTCCCTCAGAGATAATCTGTAGTGATCTGGTTCTCATACATACTGTACTGTCTATGGCATTGTTCCTACATGCTGATTGATGGTATGGGTTAATCTGTCAAGCTCCACTGGTTAACTCACTTACCAGGAGCCATTTTAGTGGAGTATCATACACTGCCTTCAGAAAGTATTCACACCCCTTGACTTTTTCCATATTTTGGTGTGTTACTGCCTTAAAATGTATTAAATTTAGATTGTTTTTGTCACTGGCCTACACACAATACCCCATAATGTCAAAGTGGATTGATCTTTTCAGAAATGTTTACAAATTAATTACAAATGAAAATCTGAAATGTCTTGAGTCAATAAGTATTCAACCCCTTTGTTATGGCAAGCTTACGGCAAGTAATACGTTCAGGAGTAAAAATGCACTTAATAAGTTGCATGGACTCACTCTGTGTGCAATAATAGTATTTAACATGATTTTTTAATGACTACCTCACCTCTGTACCCCACACATACAATTATTTGTAAGGTCCCTCAGTCGAGCAGTGAATTTAACACATTCAACCACAAAGACCAGGGAGGTTTTCCAATGCTTCGCAAAATAAGGGCACCTATTGGTACCTGGGGACAAATAAAAAAAGTAGACATTGAATATCCTTTTGCGCATGGTAAAGGTATTAATTAGACATTGGATGGTGTATCAATACACCCAGTCACTACAAAGATACAGGCGTCCTTCCTAAACTCTATTACCGGAGAGGAAGGAAACCGCCCAGGGATTTCACCAACTTTAAAACAGTTAAAGATTTCAATGGCTGTGATAGGAGAAAACTGAGGATGGATCAACAACATTGTAGTTACTCCACAAAACAAACCTAATTTACAGAGTGAAAAGAAGGAAGCCTGTACAGAATAAAAAAAATATTCCAAAACATGCATCCTGTTTGCAACAAGGCACTAAAATAATACTGCAAAAAATGTGGCAAAGCAATTGCCTTTTTTGCCCTGAATACTTATTATGTTTGGGTCAAATCCAACACAACACATTGCTGAGTACCACTCTCCATATTTTCAAGCATAGTGGTGGCTGCATCATGTTATGGATATCGTTCCGGACTGGAAAGTTTTTCAGGATAAAAAAGAAATGGAGTGGTTTAGTCTGCTTTCAGTCAGACACTGGCAGATTAATTCATCTTTCAGCAGGACAACAACCTAAAACACAAGGCCAAATCTACGCTGGAGTTGTTTACCAAGAAAACCGTGAATGTTCCTGAGTGGCCAAGTTACAGTTTTGACTTACATTTTCTTGAAAATCTATGGCAACACCTGAAAATGGTTGTCTAGCAATGATCAACAACCAGTTTGACAGAGCTTGAAGAATTTTGTAAATAATAATGTGCAAATGTTGCATAATCCAAGTGTGGAAATCTCTTAGAGACTTACCCAGAAAGACTACAGCTGTAATCGCTGCTAAAGGTGCTTCTACAAAGTATTGACTCAGGGGTGTGAATACTTATGTAAATTAGATATTTCTGCATTTCATTTTCAATACATTTGCATAAATGTCTAAAAAGATGTTTTCACTTTGTCATTATGGGGTATTGTGGATAGGAAAAAACATCTATGTAATCCATTTGTAATTCAGGCTGTAACACAACAAAATGTGGAATAAGTCAAGGGGTATGAATACTTTCTGAAGGCACTGTAATTGAAAGACTTATTGTCCCTCATATTGTTATTTGTTCTATAATAGGCCTACCCTACACTCTTAGAACCCTTTCCACAGAGAGTACTACATGGAACCCAAAAAGGTTTTACCTAGAACCAAAAAGGTTCTACCTGGCACCGAAAAGGGTTCTCCTATGGGACAGCTGAATAACCCTGTTTTCTAAGAGTGTATGTTGAGTATGGGAAATTGAAATCTTTTGACCTTCATAGGTGTACAGTTCAGTAATGCTATTGAACTGGCTCCATTTCATTTATTATATTTACGTTATGGCTTAATCAAGCTTTAAAGGGCGTTCTTTAGTTAATACCTAACTTTTCCTATCTTGCTGCTTTCTTCACTTCGTTGGGCTGTTACTATAATGACAAAACCTTTCCTGCTTTCCAAACAGATTTGTTGCCTATGTATAGGTGTGTTCTACTGGATTTGAACCTGTAATGCTTGTTTAGAATTTAGAATGAACAGGAGGAGTTAGGTCACTGACACAGTGAGTCAGAGTCAGACAGTCGGTGATCAGGTGATCAGGTGCTGTACAGCTCTCTCCCCAGTAGTCCCCACCCTCGTGTGGAAGACCGAGCCCAGAGGTGTGAAGAGATCTGTCCCAACCTGCACCTCGGATCACAGCCCTCACTTCCTCCTCCCAGCCCAGCCCAGCTCAGCTCACACTTGTTATTCTAACCGTTGCTAGCTGTGACATCAGATCCCCACCACCGCCTTGGGTTTCGCAAGCCTCAGTCAGGAGCCAAGTCCAGAAAGTTCCCAAAGTCTTTTGAGTGGGGTAGAAACGGAAGAGTCAGAGATGGGTGAGAAAGAGTGTGTTTCTATCTGTGAAAAGCCCAAATGAGGTCAGCAGCAGGGTGTTTTATCCACATTGCTCAGCATTGAGCAGCAGTAGCGTTGCGTGAGCGGCGGTGTGAGGTGAACAATGGACCAGTCTGTAATGAGCCAGGGGCCGGGCCGGTGTCCACTCTGTGAGGCTGTTAGCTGTTAGCATCAGGAAACACAGACAACTCTCCCAGGACTAGTGTGGTAAGCTGCTGATGAAGGTAAGACCTAAGAGCAACTCATCTGTCTCTCAGCGTGCTGTATTCCCATGGCTTTGTGTGTGGCGTCTATATACATTCTACCCAAATCATTTTAATTATGTGGAAAAATCCACGCATGCATTTTTACTGTTGATATGTATTTTCTCTGGCGTCGAACAGGGATCCTGTACTGCCAAAGTTATATCACATTACTAGGTATTTTCCATTGGTTATTTTACATGAGTGGTCAAAGTTTTGATGTTGCCTATTATCTTAGAAATAGATTCTGGCGTTGAAGGGTTTTCCTTTCTTTTCTTTCTTCTCTAAAGAGAGAGTTTTTCCCCCCCTCTGTTGCCCTGTAAACTTTAGCTGCTATGATTAAACTCCCACTGGTAAGCTGAACACACCTGAGGTAACCACTGGTATTCCATGCCTAGTTTCTCTCAATGTGCAGTCAGCAGTGTTGAGAGAAATTCACAGCAGCTCTCAGTGCCAGACTCTTCCGAGCTGTTTAGTGAGCTAAATTATTTTGGTATTTGGGAGCAAATAAAGTAACGTTGTAAGGAATGGTATCATGATGTTTCTGACCCCCCCCCCCCCGCACTCTCATTCCAGGTGCCAGTCTGCGTCCCCACCCCCCATTCTCTCTGCCACACAGGGGCGGTGCCACGCCCCGCTCAGCGACAGCGAGGACAACAGGCAGCACGTCAGATACGTCAAAACAGACGGCAGACTCTTGGGCCGGGCTGGCTGCAGCAGCAAGACCGCTAGCCTCTGCAGTGGAGCCTCCCTCTCCTGTGACTTACCGTCCCAGAGCCGACTTACCAAGTCCAAGAGCATTAGCTGCCTGGACAACAAGCTCTCCATCTACAAGCCCTCTGGTGGGGCACCGGTGCGTCAGGAGGCCCAGGAGGAGCAGAAAGAGAACCAGAAACAGGAGGACATTCCAGGGGGAGGTGGACTGAGTGGTGGTCCCCTGAGCTGGAGCACCCTCTCCCTGGGACCTTCATCCAAACACGGCCACAAGCGCACCCTCTCTCTCAGCCGCCCCGTGTCAGGAGCATCCTCTGTGGCCATCCGTAAGAAGATCTCAGAATGGGAGTGCAGGAGGGTGGCTCTGCCTAGGATGAGCCTGTGTCTGGAGAAGAGGCCTGTAGGTGAGCGTGTGGGCGGCAGCGAGGGCTGCCCCAGCCTCCTCCCCTCACCTTGCAGTGAGAAGACCTTTGACTTCAAGAGTATCCGGAGGATGAGTACGGCTTTCTCAGAGTGCTCCTACCCAGAGACGGAGGAAGAGGAGGCAGCCTCAGACAGGGAGTGCCTGGGCCGCTTCCAGAAGAGGCCAGGAAAGACAGACTCCTCTTCCTTATTCCTGAGCTCCCTGTCTGCTCGGAAGGAAACGTCTGCTGTACTCAATCGGATACAAAAGATTGAGAAGGTGCTGAAGGAGAGCCCCAGCCAGCCACCGCGGTATCTTAGTAACTGCTATGCACCAGACAAAACAAGACAGAAGTGTTTTATGATAGGTGGGGTTGAGGACTTGGACAGTAGGGGCACCAGTAAACGCAGCAGTATATGTTCTGTGGCCACAGAACCAGACGCCCTGCCGGCCTCTGATAAACTCTCCAGACAGAGGTTCAGTGTGAGCTCAACCCGGTCAGAGACCGAGAGCCTAGAGCCCCCCTGTCAACAGACCCCGGAGGGCATGCCAGTCAACCCCCTGCCCAAACCAAAACGCACCTTTGAGTACGACGCCAACCGCAACCACAAGGGAATGTCGCCAATCAACGGACTACCTCCTGACAGTGCCTCTGAGGAATCACCACCCCTGCTGCCCACCACCCCCGCACCCAACATGACGCGAAATCTGACAAAGGATGGGAGCTCCCCCAAGAGACTCCAGGACAGGTGAGCATAGTCACATCACCTCTAGACGTGTACGCTCTTAGAAAAAAGGGTTCCTAATAGGTTATTCGGCTGTCCCCATAGGAGAGTTTTTGGTTCCAGTTAGAACCCTGTTTGGTTCCAGTTAGAACCCTTTTAGGTTCCGTCTAGAACCCTCTGTAGAAAGGGTTCTTTCTACCTGGATCCAAAAGTGTTCTACCTGCAACCAAAAAGGGTTATTCAAAGTGTTCTCCTATGAACTCTTTAAGGTTCTAAATAGCACATTCTGTTCTAAGTGTAGTCTTTTGTTGTTATGGCATGTGTCAGTAAGTCCACGGTTCAGTGAACTGATGTTTTTGTGTTGTGTTTAGTGCATTCTCAGACAGTAAAACATGTGTATCTCATCCCCCGGGACCTCCCTCCCCCTCAGAATCAGCCATGCTGATCAAACAACATGGCGAACAGGAGATGCTGATTTATGGAGCTGCAAAACAAAACATAGGTCCTGCAGGCTGCAGTAAAAACAGAGGCAGTGAATTTGTTTAGTTCCTTTCTGAGAGTTGCACATGGACGGCTAGAACATTTATTTGTCTTGGATTTGTAAATGTCTTTAACATGTCCGGAGAATGTTTTTAGGGGGGTAAGGATCATAGACCAAGCGTTTACTTTGTTGGTGTTCAAGTGTATTAAATGATTGGCCTTTTGTCTGGCTCTGGTTGTAGTCAGATAGACAGTAGAGTGGCCTCGCTCACTTCGTAGTGATGCTGCTAACTGAATTGGTTCCACCAAGTCTGCCTCTGTTCAGCGTTTGATAATAAGCAGATCAACATTGAATCTGCTGTTCATTTTCTTAAGGCCTCAATGTTTTCCTGCGTTAGAAAGACGGTATTTTTGGCTTCATATGAAGAGGATCACATTGTTCTATTGATATAGTTCATGGCTTTTGTTTTTTCTCATTTGATTTGTCTATAATGTTGCCATTGAAATGGAATATGTTAAATTCAGTCTCTGCTGTTTTTCCAGTGTTATTTTGTAAGAATGCCAGGCTTTCATTGAACAAACATCAAGTAGCCTAATTGCAATACAAACTTATTGCAAATGTCAACTACATTAGACAGGGCATTGTGTATCTTAGTATAAGGCCAGGTAACCAATGTCTGCTGTCCGTGAGAAACAAAGTATTACTGTAAATGTCTATAACACAGTGTACTGTAATAATGGTTGAATTAGAACATCCTTAAATATCACTGCTCAGCTTCAGCCAAACTGTTCATGTCCAAGACCATCAATTGTTCTATCCTTGAAATCCTACAGCTTTTCAACAACGTTCCATCAAAACAGGACTGTATTCTTCTTATATCATGCCTGTTATTTAGCAAAGGCCTACAGTATGTTGTCTTGCCAGTGGACATCCCAAGGTTCCCAGTGTGCCTCCTCATCCTTCTTCATTATGTTGCTATAGAGCTGTGCAGTACAGGCAGCTATTAGCCTGTTATGTCTTTCTGGAACACTTGATATTGTTTATTACCCTCGTTATTTATCCCCCTTTAAATTGCCTTCAGATCACAACTTGTTTAGGCCAATGACTGAGGGCAGGGCCTTTCCAGATCCTCTTGATGAGCGGGGAGGAAGAGATCCTTTAATTTCCCTGACTTGGAGTCAGTGTTTAACATTCCTGCGGCAGAGGCAATTTCAGAGCATGTTTAAAAGCCATGAGCCGTCAATGGAGCAGGACAGCAGGATAGCAGGCGTGATCTCACTGATCTAATGGAGGGACACTCCCCCTGTCCTGTCCTGAGCATTCACAGTCCAGACACACACAAGCTGTCATGCTGTGTACATACGTACAGTACACAGAACTCCAGAAAATGTTTGGGTTGGTGGTAAATAAACAGGAAATGACTTTGTGATTGGAGCACATGTTGCTGTCAGCATAATTAGATTAGAGGTGCTCTGAACCAGTGTTCCAGGTCTCTCTCTCTCTCTCTCTCTCTCTCTCTCTCTCTCTCTCTCTCTCTCTCTCTCTCTCTCGCTCTCTCTCTCTCTCTGTTTAATTGGCAGCTTCATAGAGGGCTGTTGAGGGATGAGGCATATTTGGGTCTCATTGGAACAGTGGCTTTCATCCACTCAGGTGGTCCTCGTTGTTTGTAATCGGCCAGTAGAGGATGTCAGGATGGAATGAACCAGACCCTCTGGACTGCAGCTCTCCTCTCCACTGTCTCAGCACACAGCCATGCATGATTAAATGCAATATTATTTTCAGCTTTTTTCATCCTCCCTCCCTGTTTCTTGTTTCTTCCCATCTTTCCCTCCCTCCCGTTCGCTGTCCACCCACTTTTCCTCTCTGTGATTCTCCCTCCATCAATCCTCCCTCTCTCTCTCTCTCTCTCTCTCTCTCTCTCTCTCTCTCTCTCTCTCTCTCTCTCTCTCTCTCTCTCTCTCTCTCTCTCTCTCTCTCTCCCTCTCTCTCTCTCTCTCTCTCTCTCTCTCTCTCTCTCTCTCTCTCTCTCTCTCTCTCTCTCTCTCTCTCTCTCTCTCTCTCTCTCTCTCTCTCTCTCTCTCTCTCTCTCTCTCCAGGGAGTCATGTGAGTTGGAGGATTCTGCCAGCCTGACCTCCTCGTACCCATCCTCTCACACAGAGAATGGCACTGTTTCCACAGAGACCCGCAGCAGCCGGCCCAGCTCCAAAAGCACTTTAGAGGAGAACGCCTATGAGGACATAGTGGGTAAGCATGGTGCTGTGTCTGGATACCTCAGGATAACTCAGCCTGACCTGCAACACTTACTGATGCATTGTAATTCAGTGAATCAGGATTGTTGAAAGCCAAACTCTGTTAGTGACTGCTGATGCAAGCAGTAATTCCAAAATCCTTTCACACACTTGGTAGATTTCTAGAGAAGTCTGATTGTTGGCCACTCTTTCATATTCTCACACTCTCAGCTGCCAAGTAGACTGGATTGTCTTTATTCTGAAGGATGGCATGAAGACGTGTGCTGCTTTCTGGTTTCACCATCAACTCCTAATTGTTATGGACTGATAACAAGTATTTCTTTATATGCTGAAAGCTCTGTGTGTCTGTCTCCAGACAATGGTTATGTGGGAGCCAGCAACAACAGATGGGTTATATATTGCGAGCTGGCCTTCCCCTGGTTAAAAGGAATTTGACAGTCATGGGGTACATTTATACCCCATCTGCTTTCTATTGGACAATCCCAAATAGTTGACTGAAAAACTCTCAGGGCTTTTCAAAAATCAATGCTAGATGTATACTTCATATTCCTGCTTTATGTTTATTCAGCCCTGTATGGTTATGTAAAGAAAATATGATCATCACTCACTCTTCATCATCAGGCCATTCCTCGAGACAAAGAATGGCCCTCCTCCGTTTACTGGATTAAATTGTAAGATTACTCTGTGGCTTGGGAAAATGTCAACTTGATATGCCTCAGCTAAAGCCCAGACCTAGCACTAAAGCTAATTTCACATAAATCAAGGGTTCGACAGTCTCACAAGAAATTGTTTTCACAAAATTGGGGGAATATCTATCCTCAAACAAGGACTTTTGGTAACATGGAAAACTACAATATCACGGTATAAGCAAGACCAACTCTAATTTCTCTGTATTGAGGGTGACAAAGTACAAATGTATGCCAAATTCCTTTCCAGTAGTAAACGTCCTGAGGACTGTGGACAGTGAAAAGGCTGGTTCTCCTGCGGTGCTTCATGTGGCAGCGATGTCTGTCACGTCTTGCCCGGCCATTCTCGGCCCCTCCACTATAAATCTCCTTCCCGCTCATCAGGCTTGAATGTGAGACCCAGTAAAAGAATGGGGGCTGACATGTTTTTAGCTGGAAATTAGAGATTGAGTGTTGGTTAATATATGTTTGTAGCCTTTGAGCATTTGTTTTGCAAGCACATGGGTCAAATTAAGACTGTAATGGCCACATTTCTCCCTCATACATGGTTAACTCTCTTACTCTATTCTATAAAGATGACCAATGGTTCCAGGCAGAGCATGAATCGGTGGCCACGAGGGGACCCGGGGGACTTTCATGCGTACCCCAAAAAAGAGTCCATTGTTCGCCGGTCGAACACCTCGAGTATGGGATCGTCGATGCGGTCGAAGGCATTTTGGCTGAATCATGATTAGTTACAGAGAAATACATTGCCTCTGTGAGCTGTTCCTCCCCAGTGATCCTGGCTGCTCCAGTCTGAAATAGGCCTAGCTGGCTCTGGTCACGGCATGGAATGGCGGTCTCCACCACCGCTAAGCAGCGGTTTACAGGTCAGATGTTCCGTTGGAGACAGCAGCTCAAAATCAAATCACATTTAATTTGCCACATGCGCTGGATACAACTGGTGTAGACTTTACCATGGAATGCTTGCTTACGAGCCCTAATAAAATAAAATAAAATACACAAGAATGGAGCTATATACAGGAAGTACCAGTACCAGTACCAGATCAATGTGCAGAGGTATGTGGTATTTGAGGTAGATATGTACCTGAAGGCAGGGTAAAGTGACTAGTCATCATGATAGATAATAAGAAGAGTAAAATATAGAACAGAGTTCAGCAGCATATGATGCGTGTGTGTGTGTGCGTGTGTGTGTGAATGTGTGTGGGTTTTGTGTTGGAGTGTATATGAGTGGGTGCGTGTGCGTATGTGAATGTGTGTGGGTTTTGTGTTGGAGTGTATATGAGTGAGTGTGTATGTATATGGTCTGCGTATATATAGTCTAGTGAGTGTCAATATGGTGTGTATATATAGTCTAGTGAGTGTGAATATGATGTGTATATTTAGTCTAGTGAGTGTGTATATGGTGTGTGTACATATAGTCTAGTGAGTGTGAATATGGTGTGTATATATAGTCTAGTGAGTGGGTATATGGTGTGTATATATAGTCTAGTGAGTGTGTATATGGTGTGTGTATATATAGTCTAGTGCGTGTGAATATGGTGTGTATATATAGTCTAGTGAGTGTGTATATGGTGTGTGTGTGTATATAGTCTAGTGAGTGTGAATATGGTGTCTATATATAGTCTAGTGAGTGTGAATATGGTGTGTATATATAGTCTAGTGAGTGTGAATATGTTGTGTATATTTAGTCTAGTGAGTGTGAATATGGCGTCTACATATAGTCTAGTGAGTGTGTATATGATGTGAATATATAGTCTAGTGAGTGTGAATATGGTGTGTATATATAGTCTAGTGAGTGTGTATATGGTGTGTGTGTATATATAGTCTAGTGAGTGTGAATATGGTGTCTATATATAGTCTAGTGAGTGTGAATATGGTGTCTATATACAGTCTAGTGAGTGTGAATATGGTGTGTATATATAGTCTAGTGAGTGTGAATATGGTGTCTATATACAGTGGGGCAAAAAAGTATTTAGTCAGCCACCAATTGTGCAAGTTCTCCCACTTCAAAATATGAGAGAGGCCTGTAATTTTCATCATAGGTACACTTCAACTATGACAGACAAAATTAGAGAAAAAAATCCAGAAAATCACATTGTAGGATTTTTTATGAATTTATTTGCAAATTATGGTGGAAAATAAGTATTTGGTCAAAAGTTTCTCTCAATACGTTGTTATATACCCTTTGTTGGCAATGACAGAGGTCAAACGTTTTCTGTAAGTCTTCACAAGGTTTTCACACACTGTTGCTGGTATTTTGGCCCATTCCTCCATGCAGATCTCCTCTAGAGCAGTGATGTTTTGGGGCTGTTGCTGGGCAACACGGACTTTCAACTCCCTCCAAAGATTTTCTATGGGGTTGAGATCTGGAGACTGGCTAGGCCACTCCAGGACCTTGAAATGCTTCTTACGAAGCCACTCCTTCGTTGCCCGGGAGGTGTGTTTGGGATCATTGTCATGCTGAAAGACCCAGTCACGTTTCATCTTCAATGCCCTTGTTGATGGAAGGAGGTTTTTACTCAAAATCTCAAGATACATGGCCCCATTCATTCTTTCCTTTACACGGATCAGTCGTCCTGGTCCTTTTGCAGAAAAACAGCCCCAAAGCATGATGTTTCCACCCCCATGCTTCACAGTAGTTATGGTGTACTTTGGATGCAACTCAGCATTCTCTGTCCTCCAAACACAACGAGTTGAGTTTTTACCAAAGAGTTCTATTTTGGTTTCATCTGACCATATGACATTCTCCCAATCTTCTTCTGGATCATCCAAATGCTCTCTAGCAAACTTCAGACGGGCCTGGACATGTACTGGCTTAAGCAGGGGGACACGTCTGGCACTGCAGGATTTGAGTCCCTGACGGCGTAGTGTGTTACTGATGGTAGGCTTTGTTACTTTGGTCCCAGCTCTCTGCAGGTCATTCACTAGGTGTGGTTCTTGTGATCATTTTGACCCCACGGGGTGAGATCTTGCGTGGAGCCCCAGATCGAGGGAGATTATCAGTGGTCTTGAATGTCTTCCATTGCCTAATAATTGCTCCCACAGTTGATTTCTTCAAACCAAGCTGCTTACATATTGCAGATTCAGTCTTCCCAGCCTGGTGCAGGTCTACAATTTTGTTTCTGGTGTCCTTTGACAGCTCTTTGGTCTTGGCCATAGTGGAGTTTGGAGTGTGACTGTTTGAGGTTGTGGACAGGTGTCTTTTATACTGATAACAAGTTCAAACAGGTGCCATTAATACAGGTAACGAGTGTGTGTGTCTACATACACCTTAGCCAAATACATTTAAACTCTGTTTTTCACAATTCCTGACATTTAATCTTAGTAAAAATTCCCTGTTTTAGTTCAGTTAGGATCGCCACTTTATTTTAAGAATGTGAAATGTCAGAATAATAGTAGAGAGTGATTTTTTTCAGCTTTTATTTCTTTCATCACATTCCCAGTGGGTCAGAAGTTTACATACACTCAATTAGTATTTGGGAGCATTGTTTTTAAATTGGTATTTGGTAGCATTACCTTTAAACTTGGGTCAAACGTTTCGGGTAGCCTTCCACAAGCTTCCCACAATAAGTTGGGTGAATTTTGGCACATTCCTCCTGACAGAGCTGGTGTAACTGAGTCAGGTTTGTAGGCCTCCTTGCCCACACATTTTCTATAGGATTGAGGTCAGGGCTTTGTGATGGCCACTCCAATACCTTGACTTTGTTGTCCTTATGCCATTTTGCCACAACTTTGGAAGTATGCTTGGGGTCATTGTCCATCTGGAAAACCCATTTGCGAGCAAGCTTTAACTTCCTGACTGATGTCTTGAGATGTTGCTTCAATATATCAACATCATTTTCCCTCTCATGATGCCATCTATTTTGTGAAATGCACCATTTTGCAGTCCCTCCTGCATCAAAGCACCCCCACAACATGATGCTGCCAGCCCCGTGCTTCACGGTTGGGATGGTGTTCTTTGGCTTGCAAGTCTCTCCCTTTTTCTTCCAAACATAACAATGGTCATTATAGCCAAACAGTTCTAATTTTTAATTATTATTTTTTTTTTTTACCCCTTTTTCTCCCCAATTTTGTGGTATCCAATTGTTAGTAGCTACTATCTTGTCTTATTGCTACAACTCCCGTACGGGCTCGGGAGAGACGAAGGTTGAAAGTCATGCGTCTTCCGATACACAACCCAACCAAGCCGCACTGCTTCTTAACACAGCGCGCATCCAACCCGGAAGCCAGCCACACCAATGTGTCAGAGGAAACACCTGGCAACCTTGGTTAGCGTGCACTTGGTCTTGGCTGATTTCTTTTGATTTTCCCATGATGTCAAGCAAAGAGGCACTGAGTTAGAAGGTAGGCCTTGAAATACATCCACAGGTACACCTGCAATTGACCCACAAACTTCTGACCCACTGGAATTGTGATATAGTGAATTATAAGTGAAATAATCTGTCTGTAAACAATTGTTCTTGTTCTTGTTACTTACAACCTCATGCTAATCGCATTAGCTTACGTTAGATCAACCATCCTGTGGACAGGACACCGATCCCTAAGAAGATTTATGGTAGAAATGGTTATATTATGACAAGCTATAGTTTGATTAGCGTAGTGCCACTGGGAATAGGTTTCCCGTCTGGTGAATCAGGTTCTGTACACAACAGTGACTCAGCAGTAATGGATTATGTCTTCGTCATCAACCCCAAGCTGAACTGAGTCTGTCTAACATCATTGTCACCAGTGGTGGTGGTGAGGTAAAATGGCCTCCCTGGCCTGTCTGTCTGATCCAGATTATCTCTGCTCTAACACTGCCTGGGAATCTGCTGACTGGAATAATGATGCTTTGTTTTGTCTATGTAATCATACATGTATACTGTAGTTTTTAGCGTTTTTGAGGTATGAGTGTTAAACAACTTAGATTCCAAAAATACTATATATATCTCCCAACAAATTTGGCCCACAAGCCTTCTCTGAAGGATGTACACTGTACAGTTACAGCATGGTTTGTGGTGCCACCAAACGTTTAGACAGATCTCAAGCCCGTTTTGGTCCCGTGAACATCTCTGTTTATTACATGAATGACTGGTGCCACTGTAGCAGCCACTCGATGGCGAGGGACATTCTGTCCATAGCCCTTTTATGGGGTAATCCCATCCTGACATTGTGTAGATAGTCTGTCCTCTGTCTCGCTCTAGAGAGAGCCTATTGTGTAAACAGATGCCGAGTCACAGTGTGGGTGCAGCCAGGTCAGGAGAGGTATGTGTGTATGTGTGTGTGTGTGTGTGTGTGTGTGTGTGTGTGTGTGTGTGTGTGTGTGTGTGTGTGTGTGTGTGTGTGTGTGTGTGTGTGTGTGTGTGCGTGTGTGTGTGTGTGTGTGTTTGGATGTGAGTAATCACAGCAGTTGATTCGTACCCTCCAGTGCGTCAGAAGCCATGGAGACATATCATCATCCCAGCAGGCTGTCATTACTCTGCTTCAGTGGAATGGGGTCCAGAGCACTGAGACGTCAGTCAGTCCAGCCCTAGAGCTGGACCATACAGGCAAACATCCATATCGCGATAAATTGCCTGAATTGATGTGATAATGATAAATATAACAATAGTTTATAACAATGTGCATGCATCACAGTATATTTTTTTATATTACCCTTAAAACTACTACTAGAAGTTTGATGGTTGTAGCCATCAATTATCCCATTAACAATCACACATATTAGTAAACTTATTTAATTTCAAACTTCACATTTCTCTAGTATACGCTACTTATTGTAATGAACAATATCAGCAAACTGCCTGAGATAAGTGATTGGTATGGTCAGTCTCAATTTTCAGTTTACGGTCCCAGCTATACCCAGGCTTGTTATTGTATTCATCAGCTCTGGTAATACATTTTTAGTATGACATGGCAGAATGCTCTGATGATCTCACTAAGATGGTTCATAAATAGGCAATAAATGATGAACCCCTTTTAACAAAACAGATACCTTTAACAGATACATTTAGCACAGTTTAACGTTGGCCTTCAAGGTGTTCCTCCAGTTTATAGGATTCTCTTCCATCATTGAGATGCTGAAGTGTAGATTTAGTGTAGTGCTCGTCTTTCACTGCAAGTCTTTTCCCACATGCCTTTCGACACCATCTGGCTCTGTTTTCCTTTTTAGTGCAGTTCTTTCGTTTTCTCACAACCTTTTCAGACCCAGCTGAAATGCTATTCTCAGAGCACAGTCTGGATGGACATGGGCAGTGGTGTTATACAAGTTTTTATACGCGCTGGCTGGCCCTTTTCCAAGTGACATCAGTGAAAGCAGTGCTGTGTGAGATTCCCGTCAGTGTGCAGTGGAAAAACCCAAAACTCTTTGTGCAACACCTCTGAAATGTTGAGCGAACATTTCTACATCAACAGTCTCATTGAAAGGATGTGTGATACCTGAGAGGAGGAGGATGTCCCGCTCCTCCCCTTCGCCTCCCGCAGCAGACAGCCTGCATGCTCCGGCCATGACTCACCACTAGCAGCCCAGTGTCCGGGAGTCTCGGCACAGTGCAGTCGGTCAGGGGCCAGCGGGGCCGCCGGGGCCCTGGGCCAACAGTAACTGTTTAAAGAGACAGTACATTTGGGCATTGTAGCAGCCAGCTGAGAGTGACCTTTAACCTGGCCCCTGCATGACTTATTTGATCTGAGCACCACCACGGGGAGCCTCTCTCCTGCCCCCAACTCCCTCTCCTGCCCCCCGTCATCTCACACAGACTCTGGCCTGAAGCCCCTCTGGCTTTGTCTTGTCTAGTCAAATACCTTCCTTCTCCCTGAACCTTCACATATCCTTCTGAACAGCTGCTGCTGTTATCTTAGACCTTAATCTGTTTTCTTAATGTCGTCACACAGAGAAGGAGAACCCGTACGAGGACGTGGACCTGAAGAGGAGGAGTTTGGGTCGGAAGAACCGCTTGGTACCGGAAAGTAGCCGGACCTGGACCTCCCAGAAACTCAACTCACCTCCTCAGGTAACCCAGCTAGCTAGCAGAACTGAGGTATTTTCCTGCAGTAAAATTCTCCCTCAGACTGGAGTTAGAGCTCTGAAACCTGGACAGGATCCTCCAATAATCTTATTTCACAGCTAGATTTCTCACTATTTGCGCTACAGAAGCCTTTTGATGTGTTGAAACCTGGTGGAGTTCCAGTAAAATACTGTCAGTCTGCCTGGAAATGTAGGTTTGGCTCTGCTGCTTTAATATGGATGGGCACTGTCTCGTCGTAGGAAAGATGATTTAGAATTTCCTTGTGTTCAACTGGGAATGAGGTCACTGTGCGGTGAGGAAAATATATTGTATTATTGGGTACGATTACTTATTGTCATGACAAAAACCTCAGTCAATCCCAGACCAAACCAAGGTCCATTGCGTCATCCTATGGGCCCTGGTCAGAAATAGTGCACTATAAAGAGAATAGGTTGCCATCTGGGATACAGCCTCAATATTGTCCTCTCTCTCCCCCTCCACAGCTGCCCTCTAAGCCCAGTAGCCAGTCCCTGCGCCTCTCTGGTCCCACAGACAAGAAGAGTCACCGGGCATCCCGCCTGTCCAAGCGACACAGCCATGATGACATGCTGCTGCTGCCGCCCCATCTGGGGGTCTCTCCCTCCCCCTGCTGCCTGCTGGATGACAGCCTGAGCAGCGCCAGCGACACCCTGGCCTCCCGTAGGCACCGGAGGATCCCCAAGGTACAATATAAAACACTCCAGGCTGTAGGAATGAACCTGTTCTCTCCATAATGATCTCCTCAAGGACTATTCTATTCTTGCAAGCCATGTATCTACGGGGCCATGCATCTACCTGGAAGGCAAAATGAAGATGGATTTGCTGTAGACAAATGTATTTATTTTGAATAATTCCTAAATGGACTGTTTCCGAAACTCTTTGCTGATTCTGTTCATACTTTGTTTTAAACACAAGCCATATCCCAGGGATAGTTCTGGACATGCAGAGAGAGAGAGAGCACTGAGAAGGATTTTATGTCTAGCTCTTCCTCCTCCCACACATTGAATGGAGCCAACTTTGAAGAGCTTCACCACAGGAGATCAGATAGTCCTCTACTGTAGGTTGTACAGACACTGAGCTTCCCCTTCCCTTTCACTGTTTACAGATTGTCCAGAGAATCAACTCCATTTACTCTACCAAGAGAGGGAAGAAGAGGCTGAAGAAGCTGTCCTTGTCTAATATTGAGACGGCATCTCTGAGAGGTACATAGGGGCTCCTCCCTTCCTTCTCTCCATCCACTGTCTGGATCAGGGAGTAAATATTTGGGCCTTCCCCAGTCATCTCATCTGTATGGCATAAACATAGTTGTAGAGTTGACCCCTGACCCTAAACAAACCTTTTTTTCTCTCTCCGATCTGTTTACAGATGACAACAGTGAGAGCGAGAGCGACTCTGATGACAGGTTCAAAGGTGAGAGGTCAAAGTATGCAGTTGAAGCTCAGTCCCTGGAGAACAATGGTGCACTTGGTCTATAGCTGTCTGTTCAAATACAAATCCAATTTTATTTGTCACACACATGGTTAGCAGATGTTAATGCGAGTGTAGCGAAATGCTTGTGCTTCTAGTTCCGACAATGCAGTAATAACCAACGAGTAATCTAACCTACCAATTCCACAACAACTACTTATACACACAAGTGTAAAGGTGTAAGTGTACATAAAAATATATGAATGAGTGATGGTACAGAACGGCATAGGCAAGATGCAGTAGATGGTATAGAGTACAGTATATACATATAAGATGAGGAATTTAGGGTATGTAAACATAAAAGTGGCATCGTTTAAAGTGGTTAATGATACATGTATTACATAAAGATGGCAAGATGCAGTAGATGGTATAGGGTACAGTATATACATATGAGATGAGTAATGTAGGGAATGTAAACATTATATTAAGGGGCATTGTTTAAAGTGGCTAGTGATACATTTTACATCCATATTAAAGTGGCTGGAGTTGAGTCAGAATGTTGGCAGCAGCCACTCAATGTTAGTGGTGGCTGTTTAACAGTCTGATGGCCTTGAGATAGAAGCTGTTTTTCAGTCTCTCGGTCCCTGCTTTGATGCACCTGTACTGACCTCGCCTTCTGGATGATTGCGGGGTGAACAAGCAGTGGCTCGGGTGGTTGTTGTCCTTGATGATCTTTATGGCCTTCCTATGACATCGCGTGGTGTAGGTGTTCTGGAGTGCAGGTAGTTTGCCCCCGGTGATGCATTGTGCAGACCTCACTACCCTCTGGAGAGTCTTACGGTTGTGGAGCAGTTGCCGTACCAGGTGGTGATACAGCCCAACAGGATGCTCTCGATTGTGCATCTGTAAAAGTTTGTGAGTGCTTTTGGTGACAAGCCAAATTTCTTCAGCCTCCTGAGGAGGCCGCTGCGCCTTCTTCACGACGCTGTCTGTGTGGGTGGACCAATTCAGTTTGTTCGTGATGTGTATGCCGTGGAACTTAAAACTTACTACCCTCTCCACTACTGTCCCGTCGATGTGGATAGGGGGGTGCTCCCTCTGCTGTTCCTGAAGTCCACGATCATCTCCTTTGTTTTGTTGACGTTGAGTGTGAGGTTATTTTCCTGACACCACACTCCGAGGGCCCTCACCTCCTCCCTGTAGGCTGTCTCGTCGTTGTTGGTAATCAAGCCTACCACTGTAGTGTTGTCTGCAAACTTGATGATTGAGTTGGAGGCGTGCATGGCCACGCAGTCGTGGGTGAACAGGGAGTACAGGAGAGGGCTCAGAACGCACCCTTGTGGGGCCCCAGTGTTGAGGATCAGCGGTGTGGAGATGTTGTTACCTACCCTCACCACCTGGGGGCGGCCCATCAGGAAGTCCAGTACCCAGTTGCACAGGGCGGGGTCGAGACCCAGGGTCTCGAGCTAGATGATGAGTTTAGAGGGTACTATGGTGTTAAATGCTGAGCTGTAGTCGATGAACAGCATTCTCACATAGGTATTCCTCTTGTCCAGATGGGTTAGGGCAGTGTGCAGTGTGGATGCGATTGCGTCGTCTGTGGACCTATTGGGGTGGTAAGCAAATTGGAGTGGGTCTAGGGTGTCAGGTAGGGTGGAGGTGATATGGTCCTTGACTAGTCTCTCAAAGCACTTCATGATGACGGAAGTGAGTGCTACGGGGCGGTAGTCGTTTAGCTCAGTTACCTTAGCTTTCTTGGGAACAGGAACAATGGTGGCCATCTTGAAGCATGTGGGAACAGCAGACTGGGATAAGGATTGATTGAATGTCCGTAAACACACCAGCCAGCTGGTCTGCGCATGCTCTGAGGACGTGGATGGGGATGCCGTCTGGGCCTGCAGCCTTGCGAGGGTTAACACGTTTAAATGTTTTACTCACGTCGGCTGCAGTGAAGGAGAGTCCACAGGTTTTGGTAGCGGGCCGTGTCAGTGGTATTGTATTGTCCCCAAAGCGAGCAAAGAAGTTGTTTAGTCTGTCTGGGAGCAAGACATCCTTGTCCACGACGGGTCTGGTTTTCTTTTTGTAATCCGTGATTGACTGTAGACCCTGCCACATACCTCTTGTGTCTGAGCCGTTGAATTGCGACTCTACTTTGTCTCTATACTGACACTTAGCTTGTTTGATTGCCTTGCGGAGGGAATAGCTACACTGTTTGTATTCGGTCATGTTTCCGGTCACCTTGCGCTGGTTAAAAGCAGTGGTTCGCGCTTTCAGTTTCGCGCGAATGCTGCCATCAATCCACGGTTTCTGGTTTGGGAATGTTTTAATAGTTGCTGTGGGTACGACATCGCTGATGCACTTGCTAAAAAACTCACTACCGAATCAGCGTAGTCATCAATGTTGTTGTTTGACGCAGTGTGGAACATATCCCAATCCACGTGATCGAAGCAATCTTGAAGCATGGAATCAGATTGGTCCGACCAGCGTTGAACAGACCTGAGCGTGGGAGCTTCCTGTTTTAGTATCTGTCTATAGGCTGGGAGCAACAAAAGGGAGTCGTGGTCAGCTTTTCCAAAAGGAGGGCAGGGGAGGGCCTTATATGCGTCGCAGAAGTTAGAATAACAATGATCCAGGGTTTTACCAGCCCTGGTAGCACAATCAATATGCTGGTAGAATTTAGGGAGTCTTGTTTTCAGATTAGCCTTGTTAAAATCCCCAGCTACAATGAATGCCGCCTCAGGATATGTGGTTTCCAGTTTACATAGAGTCAAATAAAGTTTGTTCAGGGCCGTCGATGTGTCTGCTTGGGGGGGAATATATGCGGCTGTGATTATAATCGAAGAGAATTCTCTTGGTAGATAATGCGGTCGACATTTGATTGTGAGGAATTCTAAGTCAGGTGAGCAGAAGGACTTGAGTTCCTGTATGTTGTTATGATCACACCACGTCTCGTTAATCATAAGGCATACCCTCTCGCCCCTCTTCATACCAGAAAGATGCTTGTTTCTGTCAGCGCGATGCTTGAAGAAACCAGCTGGCTGTACCGACTCCGATAGCGTGTCTCGAGTGAGCCATGTTTCCGTGAAGCAAAGAACGTTACAGTCTCTTATGTCTCTCTGGAATGCTACCCTTGCTCGGATTTTATCAACCTTGTTGTCAAGAGACTGGACATTGGCGAGTAGTATGCTTGGGAGCGGTGCGCGATGTGCCCGTCTCCAGAGCCTGACCAGAAGACAGTTTTACGGCGACGTTGGTTTCGTTCGCCGGCTGGGATTCGATCCATTGTCCTGGGTGGTGGGCAAAACACAGGATCCGCTTCAGGAAAGTTGTATTCCTGGCCGTAGTGTTGGTGAGTTGACGTTGCTCTTATATCCAGTAGTTCCTCCCGACTGTATGTAATAAAACCTAAGATTACCTGGATACAAGCAGCGCACATCTCTGTTTTGACAAGTCGGTGTTTGGAGCGAGACATCGATCAAGTGACTTGTGACCAAAGGGACCACAGAAATGTAACTGAAAGGCAAAATAAAGATGTAATGGATGTGCTATTGAATATACAACTGTCATTCTTTTGAATAAATACTAAATGCACTGTGTTCGAACTCATTGCTGATTCTGTTCATACTCTGTTTTAAACACAAGCCATCTGTGATGACAGTTATGGTGAACTATAAGGTTTGTACTTCTCTCTAATCTGTGTTTAGGTTGTTATGTGTTGGACTGTGTGAGGATAAACATGTGTGAGTATAGAGGTTTAATCAGTGTGTTGAAACACAGCTAACGTTTTAAATCCAGTTAAGTTTTGGTTCCCAGAATGCTTTTGGTAGGTTAGAGATAACAATCATTTAACCTCCATTTGTTTGGTTTTCAAAGCATTTTATGATTTTTAAAAAATCCCAGGAACCGCCTGGCAACTTTTCAGGGGTTCTTGAATGTTTGATTTCCTTTTACATCGTAACATGGTTTTGGAAACATCATGCTTGACTGACTATGTTCCAATAATGTTTGGACAACATTCTCTCATTATGTTCTTTCTCAACCTAAGGGGAATCCAATGGTAACATTTAATTAGTTATGGGAATGTGTCTTGTTAGCTGGGAAGTGAATGTTGGACTGTAAGCTCTTTGTCAGACTGCATGGTTTGTAGTGCTTTATTAGCTTTGAGTGCTGTCAGTTGTGTGTAGTACACCGTGTTTGTCAATACAACCCTGTACTGAAGGTTGAACTGTCCATATCCCTCTCTCTTCTCTCCCCAGCCCACACCCAGAGGCTGCTGAAGCTGCAGTCAATGCTGAGGAGGGCCCCTAGCTACCGCACACTGGAGCTGCAGCTGATTGAGTGGCAGGAGAGGGAGCTGTTTGAGTACTTTGTGGTCGTGTCCCTCAAGAAGAAGCCCACCAAAAACTCCTTCTTTCCCGAAGTCACCTACCAGTTCCCCAAGGTAAGGGACCAACCAAACTGTATTCTGGCCCCTCGGGCCCCTTGGTCATGGGTCAGACAGCAGTGTCAAGTCCCTTAAGTGAGAGAAAGGATTTAAACAGGAAGGGGTCCTGGTAGATAACTGTTTCTTCTGAGACATTACTCACTGGACCTACAGAAGTATGTATGCTGAGAGCTGTGATATATGGAGGTCGGAGACCCTTACCAATGTTGTTTGCATGTTGAAATAGAATTGAAATGGCTCATTTTCATACAGAACAATATTGATTTTGGCGGTCAAAAACGTCTGTGTTATTTAATCCACTTTTAGTACCCGTTATGGCCACATTAGTCCAGCACATACAGTTCCTTCAGAAAGTATTCATACCCCTTGACTTCTTCACATTTTGTTGTGTTAAAGCCTGAATTACAAATGATGAATAATAAAAAAGTGTCCCACTCATCTACACACAATACCCCATAATGACAAAGTGAAAACAGGTTTTTAGACATTTTAGCACATAAAAAAAAAAAGCTAATACAGAAATATCACATTTACATAAGTATTCATACTCCTGAGTCAGTACATGTTATAATCATTACAGCTTTCTGGGTAAGTCTACTAAGAGCTTTGCACACTTGGATTGTACTTTATTTGCATATTATTATTTTTTTTTCATTCTTCAAGCTCTGTCAAGTTGTTTGTTGATCATTTATAGATAGCCATTTTCAAATCTTGTCATAGATTTTCAAGCCGATTTAAGTCAAAACTGTAACTAAGCCACACAGGAACATTCAATGTTATCTTGGTTAGCAACTCCAGTGTATATGTGGCCTTGTGTTTTAGGTTATTGTCCTGCTGAAAGGTGAATTTGTCTCCCAGTATCTGTTGGAAAGCAGAATGAACCAGGTTTTCCTATAGGATTTTGACTGTGCTTAGTTTTATTTCATTTATTTTAAAAAACCTGTGCAGTCCTTGCCGATGATAATTCTACCCATAACATGATGCAACCACCATGCTTGAAAATATGAAGAGTGGTACTCGGTGATGTGTTGTGTTGGATTTGCCCCAAACACAACACTTTGTATTCAGGACATGAAGTTAATTTCTTTGTCAGTTTTTCTTTAGTGCTTTATTACAAACAGGATGCATGTTTTGGAACATTTTTATTCTGTAAAGGCTTCCTTATTTTCATTTAGTTCATTTAGTCATAGGTTAGTATTGTGGAGTAACTACAGTGTTGTTGATCCATTCTCAGTTTTCTCCTATCACACCCATTAAACTCTGTAACTGTTTTAATGTCACAATTGATCTCATGGTGAAATCCCTGAGTGGTTTCCTTCCTCTCCAGCAACTGAGTTAGGAAGGACTGTAGTGACTGGGTGTATTGATACACCTTCCGAAGTGTAATTAATAACTTCAACATGCGCAAAGGGATATTTAATGTCTGTTTAATGTTTTTACCCATCTACCAATTGGTGCCCTTCTCTATGAGGCATTGGAAAGAATCTCTGGTCTTTGTGGTTGAATCTGTGTTTGAAATTCACTGTTCGACTGAAGGACCTTACAGATAATTGTATGTGTGTGGTACAGAGATGAAGAAGTCATTCAAAAAATAATGTTAAACACAATTTTTGTCCATGCAACTTATGTGAGTTGTTAAGCACATTTTTACTCATGAACTTGTTTTGGCTTGCCATAACGAAGGGGTTGAATATTTATTGACTCAAGACATTTCAGCTTTTAATTTTCTATTTATTTGTAAATGTTTCTAAGAATATAATTCCGCTTTGACATTATGAGGTATTGTGTGTAGGCCAGTGACACAAAATCTAAATGTAATCCATTTTAAATTCAGACTGTGACACAATAAAATGTGGGGAAAAGTCCAGGGGTGTGAATACTTTCTGAAGGCAGTGTAGATGCAGATATTGCTGAAGAGTAGGGCCATGGCCGTAACATACGGGTTGAGGGAGTTTTCAGAGTTTATTGACAGTAAGTGGTGTAACCAGGAAACGGTTTCTTTGGTAGTTAAGTGTTTACTTACTCAAAGATCTCTTTTTAAGTTATTTAAGATTTGGTTCAGTGATAGAATCCCCTGGGAGATATTGGTATGTTGGTTCTCTGCCAGAGAAAAGCCTGACCCAATGACGTCGGGGGGGGGGGGGGGGGGGGTGATAAGGGGAGGAGGCGCTGACCCTGTGTGGGAGAATGCTTAGGCTGGTCATTTATTCTTACTGTAGGGGACATTTTTGGGGACCCTGTAAAGAGGACAGACTTAGTAGACTGTAAGCGTCTGGGTCTGTTTCTGACTGAGACATTTCCTGTTCCTTTCTCGTCTCGTCTCACAGCTAGAGAGGCCCACCAAGCTGATGAGGGAGGCAGAGCAGAGACTCAAAGCCATCCCCCAGTTCTGCTTTCCAGATGCCAAGGACTGGACCCCAGTGTCTGAATACAGCAGGTACAGTACAGATTCCTGTATAACCCCATTGCATCACGGAGGAAAGCTCACCACCACACTGGGGGCCTATCAATCCCATTCCTGGCCTGAACCAGATGGGTACTAATCAGTTGTGATGCACAAGCCTTCCATATATAGATTAAGGTTAAAAAACGAACAAATTGATAGTATGATTAGATGTGTAAATATCAACGAGTAAAATTAAGAAGAAAACACAAAGCTGTACTGCCATTATCTTCATGAAATCTTGGTAGACTCTTACTCTCACTCCTGCTCCTGACAACGTGGGTCCCTAAAACAGTCTTCTCTCTCCGCCACAGAGACTGTGCTACTTCACCAACCCTAAAGTGTGAATGAGATCCAACACTACGTTTCCTTTGATCACTGTTCAATCTCTACAATCTGTATGCTGGTTTGACTATAACAGAGACTGTGTGTGTGTGTGTGTGTGTGTGTGTGTGTGTGTGTGTGTGTGTGTGTGTGTGTTTCGGTACAGTGAGACCTTCTCGTTCATGTTGACTGGAGAGGATGGCAGCAGGAGGTTTGGGTACTGCAGGCGTCTGCTGGTAAGCAAGCCACCATTAATTCACTGGTCTCTGTTCTGTTCACACCCTGCTGAGCCAGCCCTGTTTGTTTTGACAAGGTTTTTTTCTTTCCTGTGGGACCATTGAGGTGTAATTGCATCACCAAGCTGGGTGTGAATAGGAGAGAAAGTAAATAAAGTGAATTGTAATGTCCGTATGTAACAAAGCTTAGTTGTTTTTGCCTTTCAAAACGATCGGGATGAATCCTAGTAAAACTGGACTCCTTCTGTTTCATGAGAGTTTCTCAGGGGAAGAATGACGAAAAACAAACCAGGAAATGTCTAGGTTTGTCATTGTAGAGCACAACCCGCCAGTAAGGGTTTCTAGTCATTTGATGTTTTATGACGAGCCCACAGTTCAGAAAGTATGGCTGTGTGGGATGTTGTGCTTGCTGTGATTTTTTTAATGTCACTGTTATGCCCAAGAATGTGTCCATTCACAAAGCGTGTATGTTTTGTAGGGTTTGTCAGTGTGTCACGTAGACTGAGATGGGGGCCATTCTTAAACTAAGTTCTGACTGTTACTTGACTGTATTGAGCTCAGTAGTTGCTGACATTAAGTAGCTGTAGATCAGACGACTCCTGATGCTGTGAGAGAGGTGAGTTTCCTCCTCTCTGGTAACCCAGCTCCTTCCTTCCCTGGTGGAAGTCTAAGGAGTTGGCATGAACAACACATTCCTAAGGACTTTAACCAAGTTCCACATGCTTGATTTAATCATCCATTTGGAGAAAGCAGAGGAGAAAATTGCATACCTAATATGGACAAGTGGATCGGGATTTCTTTATATGTATGCACGTGTTAATTTGTGTGTATGTGTGTGTGTGCACATGTATGTGTGCGTGCACGTGCAGGTGTGTGTGTGTGTGTTTTAGATGGATAGATCCAGGAGGCCTGGTTGGCTCCAGAGTAGACTGGTCTGTGATTGTTTAGTGTGGAGGGTAGAGGTGATCATTAACTGTGTAGAGACTGCAGCACCTGTGTTTAGTTTACAAGGAGAAGCCTCAGTCTCTCCAGATTAAAGACGTCCACCTACAGCAGCTGAAAGACCAGATTTATAAATATTTGTTCAACCACAGCCGATTGTGAACTAACCTGGTACTTTATCTGAATAAAAGCAAGTACAGTTTGTGTGTATGATAGTGTTTCAGTATATTATCATTGATGTTGCATTATAAACCTAACCAAGTATCTTTTGTTAGTATCTATTGCCACATTACTGTCTGTGTTACCTTACAAGCCTCTCTTCCCCAGTGACTGACGAGACTCTTAATTTGTGCCCTTGTTCCAGCCTAGTGGGAAAGGGCCTCGCCTTCCTGAGGTGTACTGCGTCATCAGCCGACTGGGCTGTTTCCACCTGTTCTCCAAGGTGAGTTCATGCTTACACACAAACACACACACACACACACACACACACACACACACACACACCCTAGTGTAGCCGTCATCGCAGTTACCTGTCTCTGAGCCGAGCCGAGGCCACTGTTCCCAGGAGTGAGTGTTTAAGTACTCCATGCCTTATCTGCCTCCTCATGAATCCTCTATGAACAGTGTATTTGAAGTGAATAAGGCCAGTGTTAAGGGAAACAATTAAGAGGTAGTAGACATATCTAATGAATTCAAATAACTTGTTATTACTGTGTTGTGAGTGCTAAAATGTGCCAAAACGCTGTCAGTTAGTTTCATTTCATATTAATTTAAGGCCAAAAGGATGCATAAATACAATAGATTATTTCTGTCTTGTGACAGCACAGGCACCTCAACAGTGAGGGTTGAACATCCCTCATACAGGTGGCGGGTGTAGGTTTCAGAAGGCACCGTTTTGAGGGCTTGAGACCTGCGTAGGTGAGAGAGGAAATGTTTTCCAAGGAGTATGAAATGCTTTTCTAGTTAAGGCGAGAAAGATGGTAGTGTTTGATTTCACCGGGAACAGAGGGTGTGTGGGGAGTGGAGGGGATATCATATGACCCTGAATGTGAGTGTGTCTCTCCAACAAACTTTCCAGGCAGGAGTAGACAGGTCTGACACAGACAGACACGTGGGCACATTGGGTGGGATTTTCCTTTGCTACTTTCCAAATATATCAGACAGCCACAGATTGAAATTCATACTGTATTTGTCAAAAGGGGCAAAGGTAGCCTGGTTCCAGACAATAGCAGGAGCTTTACTTCAGACAGCAACACGCTACCATTTCCATTTACTGGCCATACTGACTGAATGTACTTGGTCTTGGTCAATTACTAGATTCTCAATCTACATCCCGAGTGAAACCTTATTCCCTATTTAGTGCACTACGTCTGACCACGGTCCATAAGGCACTATATAGGGAATTTGGGACTTTCTGTTTGAAATATTGAGTGTTGTGTCTGCAGTGGGGTCTAACTCTCAACCCCTTGTCCTGTGCTGTGTGGTCTAACTCTCAACCCCCTGTCCTGTGCTGTGTGGTCTAACTCTCAACCCCTTGTTCTGTGCTGTGTGGTCTAACTCTCAACCCCCTGTCCTGTGCTGTGTGGTCTAACTCTCAACCCCCTGTCCTGTGCTGTGTGGTCTAACTCTCAACCCCCTGTCCTGTGCTGTGTGGTCTAACTCTCAACCCCCTGTCCTGTGCTGTGTGGTCTAACTCTCAACCCCCTGGCCTGTGCTGTGTGGTCTAACTCTCAACCTCCTGTCCTGTGCTGTGTGGTCTAACTCTCAACCCCCTGTCCTGTGCTGTGTAGTCTAACTCTCAACCTCCTGTCCTGTGCTGTGTGGTCTAACTCTCAACCCCCTGTCCTGTGCTGTGTGGTCTAACTCTCAACCCCCTGTCCTGTGCTGTGTGGTCTAACTCTCAACCCCCTGTCCTGTGCTGTGTGGTCTAACTCTCAACCCCCTGTCCTGTGCTGTGGGGTCTAACTCTCAACCCCCTGTCCTGTGCTGTGGGGTCTAACTCTCAACGTCCTGTGCTGTGCTGTGGGGTCTAACTCTCAACCCCCTGTCCTGTGCTGTGTGGTCTAACTCTCAACCCCCTGTCCTGTGCTGTGTGGTCTAACTCTCAACCCCCTGTCCTGTGCTGTGTGGTCTAACTCTCAACCCCCTGTCCTGTGCTGTGTGGTCTAACTCTCAACCCCCTGTCCTGTGCTGTGTGGTCTAACTCTCAACCCCCTGTCCTGTGCTGTGTGGTCTAACTCTCAACCCCCTGTCCTGTGCTGTGTGGTCTAACTCTCAACCCCCTGTCCTGTGCTGTGTAGTCTAACTCTCAACCTCCTGTCCTGTGCTGTGTGTAGATCCTGGATGAGGTGGAGAGGCGGAGGGGGATCTCTGCAGCCCTGGTCTACCCCTTCATGAGGAGTCTGATGGAGTCACCCTTCCCAGCGCCGGGGAAGACCATCAAAGTCAAGACCTTCCTGCCTGGAGCAGGGAATGAGGTTGGAGACACATCAGCCCTTGGTTACTAAGGTTCCATCAAAGAAGGATGATGCATGAAGATAATGCGATGTATGTTTAATTGAGCATGACCTGTGATCTCTGTACATTTATGATTGGTTGTGACCCCAAGTGGTGTTCTCCTCCCCAGGTCATTGAGCTGAGGCGGCCCATGGACTCCAGACTGGAGCATGTAGACTTTGACAGTCTTTTCAGCTGCCTGAGCGTGCGTCAGGTGGTGCAGGTCTTCGCCTCCCTGCTGCTGGAGCGCAGAGTCATCTTTGTGGCTGATAAACTCAGGTGAGCAGCAAGACTCTTATTGTTAGTAACCCTTCTAGTAATAAGTAAAGATGGAGAGAGAACTGAATCACCTACTCATGGGAAGCTGTCCCTGACTAATGGTCATGCTCTGTTAGAGGCAGGTGGGGGTTGTTGAAACTTGTAGTTGTTAGATGATGGTTACTTGTGCCAAGTGAAATGCTCAATAATACCTTTAGTGGCAGTGTTTTGATAAGGTAGTTCTGAAACGCTAAGGGCTGTTGTCATTGTTAGATAATGATTGAAAGTACAGTATTTACAGAGAACTCTGATACGTAGAGCTCTCAACGCCTGCTCATATTGTAGTGTAAGGTTATCGCCCGACAAAGATCTTAACCCTTCGACATTAGGCTATAAATAGTAAAAATAGTTCCTAGAATACTTCATCCTTCTCACATATGGTGGCTAGGAGTGAGATCAATTACTGTCTAGGATTACGGTGTATGTTAGCAAATATTTCCCTCCTCAGTTATCTCTGAAGTCCACTGTCTTTTTCTGCAGTGAATTCACCTATTCTAACCCCATTACAATAACATCTGCCTTACATGAGAGGGATTTTATCTCAAGCTCTTGTACATTTTCCCTTTTCTGTTTACGTTCACACAGAGATCTGACTTTTCTCAGACCCACATTGCTGAGCTCAGGGATCCTCTATCTGTATCTTTCTGGACATGTGACATGTATACAATACCGACTGACTATGATACCGTCATCATAACACTGTTTCACATGTCTTGGTGCATTTCCTCTCACAGAGATGACATATCCTGAACTTAAAAAAATGGACTAACTTCAAAGAGAGATAATTTACATAGTATGTAAAACAGTTCCAATAGTGGGGATTGCCCTGCCACTCTGTCAGTGCACTCTGGCTCACCCTAACTGTTGATGGCAGATTTAATTCCTCAGTCGAGCTGCTTGCCATTCACCCAATCTGCACGGCAAATAGCAGCCTTCTACTGTGGGTTTGTCAGTTGGTGCTTAACGGGTTTAGCACGTGGGGACATCGTTAGAGCTGTTAAATTAATTCTCCCTGCATGTACTCACAACTGATGTGGTTCCAGAAGTGGGTCATCTCTCTGCCGGGGGCCACTGTCCAACCCCGGCAGTCAGGGTGGGGTGGGGTGGTGCAGATAACATGGAGCTAGGGATCTCCAAGGAGCCAGAGTCCCACCAGGCAGCAATCTGCCCCTGGCTACAGGACAGCACTCTGGGCTGAGGGGCTCTGTTAGAGGGGGGCAGGTTTGTGTTGAACGGTAATCTCTACACATCAGAGGACAGTTTAAACAAACATCAGTGGGGGCAGTGACTGTGAGGGGAAGGAATGTACTTCCTGTGTGCAGCGACTCTCCCCTCTGATCTATGGCTTCACTGTCACTGTGTGACTGATGGCGCCATGTTCCCTCCCTGGTCCCTGCCTGGCCTGTTTACGACAGCCCTCTCTCCACCCAGGGGGACTCAGAGAAAGCTGTTTCTGTCCTCACTCTGCCGTTTGAGACAACGACTCCCGGGTACATGTCAGTTTGCACATCACCCAAAGATTGTTAATCAGTCACCCATTTCTAAGGGCTCTTGTGAACAGCAGCAAGGACTTGAGAGCTGTATCGAATAGTCTGTGTCTGAGGTACTGTTAGTGAACAACACTGAAAATCAACACCATGAGTCTTGACAGACTACAGTACTACAGACTACAGTACCACAGACTACGGTACTACAAACTACAGTACTACAAACTAAAGTACTACAGACTACAGTCCTGCTCAATGTTAGAACTTCATTGAAAACCATATACTGTTACTTATCATAAAACCTGCTTTGTATCAACACAATGACATACTTCACCATTCAGGTCTTATTCAGGTTCTGAATAAAGGCAAAACAATAGGTTTTCATTGTGGATTAGCATCACAAACCAACCAGTCCTTTCTGTGTGTGTCTAACTGGACTTAGTCTCCAGGGCTCACACCCAGAACCACAACAGATGGAGCTCTAGCTGCCAGAGTGCCCCAGAACACGTACCAGACCCCTTGTGTCTCAGTTCCCATTGAAAACAGGATTCAAGGAGCCACTCTGGGCATCATTGGGCCGTGTTGGGGAGAAGGGAACAGACACTCTACTGACTTCACTGGTAAAAGGGTCTGATCCCATGGGAGACAGAGAACGCAATTCAAACCCAGAAATCCCTTCCAACACAACATGATGTATGTCTGGGTGTAATCTATATCCAATAGGAGAAGGATCTGAGGGAGGGAAAACACTGAACAGGCCATGTTAGGGAATGTGTCTCCACTGGGTTGTACTGTGGTAAGATTTGATTATTATATTATTATATTATTATATATTATTTTTAAACCAGGTGGTTCGAGCCCTGAATGCTGATTGGCTGAAAGCCATGTTATATCAGACTGTATACCATGGGTATGACAAAAATAATACTATTTACTGGTCTAATTATGTTGGTAACCAGTTAATAATTGCAATAAGGCACCTTGGGGGTTTGTGTTATATGGCCAATATACCATGGCTAAGGGCTGTATCCAGGCACACTACATTGCGTCGTGCTTAAGGACAGCCCTTAGCCATGGCATATTGACCATATCCCACCCACCACTTATGCTAAGACAGAGGTTGGCAGAATGGCTTCAAACGAGTCCCAAGACGCTTGTGGGGGTTATAGAGCAAAATGGAGAACACCATCATGTTCCTGAGAGTCTCATCTTTCCACAGAGGGTTTTGTAGGCCAAACCGTTCGGACGCTACAGATGATTTTGTAAGAAGACCGATTTTTATGACGTCTCATGGTCTGAAAACCCCCTGCTAGCTCTGTCACCTTTCATTGCAGATGTGGAAGTGCGACATAGACGGATGCAGTGGATCCAATGCAAAACAACATATCTCTAGCTTGAACGGACTATTTTCTATGTTTTTTATTAGTAGTATTATGCTAATTAGACATAGGCCTTAGGGTTTTTTTTATGTTTATCTGACTCTATTTGATATTATGGTAAAATCATGTGCCATCAAGTATTATGTGTTTAGCCGTCTAAGATCAAGAAATGGTCACGAGAAGCGAATTTCAAAGCATGTATGCTATTATTTATTTACTTAAAAAATGTATGAAATTACATACAAGGCATGAAGCTTAAGTTACAAGGCAATTCTGAACCTTTGGCATTGCCTTGGGCCATTTGCCATGCGGCGAGTAAATTAGGGCCAACCCTACGGGGTTACATGGACTGTTGCATTAACGCTTTATTTGTACTGTAGGCTGTGTATGACTTGCTTAAGAGGTCACAACGGGTCGTTTGCCAAAAGCAAGCGTCTTTGTACGTATAAAAATGCTTTATATCAGACATGTTGCTGCTTATCTGTGACATCAAACAGCCAGACAGACAGTTACTCAGAACTGATGATGATTAACCAGCAAATGGCTGCTGTAATAACAACTTTGATGCCTAATTACATGAATTCATCATCGGTTACATCAGACTGTAATTGCTTAACCAGATTTACCTGAAGGCTCTGTGCTGGGATTGCTGCAGTGCTCAGAATGTAAACATCATCTTCCAGTTATTATGGGTCTAGGACAGAGAAGGGTTACCACCACAGAGCTTGTTTGATCTGCCTCTCAGTGGATCTAAATGGGCGGGTCTCAACTTCTTCCCTGCCATTCCTCCATTGTTAGGGCTTGCCTGTGGGCTAGATTCAAAATATACAGGTTAAGACAAGAGGATTCTAATATCCCATAACTCTTTGCAATTCATGTGACCAGCGTTGCTAGTTAGCAACGGCGCTAGTAGATATCAATGGAGCTGTTTCCATGCAGTTGTTTATTTTCGAACGCTTTTGTATAGAATGACTTTGTTGTCTTAACCTTCCCATCTTCAACCTAGCCTGTGGGTGTAGAGGTGATTGAATCACTTCTCTTTTTTTGGCCAATCTGATAACATGGAGGTCGTTTCCGATTACTGAGGTGCTTTAATAAGTCAATGTTTCTAATTGTATTTGCTGAGCGGCCCACAGTAGAACAGACAGGGGATTGGGGGGAAAGGTAGTGTGTGTATGAGTGGGAGAAAGATGGAGGGTAAGAGAGGGAGAAACAGGGAGAAAGAAAGAGCGGGGGTGCAGAGCAAGAGCAAAAGACCGCCTCTGAAAGCTTTTCTCATGGTCATGGTGAATTAATCAGGCTCTTGTTTTCTGAGCGGGAGAAGGAAGGCTGTTTTCTGTACCTCGTTTCCCCTTACACCACTCCCTGTAACATCAGAAAACTTCAAACTAACACATGGTAGTCACCAGATGTATTGCATTTTTATTAGTTTAAAATCCTCCTTTCAAACCCCATTCATAATCTTCTTCTACCACCTGTTGAAATGACTGGGGTTTGCATTAGATTCAGGAAGAGCCCATTGCTCCAGTCTCCAGCAGCAGCAGCTGTATAATATGGTGTGTGTCTGTAACCCCAGTCTGTTAAAGTGAGCCGCTGTAGGTAGCTACAGTGTACCACTATAATCTGGGAACAAGCTGTACAGTTTATTTAGTCCCGTATTACTCCTGAACACTGTTGTATCACACTGAGCAATGCTGGCACCGCACCTAACAACCTACAACAACTGAACACTTTCCCTGTGTGTATTTCTAACGCCCAAAGGTGGAGTGGATGAACACAGTGGAAACATACTGGATGTAAAATGTTGCTGTGAGACTGAAGAGGGAAACTCAGAAGATGGAAGCCAGAGGCCAAGCATCTGACTTTCCCATAATTATTATTATTATTATTATAATTATATACACACACCCGGCAATGCTGCCTACAAGAAGCATTGGAATCAATAGGCTTGAATAGGACCATATGTAGGGTTGCCCAAGGGAAGCCTGGTCTTACTGTTCAACAGCTTCCACTACAACTGTTCATACCAGGGAGTCCAAGCCTAGGCCGTGATGGGAACTTGAGATCCTTATGGAGAGGAAGTGAGGAAAAGACATTGGAGCTCTATGTGAATAATAAGCATTCTACTAGATGCCCCAATGAGCAGTATGCACACACTCATTCATCCTTCGCACCATTGCTTAATTTGAGCCGGATCCTAATAAAAGCGATCAAAGTTAATTCGTCATGTGAAAAAGTAGATTTTCAGCCCGGGCCTGATATTCGAGTTGATTCAGGTTGGGCCGGCCTGGGTTTAGGTTTGAGACCAACGCGTGGCCGTGGCTGTGTGAGAAGCACGCCTGTATCTCTCACAGAACTAGAATGAGATTCACGTTCTATGATCTCTCTCTGCAACTCTCATCTCTCCAGCGTTGCACTTCATCAGTTATTTCCTTATAGAATCATAGCCGTGCGAAGGGTTCTGGAGGAGCTGCAGCACCCCTGTTACATTTAAATACATTTGCCAAAGTTATAGAGTTACTGCTGTCTGTTCAGAAAGAAATGAAATAATTCAGAGTAGCCTAGTACGCCATGAGAGCGCCTGTAATTTAGCCACAGAAGATCACTATCTTATTTTAACAACTTAACTAGCTATGGATTGTGTGTAGCCAATTACAAGGCATAGCCTAAATCTGTCAGTGAACAGCATGCAGATAAAACAGGCAATATTTCAAATACAATTGCAGGAAAACAGATTGGAAAGCAAATGGCTCCTGCTGAAAAGAGAAGACTCTAATCTGTGTGCGGTAGGCTACCAACATTTTTGATCAACTTCCAAATGTTGTTTTACAAAGTAAAACAAAGGAGATAAAACAAAAGAGAGTGAGGCTTTTGGCACGAATCACCAGCCAGTGAGCTGCACATCATTGGGTGAGTCAGTGAAACTGGAAAGCATTTTTCTTCACATTGTAACCTACAATATGTGTCTCCACACACCTATGCCTAGACTATTGATGGATTCAAGACAAGTGTAACGCTCATCGGTCGGTGGAAGGAAGAGTGGACCAAAGCGCAGCATGGAAAGTGTTCATGATATTTATTTACAAGAAACACTCAAACAAAAAGAACACGTCCAAAACGAACGCGAACAGTTCCGTCAGGCACAGACACTAAACAGAAAATAACACCCCACAAAACCCAAACGGAAAATCACAACTTATATATGATCCCCAATCAGAGACAACGATAGACAGCTGCCTCTGATTGGAAACCACTCTGGCAAAACAGCAAAGAAATTAAAAACACAGATCTTCCCACCCGAGTCACACCGTGACCTAACCAAACATAGAGAATAAATAAGGATCTCTAAGGTCAGGGCGTGACAGACAAGGTTGTTTTTATTGATCTCAGTGTGTCAGTGTCAAAGTATACTGTTATTTTGACCATTGTACGGTATTAAAAAAGATTCTGCCAAATTCTCCAGTCATGTAAAATGATGCGGAATTGCATGAAATGCGTTCATAAAAGGCAACATTTTTTTGCAGACCCTAGGCTACTAAAAATGTTCTCCATGTGTGCAACTTCTGTAAGTGCCTCTGCTCTACTTCTCTATGCCACTACGCAAATGCAATGATCTGCATGCAGTACTTTATTAAAGGGGATTTGTCTCTCATGCATTCTGGTACATCAGAGCTCCCCAGGTTACCCCCCTCTCGCACTAACTTTTTTGTTCCGCTACCTCCCGATTGACAAATTAAGCACTGATTCTCACCCAGAAAAATATGTGTGTGCTTCAGTATGAGGAGCTGTTAGTCAACAGCTGTACTGATGCTCCTGCCAGGGCCTGTGTTTGTCCTGGGCTGAAATGGGCCCGTCTGGGATTGTGGACAGTGCTGCTGACGCTGGGACTCTTCATCCTGCACCTGTGTGTTTGGCAGAGTAAGCCTCTCTATCCTGAGAGTTTCCTGGGAATCTGCATGGTCAGCCACAGACAGACCCAGGACAACCATTCCCGATCTGACATGCTTATATAATCCCAAATGCAATATATCACAAAGCAAAGTTAGTATCCTCTAAACTTAAGTGGATGGTTATGCTGATATGGTTTTGTTATGACCTGGTCTGTAAAGGTCTGCCATTCCTTTCCGCTTTAGAATGTGTTCCAAATAGCACCCTTTTCCCTATGTAGTGCACTACTGCCCATATTGGCTCTGGTCAAATGTTGTGCAATATATAAGGAATAGAGTGCCATTTTGCACGCACCCTTAGAGAGTTGACTGGCAGCTCTGGGCAGAGATTGTGTTTTTATTGCAAGTTCATCATTTCCCATGAGTGTTTCCCTCAGGACTGAGTGTGTAAGTGATACTCATGGTATCAGTCCTCTCCTCTGCAGCGCTAGCTCTGTCTTGCCTGTGGCTGAGGTTCTGAGAGCTGTACCCCATCACTCCCTGGTGGAACATGTCAAACCCCGGAGACTGGATCTGTTCAAAAGGATCAGCTCCTTCTGCAAATAAAACTCAGACAGTGAAACTGAGACTGCTTTCTGCTCCATGTTATGATGTGTGAATAAGAAACCTGAACAGACCATGGGGCTGCAGTTGTTGAGCCATGTAGATACTGGTCTCGCTTTACAGTGTTCATTAACTATAATAACTTGCCATTTTACTCATAGCTCTATTTACAGTAAACTGTACCAAAACAAGATAAAGGTTCTGTCAAGGAGAGGCTGTATGCACATCAATATTGACGTTGTGATAGAGCGTGGACACTTACGTATATGTAGTGGGAGTACTGTGTGTTTGGTAGGATGTGCCCTCTGCTGTTGAAGAGAACAACTATAGACAACATTCCTTATTAACAGTGCATTCATCTTCAGTGGAGTGTTTGATCCCCACTGATTTAGAGTTGTGGTATCTGTGTGTTTCTGATGGGCCTCATGGTTTATCTCCCCTTTCTATCTGTGTGTACATGGACAGTATGGAGTGCAGGGGGACAGAGGGGAGGAGGGTCGGCCACTGTCAACAAACTTGGGACCGTGAGAAAGACGACATACTATTTGTGATTTTGTGTTAAGCCACAGTTGTCAAAATTCACCAGCGGTAAGGGTGCTGTTTTGGGTAATATCAAATGGATTCAAGTGTTAAACTATTGTAACACAACCAACCCATCTGAGGGTGAGGGAGTGGACCTACTGTGTGTGTTGCCACAGTGGCAGTGCGTAGTGTAATCAGCCTGTCAGATGTTTATAGAGCAGGTCTTAGCTGTGGGCGGTGTAGTTAATGGTGTTACACTGTCAGTGGAAGAGGTGGAAACGTAACAGATTAAAGCTTTTGAATGGTTGCCATGGGTGAACCTGTCTGCCTGTCTGCTGCTCCCAGTGGTGTAAAGTACTTAAGTAAAAATACTTGAAGGTACTACTTAAGTAGTTTTTTATTTTTTATTCAGTACTTAACTTTACTATTTATATTTTGGACAACTTTTGCTTCACTACATTCCTAAAGAAAATAATGTACTTTTTACTCCATACATTTTCCCTGACACCCAAAAGTACTCATTACATTTTGAATGCTTAGCAAGATAGGAAAATGGTCCAATACACACACTTATCAAGAGAACAACCCTGGTCATCCCTACTGTTTCTGATCTGGTGGACTCACTGAACACATGCTTCGTTTATAAATTATGTGTTGGAGTGTGCCCCTGGCTATCTGTAAATAAAATGTAAAAAATAAAATGGTGCCTTCTGGTTTGCTTAATATAAGCAAATTTGAAACTATTTATACTTTTGATACTTAATTACTACTTTTAGACTTTTACCCAAGTATGACATTTGGGTATTTTTCCCGCTACTGGCTGCTCCAATGGGAAGTCTTGTACAGACCTCTCTCTCCTGGCAGCTGAGTGTCAGGAGGAGGGATTTCTTTCTGCTCTATCCTTTCCTGTCTTTTTCTTATTTTCTTCTTTTGTTGGAGAGAAAGAACAGCCTGTTGAGAATGGATTTCAGACTGTCCCTTAGACCAACTGGAGGAAGGAACACGGTGTTAAGCCAGGGTACATAGCCGCACTTGTTCGCCTCACAATTACAAAAGTTATTGTTTCAAGGAAAAGAAGATCAGGTTGTTGTTTGGTTTGGACTTTGGAAAGACTGGTTCACTTATGACGTTAAGCAATACGCTCTCATTTGGCTCTCTTCTTGATATTAGAGGCAGATAATGATGAACTTTAAACAAATCTCAATAAGCTTTTATTCTGTGTTTTATAGAGGAATGTGAGGGTCCACATTTTTGTTGCATCTGTTTGTCGTTCTTTGTCCGCTGCTGGCTGTTGTTTTAGGAGTATTCAGGGTTCACTTCAAAACACAATCTACCACTCCCTTTCAAAGGTCAGGATAATGTGGGCAATCTGATGGAAAATCTGGCATACCCATGTTTTCCTCTGACAATATTCATATCTGGTTTTGCTGATGGAGCCAACTGCAGTTCTGTGTTGTGAGTGTAAAGGTGAGTGATGTTGCCTGTCTCCCTCCCCGGTAGTACCCTGTCCAGCTGTATCTGATGTTGACTGTCCCCATAGAGATCTTAAAATGATTAGATATAGTGATTCTATATGTAATTCTATGGTTGTCTGTCTCCCTCTCTGCAGTACCCTGTCCAGCTGTATGCACGCGGTGGTGGCTCTGCTCTATCCCTTCTCCTGGCAGCACACCTTCATCCCCGTCCTGCCTGCCTCCATGGTGGACATCGTCTGCTGCCCCACGCCCTTCCTGGTGGGGCTCCTGTCCAGCTCACTGCCCAAACTCAAAGACCTGCCTGTGGAAGAGGTTGGTACTTCATTTTCTCCATCTCTCTCTCTCTGGCTTTTCATCTTTGTCTCCCACTGTCTTGCTTTTCTTAGACCAGGTTTAATGTATTGGCTCTATTAATTTCCTCCTCATTCTGCGCTTCTGATTTTGTTAGCTTGAGGCTACAGATTAGAGGCTATTCCACTGTCACATTCCATCTCTCTGTTAGACACTGGGCTGGGGAGTGGCCTTCCTGTTACTGGTCAGCAGTATAACGCCCACAACAACCTACAGTATATTACACAGTCAATTACCCTGCTTGTTTTCATTAAACATTTACCCAATGAGGGACTTATATTTCTGAAGAGAATTGCGTAGGTATGTTGATCCTCTTGACTGATTGGTGCAGCCATGGGACAGATTCAGAAGCATCCGGATATACAGTAACCGGGACATCTCACGAGACAGCTATCATGGTGCTCCTCCCAACCTCCCTCAGAGACCCAGGACCACCCCTGGGTCCAGGATGAAACCACACTCTCATGATGACTGTCACAGAAAGAATGCTGGACCTTCCAGTGATTCAGAGCAATTTTACCCTCAAACGTTTGTTTTTCCGTTTATTCATTTAAGCACTACATACCAGAAATCGTTCTAAATCAGCCTCATGTTAAATTCACAGTCACACATTGAGCAATAGCATTCTGTTTTTGAAAGATCGGGTCAGACTTGAATTCTCTCAGAGCGCTGAGTGTAATATGACCCGTTTCCTCTGTTTTGCTGCCATGGACATTGTAGGCTCCCAGTATTCAGTATTAGAATTCAAGCCGTGAGCTTCCTAGTATTGAGCTGTCAGAGTCCACACACAGTGTGAGGCCTGCTATAGCTATAATTGCCTGTTCAGTGCTGTCCAGCAGTCTCGCTGTGGTCAAAGCCTGACAGGACGTTGACCTGCAGCAGTTTTGTCACCAATTACAGAGGGAGGAGGGAAAGAAGACGTGTCTGTTTCTCTGCTCTCCCAGCTGGACAGTTCTGCTCTGGTCTGCGGCATTCTTGGAATGGAGCACTGATTTGCCAAGGCAGTGTGGAAAGAGGGGCAAATCACTTGAATCCATCCTTGTTAAAGTAGCAACAACTCCTCCAGCCTCAACGTGCTGTAGTGTGGCTGACACTGACCTAAACCCCCCAGTGAATGTGGCCTTGGCAGTTGGCAGCTGCTGCAGCCTGCAGGGCCCATGCCAGGGCAGCCTCAGCCCTCAGCTCTGGGGTCCTGGCCCCACTAGGGAGGGAGAGAGGGAGTTTCTGGCTCTCAATAAAAGCCTGTCAGGAGAAGCCATCAGGCCTCTTAAAGCCCAGCTCTCTGCTATAACACAGTTAGTCCGAGTCAGCAGCATCTGCCCTCAGCCCATGGTGTGTGTGAAAAATACCATCTCACCCTGTCTGTCATATTTAACACAAGGCTTTTAATGGCCTGGCAACAGTATTTGTTGTCTGTTTACATTTGTCTTGATGTTGCTGATCGACTCAATTAAAATTCCCCAAGTATCTTTCGCTGCTTTTAAAGATCTCATTTTAACACTGGTATAACACTTGGAAGAGCTCGTCTTTCTCTTGATGGAGAGTTTGATATATTTGTAGAGGGCATTGGTATTCACTTTAAGCCACTGTATGCACATGGAAGAAGCCTGGATTTGATTGAAGATTCCTAAATGTGGTCGACCACCTTGATTCTGTCTAATGTAGCAACATTTTAAATTGTGTTTTTTTTTTACATTGGATAAAAGTAGAGCCTCTGCAGTAGTAAATGGTATATCATACACTGCAGTTGTGGAACAATGGGAAAGTAATTCTGCTTTGAAAGTTGATAAACTTGTAACCCCACTTTTGAGAAAATGGCCCTTGAATGTTTTGGTACACCTACTGGAGAGCTCTCCTTTGTCTACACCCATTCAGCATTGTTCACACCCTCTTAATCCTTAACCGCACTCATCTCTTTAAGGATTCACATGTGAGGCCATGTGCTAAACAGAGTGACTAGGTTAGTGAACAACCAAAGATTTCATGACTAAAAGTGATCAAAGTAGTAGCCTACACACAAAAACACAAAAAATGACCTCCAAGTAAAAATACACTTTATGTAGTCCTTGGCCTATATCCTAATCTGACTTTGGTGCAGGTCATGTTGTTCTTCTGGTAAACACACACATGCGCAGGATACAAAAGGGGTAAACGGTACAGTGAAATGGTTACTTGCATAGTAGCAACATCAAAGACAGAGAGTGTCCAGATAAAAAATATTTTAGAATTATTAGATAACATTTACCCGACACACTTGTCTAAATTGATGGGTCATGTGAAGGAAATGCTATAACCACCCCCCAGCCACATCTAGCTAAGTGGATGGGTCACTGTTGTCTAGAAATACCATAGATAGCCGCAATCATCCCCAGACACACCTGGCTAGCTTGATGGGTCATGTAATCATCTGGTGAAGTGGAGTCCTTTGTTTAGACATGTAGTTATCTAGCTAAACAATGAACCGGAATAATCACAACTCATACTACTACCAATACATACATTCTCATAGCCTTAGTATGAATCTGCAGGTAGCTTAAGTTAACCAACTAGGTTCAATGTTAGCTAACATTAGGCTATAACTAATAATGCAAATGGTTTTGTGATTCAAATAATATTACTATACCTATCATACAAGTAACGTTAGATAGCGAGCCAGCAAGCTAACTCTCGCGAGCTAGCGAACAGTATGCTTTAACTTGCAATGAAAATGAATTTCTGACAAAAATTAGAAATGTATAATATCTGAAGATGTAGCTAGATTCTTACTTGTATACATGGATGAACGCTTCACAGCAGACTGGAACCATTTAACTCTGTTTTGTTTGTAGGTACATATTGTTTGGCCAGTATTGTGTCAAGTCACTCCGGTTCACACGGTGAACTACTTTCGGCCTGTGCAGAAAGTAGCCCATCACTTTTTCAACTGATCTGTTGATAGCTTCTGTTAAATTCAGTGCATCAATGTTGTTGAGAAAAGTAGCATAACTTTTGCAGTTCTCGATGGCTAACCTTATATCTTTCAAAAACGGTGAGGTAGAAAGGACTATCAACACATGCTGAACAGCTCAAGTTATAGACAGAAGCCAGCTACACGTCAGACCAATCCAAACTCATCTCTCGGCATGTACAGCCCATTCATTATCTCAGCCAATCATGGCTAGCAGGAAGGTTTCTTTTTCTGTGGCTAAACCAACTAGGCTTGTACATTAACCATTTTATTTGTATTTACAGATGGAATACAAGTTTGTTATGAAGGCACATGAAAGTTCACATGTTCCAGAAGGCATTTCTGCCAAAAAACTAATTTTGATAAATAATGAATGTTTATGTTCAAATGCCTCTCCTGTCAAGTAGTGACGTGCGACATACGCCTAGTTTCCTGAAATGAGTCACAAATATGTGACTTGTTTGTTTCTTTTTCAGGCTTTGATGGTGGACCTGGGAACTGACCGTTTCCTCAGACAGGTTGGTCTCAATTCTCCAGTACCTCACCGTAACAAAGACCAGAACGTTTATTGTAATATAATATGGACTAATCTTTTGATATTCTTGTTTATTGTCGCTAATTAAATTGTTATGCGTGTGTATAGATGGATGATGAGGCCTCACTGTTGCCACGGAAACTCCAGTCTGCTCTTGAGCTAACTCTGGAGCAGAGGAATGACATCATCAATCAGGACTCTGACAGCGAGTCAGACGAAGGTGAACGAGGGACACGTCATCACTCTCTACTAAACCAGATGTTACGAGTGTAAATTAGGACAACAGAGCACTGGCCATGTTTCAACCCTGTGAACAAGAACATGGACAGCACATGTCTGGGAGCAATACACTGTCTGTGGAGTGATGAGAACTCCTGGAATGGGTGCTTCACCTCACTGAATTGAAGGTTACTGGGGTTCAGAATGTAGTGTTTGTTTAATGTTACGTATGAATACACAATATCAGTTAAACATCAACTCTAAATAACTCTTGTGTCATTCCCACAAATGTTATAGGCCCTACTTGATTCTCAAGCACAATTCTCAAGCATGTAGTTTGTGTTGCTTCTTTCTAGATGTATTGAACATGTATGAAGTGTGTTTCAGTTTCAGCATCATAATACTAACCTATCCTGTTTCGTCTGTTTCTGTAGAGTGTAACTCCTTGAACAGCCTGGTGTCGGAGGCCTTCATCCGTTTCTTCCTGGAAACCATCGGCCACTACTCCCTGTTCCTCACCCAGAGCGAGCGAGGAGAACGCAGTTTCCAGCGCGAGGCCTTCCGCAAGTCTGTGGCCTCCAAGAGCATCCGTCGCTTCCTGGGGGTCTTCATGGAGTCCCAGATGTTTGCGGGGTTCATCCAAGACCGGGAGCTGCGGAAATGCCGGGCCAAAGGTGGAGCAAACCTACAATGACCCTGTTAATCCACCCTACACAACAGTCTGTAATATTATGGTCCTGTCTACTTGTTAAGAGATAATAACGTGATGTGTGTCCTGTCCTCTTAAAATGGATTCATTGTAGTTCATCATAATACAAATAATATGTAAACTGTAATGATTGGTAGAAATGCTCTTTAGAGGTAGGCTCTGCCACCCCTCACTTTTCTGCCAAAGTAGTCCAAAATCCCTAAAGGGATCTTCTCAATCCTGTGCTGGTACTGCCCTCTGGTTGACAGCGGTTCTAGCTGGGTATTCAGTGCCATCTCCTGGCCACATAGTGAAGGGTATTTCCCCCCATACCAAAACATGCTTTCTCTGATATACTGCACTGTAACATTACCTCACAATATAACATTAATAATGTAATAATGTTAATAATTATCAGTGGTGGAAAAAGTACCCAATTGTCATACTTGAGTAAAAGTATAGATACCTTAATAGAAAGTTACTCAAGTAAAAGTAAAAGTCACCCAGTAAAATACTACTTGAGTAAAAGTCTAAAAGTATTTGGTTCAAAAGTAAATGTATCAAAAGTAAATGTAATTGCTAAAATATATTTAAGTATCAAAAGTAAAAGTATAAATAATTTTAAATTCCTTCTATTAAGCAAAGCAGGCGGCACCATTTTCTTGTTTTTAAAATGTATGGATAGCCCTGGGCACACTCCAACACTCAGACATCATTTACAAAAGATGCATTTGTGCTTAGTGAGTCCGCCAGATCAGATGCAGAAGGGATGACCATGTGTTGTCATCCCTTTTGGATGTCACGTAAAATGTATGGAGTAAAAAGTACATTCTTTTCTTTAGGAATGTAGTGAAGTAAAAGTAAAAGTAGTCAAAAATATAAATAGTAAAGTACAGATACCCCCAAAAAACGACTTAAGTGGTACTGTAAAGTATTTTTACTGAAGTACTTTCATGTTATTCTGTCATTGTGTTGTGTTTCTGTCAGGACTCTTTGAGCAGAGGGTGGAGCAGTACCTGGAAGAGCTACCAGACACAGAGCAGAGTGGAGTGAACAAGTTCCTCAAAGGGCTAGGTGAGTTCTCAAATAAAATAGAATCTGCACTTAAAACAAATATTTCCCCTCAACAGAACTTACCTGTCCAATTTACCACGGGGACAAATTGTAACCTGGCTTAAAATGTAGGATGATACAAAGTTTTGTTCTAAAAGAAGCCTATTCACATTTGGCAATGATGTAGTAATGAGCACCAAGTTGTCCAGTGTTCCCCAACTGGTGGAATTTGAAATAGATTTTTTATTGTTGGACATAAAAGACTGTAAAAACACCAGCAAATCAGCTACAAGTGATTTTAATTTTGGAAATATATTCCAAAGTATTCCCATGCATAATAAAGAGATATATGTTATCGTATACAAATGTAAGCAAGGTTCAAAATTATTATGTTTTAGTCAAATATTATATATGTTTGGGCTTTTTGCAGTCAATTTGCAGTCTACAAATGATTTGTAATTATGTTCCGGCCACCTAACCACCCGCTCAAGAAAAAATCAGCCGCAGCTGAATGTAGTTGATGATCCCTGATGTAGTCTAAAACCGCGATTCCATCTGAGGCACTACATCATTTCCCTGACAATCACAGAGATCACATTCACAGTAAACACTGCAGATGTCAGCTCAATTGGAACATTTCACTGAAGTGTGTTAAAGGTTTACATGACGTGAACACTTCTTACTTGTATTTTGTTTGTGTCTTTTAGGAAGTAAAATGAAGTTTCTTCACAAAAAGAACTGAGGAAACCTGCTACTTAATAACCAAATACCGGAGCATGAAAGCTTGTTCTACTGCAAACAGAAGATCTGATACACCCAAAACCCTGTATTTTATTGACTTGTTCACTTGTTTGTCTATCAGAAACATCAATGAAATGTCAAAATGTTGTACATATTTCACTGTAAACTGGCTGTGATACCCTCCAATGTAGCTTGATTGTTAGGTGTCTGGTACCTTAATTATGAGGCTAGTTACAGTAGGACGGTACAGAGTGAATGTGCCTTTGTTTCTGATTAACCACTGACATTAAAGTGTACGTGAGAAAAATATGATCAGACTGAGTGAGTGAATGCAAGCTGATGTATGGTGGCTGTACAGTTACTATGTTTTGTAGTTTAGATCATCGTTGTCCTGTCTTTTTGCTGAATGAGAGCTGTAAATTCCACACCTGGTTGGGAGGATTTGTACATGCATTAACACATGAAGAAAATGATTGTAAATGTTTAAAACATGCATTGCTTTGTAAAATTCAGTAATTAAACACAAAAGACTTCAAATGATTGGATTCTTTGAACTTTTTTATGTTACTGTTCTGAAGAAACAGAACTTCATCAGCACTTATAGGAAGCGAGGTCGGTGAACAAGATCATTGTTCCTCTTTAGGTGGAACCCGGGTGGCTCTGTACAGACAGGGAGGTTGGATCACACATTTTAAAGAAGTCAAACACTAAAAACAGATTTGAGTGCTGCAAGATGACAGTAAGCTTCCAAGTCAGCAGAGCTGATAAAAGCATGGCAGTGACAGCCACTGGAGTGATGTGTGAGGACATAATTAGGTTATTGGCAGCATGTGGTAGCTATGTGTGCCTTTTGGGATTCCACCCCACCAACTACACAGTTGGGATGCTGGGGGGGAACTTGTCATTGAGTTGTCAGACATGACGTCTAGTGATTTTAGACATTTTGGCAATGAATGGAACAACAATCTGGAATTGAATAATGTGTGTAACTTGTCAATTTCGGATGCCTATAAATGCATTGCTGGGTCATATTTATAATGAGAGTAATATTATATTAGTCAATACTAGCCCAGAACATGTGTACAGAGATGAAACTGTCACTGTGTATTTGGGTAATTGACCAGTGTACAGGAAGGCCATTCAGTGAATAAGATCATGTTTATGTTCTAGCTCTATCCGACCAAGACAACCGAGGAACAGAGGGTGTCAGGATGAGACAATAGTCTCAGGACTAACAGGTTAGGTATACAGTACATTCGGAAAGTATTCAGACCCCATTACTTTTTCCACAATTTGTTATGTTAAAACCTTCTAAAATGTATCAAATATATATTTTCCTCATCAATCTACACACAATACCCCATAATGACAAAGCAACAAAAAGATTTTAGAAATTTTTGAAAATCTATTAAAAATTAAAAACAAAAATACCGTATTCAGACCCTTTGCTATGAGACTTGAAATTGAGCCTCAGGTGCATCTTGTTTCCATTGGTCATCTTTGAGATGTTTCTACAACTTGATTGGAGTCCACTTGTGGTAAATTCAATTGATTGGACATGATTTGTAAAGGCACACGCCTGTCTATGTAAGGTCCCACAGTTTACAGTGCATGTCAGAGCAAAAACTAAGCCATGAGGTCGAAGGTATTGTTCGTAGAGCTACAAGACAGGATTGTGTCGAGGCACAGATCTGGGGAAGGGTACCAAAACATTTCTGCAGCTTTGAAGGTTCCCAAGAACACAGCGGCCTCCATTATTCTTAGCTGGCCGCCCGGCCAAACTGAGCAATCGGGGGAGAAAGGCCTGGGTCAGAGAGGTGACCAAGAACCCGATGTTCACTCTGACAGAGCTCTAGAGTTCCTCTGTGTAGATGGTAGAACCTTCCAGAAGAACAACCATCTCTGCAGCACTCCACCAATCAGGACTTTACGGTAGAGTGGCCAGATGGAAGCCACTCCTCAGTAAAAGGCACATGACAGCCCGCTTGGAGTTTGCCAAAAGGCACCTAAAGCACTCTCAAACCATGAGAAACAAGATTCTTCGGTCAAATGAAGCCAAGACTGAACTCTTTGGCCTGAATGTCAAGCGTCACGTCTGGAGGAAACCTGGCACAATCCCTACGGTGATACATGGTGGTGGCAGCATCATGCTGTGGGGATGTTTTTCAGCGGCAGGGACTGGGAGACTAGTCAGGATCAACGCAAAGATGAAAGGAGCAAAGTACAGAGATATCCTTGATGAAAACCTGCTCCAGAGCGCTCAGGGACTCAGAATGGGGCAAAGGTTCACCTTCCAAAAGGACGAATGACCATATGCACACAGCCAAGACAATGCAGGAGTGACAAGTTTCTGAATGTCCTTGAGTGGCCCAGCCAGAGCCTTAACTTGAACCCGATTGAACACCTCTGGAGAGACATGAAAATAGCTGTGCAGCCCATCCAACCTAACAGAGCACAACTGTATTTTTGTAGAGTCAAACCCAAGGAGGCTGTAATCGCTGCCAAAGGTGCTTCAACAAAGTACTGAGTAAAGGGTCTGAATACTTTTAAAAATCTTTAATACATTTGCAAAAATTTCCAAAAACTGTTTTGCTTTGTCATTATGTGGTATTGTGTGACTATTGATCAGGGAAAAAAACCAATTTAATTCATTTTAGAATAGGCTGTAATGTAACAAAATGTGGAAAACGTCAAGGGGTCTGAATACTTTCCGAATGCACTATACACTATCTAAACCAGTGGTTATTAAAATCAATCTGGGTTAGTGTGATACACTAACAGGCAGACAAGAACGGGGGAAGTTTAGACATACTTTCATTGGCTTCTGCATTAAAAGGTATTGCATCACCATTGGATCTGTGATGGTGCATATAATCTGTCAGATGTTCTGTGTTGAGCTGTGGGATGGCAGAGCAAAGACGGTCATCTGAAAAATACCAGAACAAACGATTGGGATGCAGTTATACATTAGACCAAAATAAGGGTATCCCTCACCATACGCCCATGCCCGTGGTTGACGTGCCCGATGACACCTAGTTTCGGTGTTTTTGGTGGGCTAGGATGAATAACGGGTTGGGTAAGTTAAATATTATTAAAACAATAGTTTACCTGTACTGTCCTATCGTGATACTGTCCTGTCATGGTATTATACTTGCACTGAGTTACCAGGCATGCTACTGGCTTTTACGGTGGAACATTAAACATATCGACAGCATATTTTAAGCTTGAATAGATAGGAGAAATAGGCCAGTCATAATGGTACCGTAATAAAATGAATGTGAAATGTATGTGTTTGGGAAGATATTTTTTCAAAAATGCATTATGACAATAAGATTCACCGAAGATCAAATGTGTTCATTTGATTTCAGTTTGGAAGTACCGTTTTCCCGAAGAAATAAACGCGTGTAAATCTCACGATCAAACACGAGATTTTGTAACTCCAAAATATTTGAGCTGGACAAACGAGCGACATCCAATGGATCGAGAGGGGATAGCCTGCCGTATACGGTGATGATCAGGTTAAGGTAAAAAACACAAGCTTTGGTCATACTTGACTTGTGACAGCCCTTCACTATCGTAGGGTAGGCTTAGGTGAGCATATTCTGTATCGCAGTGAATATACCAGTAGCCTACAGTCCAATTCAAATTCGTAAACATGGTCATAATAATAATGTAGCCCGTCCTAGTACACTACGTGCGCACTGACACTGAAAGCAATTGTCATCACATAACGGTAGTTGATATTGTCTGACTGAACCTTGTGGACGCACTGCCAAAGCGAAAGTTATTGCGTTTGAGGTATGTTATGAGCAACTATTGTGTTTTGTATCTTAAAAACGATATTGTAATGCATGATCTTTTGGACAGCTTAAATACATGCGTAAATAATCGAATGGATTTAGGTGCGGCTCTGTTGACTATTGAGTAGCTCAAATTATGCGCATCCTCCGATACTGTATGTGAGCCAAGATTTCAGCAATGTCATATAAACAACAAATCGATACCAGTTAGGTTACCATTATATTTTGATTACGACAGGGAATGCGTCAGTATAATTAGACTAGATTATGTTACACAATCTATCTGTCTAATTTTAAAGTCATTGATTCACCTGCTCCTTGTCTATCATGATGAAAATCAGATATTTGCACATATCCTACTGTGATGATAGCCCGGCCATGTATCATAACTTGTTTTACTTTTAACAACTTGATATTTTATGGCTAAAACAACAGCAGCCACGTTTGCATTCATTGATCAGGCTCAGTACACAATTGATATACATGATGACAATGACAGGTTATCAGTGAGTGACATTGACCTCTGTTAAGTGTCAGTGTGGCCGATCTGTATAAAATAGAGCAATAATACAATAATTTCCCTACACATTGATTCCATATTGGGAGGTTTAAAAGATAATTATACAATTTCATAAAAAGAGAAATGCCTTGCAATTCATACCTGCAAATCCACATATTATAGCTCTTATTGCCATCAGAAACATGAACAAGCTGGGAAGTGTGTAGTCCCCCGAGCATACAGTGCCTCCCGAATGGCACAGAGGTCTAAGGTACTGCATCGCAGTGCAAGAAGCACCACAACAGACCCGCGTTCGATCTCGGGCTGTATTACAACCGGCCGTGATTGGGTGTCCCATAGGGCGGCGCACAATTGGCCCAGCGCTGTCCGGGTTAGGGGAGAGTTCCGACTGGCGGAGGCTTTAAAAGTAGGCCGTCATTGTAAATAAGAATTTGTTCTTATTTACTTGCCTAGTTAAATAAAGACTTGCCTAGTTAAATAAAGGTTAAATAAAACAAAAATAATAATAATTCCAGGGAGGTGTTAGTGAAACACAGGGAGGTGTTGCACTGCTATAAAGCTGTTATTGACAGACAGCCAGGGAGTGGTGCTCACATTCCTTCTCTTCAGGAAACACATAGCAGCTCTCAGAGAGCCCCCTCAGCACTCATCATCACTCAATAGAAAAGACCCAATACATGGATGGTGCATCAGGATTAGGGGTAAAGAAAAGTAGCCTAAACACATTCAGATACATACCGTGCCTTCAGAAAGTGTTTACACTCCTTGACTTTTTTCCTAATTGTTTTGTGTTACAGCCTGAATTGAAAATTGATTACATTTAGATTTGTTTGTCAGTAGCCTACACATAATACCCTATAATGTGAAAGTGGAATTATGGTTTTAGAAATTTTTACAAATTAATAAAAAATAAAAAGATGAAATGCATTGAGTCAATAAGTATTCAACCCCTTTGTTATGGCAAACCTAAAGAAGTTCAGGAGAAAAAATGTGTTTAATAAGTCACATAATAAGTTGTATGATTTCTTAATGACTTCTTCATCTCTGTACCCCACACATACAATTATCTGTAAGGTCCTTCAGTCGAGCAGTGACTTTCAAACACAGATTCAACCACAAAGACCAGCGAGGTTTTTCAATGCCTCGCATAGAAGGGCACCTATTGGTAGATGGGTATTAAAACTAAACAGACATTAAATAGCCCTTTGAGCATGGTGAAGATATTAATTACACTTTGGATGGTGTATCAACACACTTAGTCACTACAATAATACAGGCGTCCTTAATAACTCAGTTGCTGGAGAGGAAGGAAACCGCTCAGGGATTTCACCATGAAGTCAATGGTGACTTTAAAACAGTTACAGAGTTTAATGGCTACGATAAGAGAAAACTGAGGATGGATCAACAACATTGATTCAGGACATAAAGTTAATTGCATTCCCAAATGTTTTGCAGTATTACTGTATTGCCTTGTTGCAAACAGGATGCATGTTTTTGAATATTATTATTCTGTAAAGGCTTCCTTCATTTCACTCTGTAATTTAGGTTAGTATTGTGGAGTAACTACAAAATGTTATGTTTGGGGCAAATCCAATACAACACATTACTGAGTACCACTGTCCATATTTCAAGCATAGTGATGGCTGCATAACGTTACGGGTATGCTTGTAATTGTTAAGGACTGGGGATACAAAAGAAATAGACCAAAAGGCAGAATCCTAGAGGAAAACCTGGTTCAGTCTGCTTTACACCAGACACTGGGAGATTAATTCACCTTTCAGCAGGATAATAACCTAAAACACAAGGCTACACTGGAGTTGCTTACCAAGAAGACAGTGAATGTTCTTAAGTGGCCAAGTTACAGTTTTGACTGAAATCTACTTGAAAGTCTTTGGCAACACCTGAAAATGGTTGTCTGGCAATGATCAACAACCAGTTTGACAGAGCTTAAATACTTTTTAAAAGAGTAATGGGAAAATATTGGCCAATCCAGTTGTGGAAAACTCTTAGAGACTCACCCAGAACGCCTCACAGCTGTAATCACTGCGAAATGTGCTTCTACAAAGTATTGACTCAGGGGTGTGAATACTTATGTTAATTAGATATTTATGTATTTCATTTTCAATACATTTGCAAAAAATTCTAAAAACATGTTTTCACTTTGTCATTATGGGGTATTGTGTGTAGATGAATGAGAGAAAAAAATCAATTTAATCCATTTTGAATTCAGACAGTAACACAACAAAATGTGAAATAAGTCAAGCGGTAGGAATTCTCTCTGAAGGCACTGTTTCACTGTGTACATGGATTCACTATGCCTGATTTTGAACAGAGGGCCACAAGAGTACCTTCAGTGAGGAGAGTGCTCAAATGATTTAAATTATGCATATCTTTTATGATTTTTTTATATGCTATTATCATTAATTCAATACGGATACATCTGTACCACAAGGCAGATTCCAAGGAAGAGTATTGAACACATTTTTCTCCTGTAGGCTATGTAATGAGTTATGGACTTAAATACACTTTAAATGGGTTGCTGTGAATTTGACAGTAGCGTACAGGCAGCTCAGTAGCAAGTAAAGTTCTGTATTTCATATAACAGTATTATACTGTAATATACAGAATCATAGCAAGTAATGTGTAATGACACACAGTACAATACCGTAAAATGTACCGTAAAAAGAATACTGTAAAAAAGTAAATGCTACCGTAATTGAAAAATAATGGATGAATGAAATTAATTGAGGGAGGGGTTTGTATTTCACAGTATTATACAGTAATTACAAGAGATTGCAAACAGGTTGGCTGCTAGGTAAAGTGTTTACACATTACAGTATATTCATGAATATTTTGTGTATTATATCACTTACACTTCTAGAGGCCTTAACAAAGACTTCAAAACTGGCAGTGACTACAGGGCCAAACAGACCAAAAGGACATGGCAAAATGCTCAACCATTTAAGGTTTTGGACTTGCTGCCACTCCGATCTGTCCCCTATACAAATTGATGGGGCACTATAAGGAGTTAAATTAGTACCCTTCTCACTCATGTGTGCAACCAATATAGCATATGACAAGGCATGCCTCAAAATACACTACATCACCAAAAGTATGTGGACAGAGGGCGAACAATAATAATTTAATGAATCCATTTAACTGATGTGAATGCATCATTTTGATATCAGTGATGATGATGCAGTATTCATATCTCAGTGTTCATATGAAAGCCTATTGTTACTACATAATGAGAAGGTATTTATCTACAGTTACAGTTGAAGTCGGAAGTTTACATACACCTTAGGCAAATATATTTAAGCTCAGTTTTTCACAATTCCTGACATTTAATCCTAGTAAAAATGCTCTGTCTTAGGTCAGTTAGGATCACCACTTTATTTTAAGAATGTGAAATGCCAGAATAATAGTAGAGAGAATTATTTATTTCAGTCTTTATTTCTTTCATCACATTCCCAGTGGGTCAGAAGTTTACATACACTCAATTAGTTTTTGGTAGCATTTCCTTTAAATTGTTTATCTTGGGTCAAATGTTTCTGGTAGCCTTCCACAAGCTTCCAACAATGAATTGGGCGAATTGTGGCCCATTCCTCCTAACAGAGCTGGTGTAACTGAGTCAGGTTTGTAGGCCTCCTTGCTCGCACATGCCTTTTCAGTTCTGCCCACATATTTTCTATAGGATTGAGGTCAGGGCTTTATGAAGGCCACTCCAATACCTTGACTTTGTTGTCCTTAAGCCATTTTGCCACAACTTTGGAAGAATGCTTGGGGTCATTGTCCATTTGGAAGACCCATTTGCGAGCAAGCTTTAACTTCCTGACTGATGTCTTGAGATGTTGCATCAATATATCCACATCATTTTCTTCCCTCATGATGCCATCTATTTTGTGATGTGCACCAGTCCCTCCTGCAGCAAAGCACTTCCACACCATGATGGTGCCACCCCTGTGCTTCACAGTTGGGATGGTGTTCTTCGGCTTGCAAGCCTCCCCCTTTTTCCTCCAAACATAATGATGGTCATTATTGCCAAACAGTTCTATTTTTGTTTCATCAGACCAGAGGACACTTCTCCAAAAAGTATGATCTTTGTCCCCATGTGCAGTTGCAAACCGTAGTCTGGCTTTTTTATGGCGGTTTTGGAGCAGTGGCTTCTTCCTTGATGAGCAGCCTTTCAGGAAATGTCGATATAGGAATCGTTTTTCTGTGGATATAGATACTGTTGTACTTGTTTCCTCCAGAATCTTCACAAGGTCCTTTGCTGTTCGGGAATTGATTTGCACTTTTCACACCAAAGTACGTTCATCTCTAGGAGACAGAATGCGTCTCCTTCCTGAGCAGTATGATGGCTGCGTGGTCCCATGGTGTTTAAACTTGCGTACTATTGTTTGTACAGATGAATGTGGTACCTTCAGACTTTTGGAAATTGCTCCCAAGGATGATCTAGACTTGTGGAGGTCTACAATGTTTTTTGGCTGATGGAATGGTGGAATGGTATCAAATACATCAAACACATGTTTTCCATGTGTTTGATGCCATTACATTCTCTCCGTTCCAGCCATCATTATGAGCCGTCCTCCCCTCATCAGCCTCCATTGATATATACACTAAATGACCAGAAGTATATGGACACCTGCTTGTCGAACATCTCATTCCAAAATCATGGAGTTGGTCCGCCCTTTTCTGCTATAACTGCCTCCACTCTTCTGGGCAGGCTTTACACTAGATGTTGGAAAATTGCTGCGTGGTCTTGCTTCCATTCAGCCACAAGAGCGTTAGTGAGGTTGGGTGATTAGGCCTGGCTCGCATTCGGCATTCCAATTCATCCCAAAGGTGTTCGATAGTCAAGTTTTTCCACACCGACCGAGACAAACCATTTCTGTATGGACCTCCTTTTGTGCACAGGGGCATTGTCATGCTTAAACAAGAAAGGGCCTTCCCAAACTGTTGCCACAAAGTTGGAAGCAAAGAATCGTCTAGAACCTCATTGTATGCTGTAGCGTTAAGATTTCCTTTCACTGGAAATAAGGGGCCTAGCCCGAACCATGAAAAACAGCCCCAGACCATTATTCCTCCTCCACCAAACGTTACATTTGGCACTATGCATTCAGGCAGGTAGCGTTCTCCTGGCATCCGCCAAAACCGGACTGCCAGATGGTGAAGCGTGATTCATCACTTCAGAGAATGCCTTTCCACTGCTCCAGAGTCCAATGGCGTCGATCTTTACCCCACTCCAGCCGGCATTGCGCATGGTGATCTTAGGCTTGTGTGCGGCTGCTCGTCCATGGAAACCCATTTCAGGAAGCTCCCTACAAACAGTTATTATGCTGACATTGCTTCCAGAGGCAGTTTGGAACTCGGTAGTGAGTGTTGCAACCGAGGACAGATGATTTTTATGCGCTGCGCGCTTCAGCATCATCTGTCCCGTTCTGTGAGCTTATGTGGCCTACCACTTCGCGGCTGTGCCATTGTTGCTCCTAGACCTTTCCAATTCACAAAAACAGCCCTTACAGTTGACCGGGACAGCTCTAACAGGGCAGAAATTTGACGAACTGACTTGTTGGAAAGGTGGCATCCTATGACAGTGCCACGTTTAAAGTCACTGAGCTCTTCAGTAAGGCCATTCTGCTGCCAATGTTTGTCTATGGAGATTGCATGACGGTGTGCTCAATTCTATACACCTCACAGCAAAGGGTGTGGCTGAAATAGCCAAATCCACTAATTTGAGGGGGTGTCCACATACTTTTGTATATATAGTGTATGTTAATGAGCCAGAAACAACAATACCATTCACCCACTAGTGGTCAAAAGATTTTTGGTGCTCCAAAGATATGGTACTGTTTTCTGTGGGGTGGAATTACAGTACCATTAGAAATACAGCAGATCTTTCCCCGCCCACAATATTTTCCACAATGCACCATAATTTACAGTATGCTGCTGTAAAACGTTTCAGAGTATTGATAATACCCAAAATGACCTTATAATTTACAGTTTTCCATTACAGTGTACAGTACAGGGAATGGTTGATGAGTTTGGCCAGAGAAGTTATGAATATTTACAGTCACTATGTAGATAATTGTCTGATCAGGGAAGTGACATTGGAGTGGTTATTCACTTGGATCCCATCACCTCAGTGTTAATGGATGTTACATAGGTGTGCTTTCAGGGGAGACATCACCAGTGAAGTTTCTATTATTGTGACATCTCTAGAGATGTCATGCTTTCAGGCTGCCTTTTATCCAGTACCAACATCACTTAGCAGGGCAGGAGAGCTGTCCCTCCCAGAGAGGTATAGTGCTAACACCTTTCTGGTTTAAAAGCAAAATGGGGAGTATGAAAGGGAAGGAGGGGGGTTTAAAAAGCAGGAGAGCTGAGTGAACAAGAGGCGGGGTCCGCTAGGTTTGACTAATTGTGTTTTAAAGTGGGTCTTTGAGCACACAATGGGGAATGGGATGGTTTTTAGCTCCCCTGTGAAGCACCAGAGGATGAGAAAGTTGTCAGATTTGTAGGTCAGGCTGCAGGGGTTGGTGTTAGGCAGACTCAGAGCAGCAGCAATGATGGTGTTTTGATCTTGATTTCACATAGTGTGGGTGTCTTACTACTCTTTGCCACAACTCTGTCTACATTACAGCAATGGGAGGAGTCATATCCCCCTTCTAATAGTGTCACTTTTTGCTGATGCATTTTAAGACAGTTACAACATGATCCTCCTCTCCAGTACTGTATATGGATTGTCTTTCCAGCCATGAAGTTAGTTTTGTTTCCTTGCAGTGTGCCATTTCTTCTCTTCTGCAATACTGTGATAAAGATAAAGCAGGAGTGTTTCCTACTCCCGTCTGGTGCTCATCAGAGCCTGACCCGGTTATGGTGTGCTACGTGAGCATGTGTGGCTCCAGAGGGACCTGTCCCCTCCTTGTGCTGATACAGGGATGTAGAAGGAGGTCACCAGCAGCCCACCACAGCCCACCACAGCCCATCCCATCCCAGGCTGCTCCACTCCCGTTTGCAGTGCTTACAATTCCCTCTAACATTGTAGGTCATTCGGCCTCTCCTTCCATTTTGGGAAGGGCTTCCGGGGATATTTCGTCCTAGAAAAAAAATAATTATCGTATCTCCCTAATTCCCAATTATTATGCACAGGCTTATTTAAGAAAAAGGATTATGTTTTTTTTGTGTGATAGAGAGGATGGATTTGAATTTGACACTCCTCTCCTTCTGTTCTGTTAGGAGTCCTACACACAGATGAACCAGGCGAGGAGAGGAGAGGAGAGCTCAGCACGCAGGCTGTCATGTAAGCCGTATTCTCTGGGGCCACCTCTCGGTGCACGCTGCTTCCTGCCGCAGGTAAAAGCTTCAGTGTGAGTGCTGCTGTGCTGTGTGTGAGCGTCAGACTGTGCTGTCCTCTCCCTCCCACAGCGAGAGCAGCTCTGCTGGGTACCAGCTCTACCGTTCACTAGAGGACACATTACCCCACTGCTGACATGGAGAAGGTAAGGCGTTCAACGTTCTATTAACATTCCTATGACACGGCTGACACAGATTACCTCAACTCTCTTTTTTCCCCACAAGCAGATTTTCTATTCTACTATTGTTTGTGCCTCTGTGTGTAGAGGCAATTGCAGAAATAGAATGAATGTATATGCGTGGACTTATTATTTGCTGTCTTAGCCCGAGGGTATTCAGACTCTCTCAAGTCTTTGATGTGCTTCAGTGTATTTCTAACGAAGTGAATATGAATATTTTTCCAAATAACTCTGAGGGGATAGTGTTGACTGTTAACTGTAATGTGATGAGGATGAAGAGGTACACAACACGTTCTAAAAGAAGAAAGGATAAACCTGTGGAATTGGCATGACGTCAGTATGACCTGTTTTGTTATATTGTTGCAGCTGTATCTTGAAATGTGATTTCAGTACATTTGATTTGAATGTGCACTTCATTCTGTGCTACTAGTTGTCTTTAAGCTGCATTAAAAGGGAAATGAATCAGCTGGTTGAGCAGCTTGTGTCTGTGACTCTCAACATGGCTTCATTTTGAGGAACTTGATCGAATGCATCTGACATTCTCTGGGAATAGCTCAGAATGTGTGAGCATCGACACAAGTAACCGCTCTGAGGAGTGTGATTTAGCCCAAAGTACAGAGGGAGGTAACACTAATACTTTTGACATATGTCACCCCATCTTTATATCAGACGACCTTGTTGTTTTGTGTGTGTGCTTGTGTGCGTGCGTGCTTGGTGTGTGTCAATATATGACTGGTCTTCTCTTGTCTGTGGCAGCGTTGCGCAGAGTGCCCAGAGCCCAGGCTAGCCCAGAGCCTGTGTACATTCTGCAACAAGTGGCTGTGCTACCAGTGTACAGACATGCACCAGCACCAGAAAGCCACCCCTCAGTGCTCAGACCTGCACCAACACCAGAAGCCCTCTACCCAATGTGTCGACCTGCACCAGAGGGACCAGATGGCCCCCAGCTCCCTGCCTCCACCCGAACCAGGCAAGCATCTCTCTGTCTCAGACAGGTTCTCCCATCCCTCACTGCCTCTCCAGTCTCCACATCCGAGTGTCTCTGGCCGGTTGGGTGGAGATGGGCTTCGTTTCCCCGGGGTTGTCATCAGACCTCTTTGTGTTTCTTTGTTTCAACTTTTCCCATGTCTGTTTGTTAATCATGTCTCAGTAGGAATGATTGTGATGAATTATGCATGCAGCCTGTAATGGTTGGTGGTACAGTAATGGTTCCTGCAGACCCTTATGTATTACAATTCCTTTTATCACGTGGCCCACATTCAGAGAGTGAACTCTGAGAATGATACTATTTTTGTAGCAACAGTGTTATATTTTTTGTGGATGCTGAAAACGTTTCTAGGTCTCTACTCTTGAATGCTAAAAGGCAAAGTCATACTGTAACTCTGTGATCACATCTCACCTCTATTGCCACCTCTAAGTGTTGCTGTCTTAGTGTGTCAGTGTTTTGTTTTTGTGTTTTGGTGAGAACATCAGTTTGAAGTGTTGCGGGTGAGGAAGCGTAGCTCTGCAGGCAGGATGTGGTCACTCAGCTCTTAGCACTGGGGCTGTGCTATGCAGTGTACAGTAGGCCTTGTGGAGAGCATTGTGCAAAAGGCACTGCTCATTGGAGTGGTGTGTCCAGCAGAGTGCAGTAGGGTTGTGTTCAGCGGATAGCTATGTTCAGCTGAGACTTTAGTCAGGCTCTGTGGGCCTGTGTGCAGCAGTTTGCAGTGATGTGCTTGTTATGTTACAGGGTTGAGTTGAGCGCTTTACCGATCTGTTGAGTCAGTGTTTAGTTGACTGTACTAACTAGGGCCATGCTTAGCTGTGTGTGTGTGTGTGTGTGTGTGTGTGTGTGTGTGTGTGTGTGTGTGTGTGTAGCAACAGTTCTGTGTATTGTTGGGGTCTGTGTTTACTCATCGTGACACTGTGGTCTCTATCACGTTGTGATCTGTTTCCTGCCCCTTCTGGTGTGTGCGTTTGTGTGTGTGTGTGCGTGTGTGTGTGTGTGTGTGTGTGTGTGTGTGTGTGTGTGTTTGTGTGTGTGTACATTTGTGCCTGCGTGTGTGTTTGTGACTGTGGGAAAACCTTCTGCATCACCCCAGAGTATAGACATAGGACCAACTTTAATGTGTACAGTGGATAGCCATCTGAACATCACCCAGAAATAAACACCAGAATCAGGATACAACAATTGGTTGTTATTGTTCTCAAAAGTCAGTTAAAGGCTTCAGTCAATTTGGGTCCAGTTTGGAAGTAAATAAACTAATGCCACTTGGTGATTGCTTGGACTCCGTTCCAAATTATACCCTATTATTACATAGTGCACTACTTTTGGCCAGAGCCCTATAGGGAACAGGTGATATTTGGGATACAACTTTAGTGTGAGGAAGTGATAACTTTTGGCAGGAAGTCTCATATATACTGCATAAGAATCAAATTTCCAGCTATTTATACAGAAAATTTGCATAGAGTAGGAACTCTCATTACATTGCAAATCAAATGACTAATGCTGCATTTATTTTTAAAACATGGCCGTTTATGCATGCACACATGAAAGTCATTTGTTCTCTAGCAGCATTTGTTACTGTCTACATCCTGCGGTGTGAAGGTTTTGTTTGATTCTTCAAAAGCCAACCGAACTAAGTTATTAATCTAGATTGGCACTGGTCTTTCATTTCTCCGATCAAAGACCTTCTCTCTCTGCCCTATTTTCCATCTGTCTACCCATTATTTAAGCCCAGAAATATTTACTAGATTTAAAGGATGCCATATTTCCCCAGCCTAAACTAGTTTTGGAATGATGATGATACTGAATGACTCATGTAATGCATGTTAACTTGAGGCCAATATCAGATTCAACGTATTTTCCAACTCTAAAATAGAGTAGAGTGAGATTACAGATAACATTTGAAACTAAATTAAACAAAACACAACAGGAAACATTCAGCAAAATAGTAGTTTGTCTTGTAGATTGATTTGAAAATAGAATAAAACATTGATGTACATAAACTGTGTGCTGCCAGACATGAATGTTATGCAGTTGCTCTTTAGTAGGCCGCTTTTGTTTACATGATGTGTCCTTGAACATTTGTTTGTATGATATATATTTGTGCATTTAGCAAATAAATGTACATCACCAATTCCTCCCAATACCTTTAGCTGTACGTGTGAATTGCTTGTTTAGTCCTTCTCTGTGGTAACACTATGTTTCTCTCTCCCCTACCCCCCTCTGCCCGGCAGGCCCTGGCTTGTGTGGCCGCCCCCTCCTCATGTGCCACTCTCACAGACAAGAGCCCTTGGAGCTCTTCTGCGAGTCCTGTGACCTCATGTGCTGCAGCAGCTGTCACCTGTCCGCCCACAAGAACCACAGGTCAGTCCTTAGACACGGCACAAGGGCATTACAGTGAGGGGCTAACAGCAGGTTAAAAACCTCCTGCGTTGTGTCTGGTGCATATCTTCAACCTACCTAATTCTAATTCAGTCCATATGATACATTGCCCTGTTGCCTGTGATTTTGCAGTGCATTAGTGGTCCCAAAAGTCCCTAACGTCATACAGTAACTATCCCTCAAGGAGATGCTTGAAATTAAAGGGTGTAAAGTGGTGAGGTTAAGTGGTGTTTCTATTGTATTATTTGACCCACTGTGATATCTGTTTGTCCTCAGGCTGGTGCACATTGGAAAGGCCCTGCAGGACCAACAGTGGCAGTTTGAGAGCCTGATGGCTCAGGTGGAGGAGAGGAGGTCTGCAGTGGAGAGCACAGCCAAACAGATAGAGGACAGGTAAGCTCCGCTTGTACAATACATTACTGACAGATGTGTAGAATGATCAGGAGTATACGCTGATCTCATAAAGCAAGTATAAAGCCAACAGCTGGTGGTCTCAGAAACCTGGCTCAAATTTACCAGAGCAATTTTGACGACATGTATATGTCCTCTCAAAGATCATATACAATACACTCTCCAACTCTGAATGAAATGCCCATCTAACATATGTAAAGCATCCAAGTGCAATAAAGCACGTATACACCACAATCCATCAACTGTTTTGGTTTCTCTGTCAGTAATCAGAATGTCACTTTCTCTGTGTTCCTCTCAGGCTGCACGGTGTAAAGGTCACGCAGAGGAAGGCTGAGAACCAGATTAAAATGGCAAAGATGATTATGATGAATGAGCTGAACAAACGGGCCAACCTATTAATAGAGCAACTGGAGGTAATGATTCTCTCTCTCTCTCCCCTCAGTCTCAATGTTTCCAGGGGCATTCATCTGTTTCCAGTGTCTAGCTGACCATGAATGTACATGTTCCCAATCAGGAGCGCTCCCAACATTATCTAATCAGTTCTGACCGCTCGCAATGGAGAGGCAATAATGATCTGTCAAAAAAGCAGGAATCTTAGGAATGACATCCGTAGAAAAACAAGCCATTGATTAGCCCCTCTCTTTCCATCTGTAATTCACTCTCTCCGTGCCAGCAATTACACGTGAGCATGTTTCTGTCTGCCTCTGTGTGTGTGTGTGTGTGTGTGTGTGTGTTTGTGTGTGTGTGTGTGTGTGTGTGTGTGTGTGTGTGTGTAGAAGATCTCGGAGGACTTCCAGCGGCGTCTGGAGGACCAGCTGCAGGGGGCGATAGAGATGTGCAGCCAGCTGGACCACGTGCAGAACTTCATCAGCTGGGCAACGGCCCACCACCTCAAGAACCCACTTCTCCTCAGCAGGGAGCTGGTAAGTCTGAAGGGACAGAAGGGTGGGCTTGCGGGTCAAACACAAGGCCATTTTTTTGCCGCTTGTAAAATGCAAGGCCATTTTCTAGTCTCATTTAAAAACAGAGAAATATATATTTTTTGGAGTTGATTATGGAAAAAGGTAATTTGGGCTTTTACATTACGCCTGTCCTCGTTTAGATTTCTCTCCAGATGCAGCGCCTGCTTGAACCCCCACTACACTCAGACGCCTGGCTCCCTGTGAAGATCAAGTTCAACTGGGATGCCAGCTACTGGACTAAGCAGATCTCAACTTTGGGTAAACTAAGGCTTAAAGGACTTGGCTGCAGTAGCTTGGCTGCAGTGACTGGTTGTAAACTGGTTGTATGTAATTATTGAAAGTGCTGCATTTAATGCCGTCCTACTGGAGACCTGGCCTTATTCCTAAACTACAAGTATCTCTGTTGTTCTAGGTCAGCTCACTGCCGAGGGGGGAAATCGCTCCTACTCTGAGGGCGTGGCCTTCCCCAGCATCCTGAGGCCCCAGCCTATCACCTGCTTGTCCCTGCCATCTGTGTGCCATGGAGGGCGGGAGCAGAGCTGTGCCTTCCAGGCCTGCTGTCAGCCCCAGATGTGCTGCCTCCACTGCATACCCCCACAGCCAGCTGTGCAGCTGGACAAGACCCAGCGGGAACCCAACTCCTACTCCGCCAGGTGTGCCCAGTCCACCCTCAGCTCTCCCTCCCTGGCCCTGCACCAGAGTCAGCTGCTCAGGTGCTGGGGCCCTGACAGTCCTCCAGGTCCACCAGCTGTGGTGCCCTCCTCCATGCAGTGTCCCCAACAGCAAGAGCATCTCGCGGCTGCTGACCCAGGCTTGCTCAGCTCCAGCTCCAACAGTAGAGGTCTTGGACTTCAGCCCCCAGCCACAGCCCTCTACCAGCCTCAGATTCAGCCACTTCCTGAAACTCATGCACAGCCAGCCACAGATGGGGCCAGGGAAGGCCAGGGCCAGCAGGCCAGCAGAGAGAGAGAGCAGACTCCTGGGCAGCCAGCTGTGGACAGAGAGGTGTTGACAGAGCAGATCCAGGAGGGGAGCAGGGAGAAGACACATGTACAGACAGGGGTGGACAGAGAGGTGCTGACAGATGGGATCCAGCAGGAGCAGCAGCAGCAGCAACAGCAGCAGCAGCTGCTCCTGTCTCCCCTAGTGGCCGAACTGACAGTGGAGCAGCAGGAGGAAGAGCAGCAGGAGGCCAGGACTACACATCCATCCAGAGACTGCAGAGATGGCAGGGTGAGTTGACCAAAACAACCATATCAACTTAGTAAAGCTGTCCATGTTTGCTCAGCGATAGTGCACTTTTGGCCCACGTCGGAGTTCCCCTATTATTGTCTGTTGACCAGAGAGTTATATAGGTCCCACAGCCTAATTTTTATTTCACTCTGTTGACTCCACAGTTGTCACACTTGTCCCTCCTCATTCTCTATGGCCTTATAGACCTCACCACACACTGAGCTGAGAGGTGTCAAAACGCACGGTCTTGCTCACAAACACCTCTCAGACTAACAGTAGCACACATGCCTCAGCCCTGCCTCGCTTCTGGCCAAGCACACATACACGCACACACAAACCACAGGTCACACACCTGTCCTGAGGAGAATAGTGCAAGGTACAGCCATTGTTTCACTTCGGTTGTGCATTATGGCAGAATAAAAAGCCAATGGGTTGAGGGAAGGCTGGATACAGTAAATTGGTTTCATGGTGTTATAATTGAAGCTCAAAGCACATTGTACCGCAGGGAGCTTCGCATTATTGCAAGTCTTAAACCCAGGCTGACAGCAGTATTTCCTGTCTCAATATCTACATACAGCGGATATTGAAAAAAATTCTGGCAATAACTTTGTTTACACCAAATTATCAGACACAGTGGTTGACAGCTGCCCTGAAAACAGATGGTGCTACAGAAACCTGACTGGCTTCCATTTGAAGAAGGGACTATGCTTAAGAAAGAGGCACACTAACACAATCAAAGCACCAGCTATGCTGAAATATATAAAAAGACTTAAGTGCAGCGTTGCAGTAAAGCTAAAAAAAGATTCTACTGTTTATTATTAGTACCCTTGGTACCAGGGATTGAGCAACCGAATGATCACCGATCAAAAATGTTCCTCCTGCATGATTACAACAACAGAGGCACATTATTTCCGCCTTGCCAAGACACAGTGAGTGAAAGTGAGAAGAAAAAGCGCTTGGGCACAGCCACATACGTACTTAACCTGGTAATAATGAGACACTTGGGGAATTGGGGGAGCTGGGAGGTTGATTTCAGCTCTGAGTACACTTCTCTCAGATACATCCCTGTCTTCTGTCTCGCTCCCTCTTCCTCTAGAAGAGGATTATAGCTTTTTTCTCCACATTTAGACTCCTTCACACCTCTCCTCGGGGCGCGGATCAGGTAAGTGTTTTAACCGAGTGGTAATTATGAGCACATGCTCTGTGTCAGCTGGTCTAAATCTCCATGGTGTGTGGCGTGCTGTGAGAAATAAGACAGAGAAAAAAAGGGAGGGAAGGAGAGGTGAGAGGAAGAGGAGGGGTGAGAGGAAGAGGAGGGGTACTGAGACACAGGCTGGTGCTCGAGCTTTGTCAGGCGTATGGCTGCATTAGCACAGGGACACAGTTGCTGGGGGCTTTTTGGAAAACTCACATTAGTGAAATGATGATGAGAGGAGGAGACCAATGGAGGAGAGACAGAAAGAGAGTCTAATCTGTGATGTGCTAATGCCGCTTATTCAAAGGAGCCTAGCTAACGCACTTCTGATGGTGGATTTACATACGATAATTGGTGTTGTAACTAAGCCCTTCATTATCAGTAGAATAACGGTGTTGTGAGCAGTAGTGTGGGTCATCTCTCGCTGAAATGAATGGGCTTTGCAGCGATTGCGTTGTTTTTAATCAGACAGGCAGAGCTCACAGAATGGATTCTGAGTGGCGTCCTTCGTGCGTGCATGTGATACTGAAGGTTGTTCCGCCACACACCTCCCACTACCGCACTGTCTCTCTGTTGCTATGACATGAATAGATGCACCTGTGTTGTATGATGCTCAGTCAGCAACAGTAGAGTGTGCTGAGGCGGTCTGCCTTCGTGTTTCTGTGTCCTGACAGAGATCCACTTCACTGGAGATGTCTGTGACGACCCATGGGTTCAGTGTTGATGCTCAGAGCAGCAGGCCCAGCACACTGTGTGGGAGGAAGAGTCGATCCCAGAGCATCCCACCAGAACTGGCAGGCCCCTCCAGCAGCCCTTCCACAGACAGGCCCCCGGGGGCCACCCACAGCCTAGCAACAGCAGCCGTGGAACAGGGACGCATGGCAGACCAGGTAACCTATTAATAAACAGAGACCTGCAGCCATAGAGATCCTATAATTAATGTAATTCTATACAAAAAAAAGAACATTGTAAAAGAAAACAATATTCCAAATACTGTATCTATTACAATATGTCAGTTATTTTAAGGCGCAGTCTCAGCAGTTTTGGATTTGATTTTAAAGGGATACATATGAATGTGGTAGAAAGGTTTGGCTCTCAGACTTAAAACCTTGTTCTTGTTTCACACATGGCAATGTAAATTCTTTGCAGAGGGTAAAAGACATGACCAAAAAAACATTTGCAAACAAATTGGACAAAGTTGCTAGTGTTGCTGTTTAAAGGTACATTTATCTGATGACAGATGTATTCTTTTAATTGCATTCCAACAAAATTAACTTTTTGGGTCAATCAGATTCCAGGTTTACGCGGCAAAGCCTTGTCTTGTTTTTGTCTCTGCAGTTGACTTTGTAGCATGATATAGTACAATACCCATAATGTTTTGTAACGATATCTGGTTTATCTTACTAAACACGTTCCTAAAGCTAACACTAAGGTGTCCCTCCTCCTTATTCTTACAGACTTTGAATGTAAAATATGGTTGGTGTCTGTGCTTGATATAGTAGTTGATGTTGATTATGACTGATTCCCCCCTCATCAGGGTTTCATGGATCTCAGGCGGAGGAGGCTGTCTTCTGATGGAGTGATACGATCTGTGGCCTCCTTGGAGAGATCCTTAGCCACTCCTCCCTCCAGAGGCCAGCCCAACCTACGCCTATCGCCTTTGACCATCTACAAGACAGAGCCTGGTACTGAGCCACTTAACTTCCAAATATTATACATTTATCATTTATTATTATACAATATACATTTCTCAGAGGATTTATTGATTTATGTATACACTGTACACTGCAATTCAGATCTAGCTGGCAATATTGTACACCTTGGCAATAATAAACATCACATCTCTCTCTCTCTCTCTCTCTCTCTCTCTCTCTCTCTCTCTCTCTCTCTCTCTCTCTCTCTCTCTCTCTCTCTCTCTCTCTCTCTCTCTCTCTCTCTCTCTCTCTCTCTCTCTCTCTCTCTCTATATATATATATATATATATATATTTATAACTGTAGATAAATATGTTCTGAATATGTAGTAACAACATGCTCTCATATGAACACATGACCACTGAGAGATGTATACAGTATCATCATCACTAATATCCAAATTCTGCTTTCACATCAGTTAAATGGATTCATCAATTATTATTATTCATCAATTCATTATTTCTCCTGTTTACCAGATTATGTCTATGCATATGATGAGACTGGGCATGACGTCAAAGGAAAATGCAGAATACCAAGAAAGACTCCAGACAACAGGTACGTTCTATTAAAGCATCATTAAAAACATGTCAAAAGGGGAAAAGCTACAGTTATGTTGCTTCAACACTTCCCTCTTCATACATCAGTGACAGGGAGGTTCAGAAGGAACCTGGGAGTTCCAGTTCCAAGGTTCCAGTGGTGTGTTTGGAAAGGCTGAAGATCCTGGTGTCTCGGATCCCACCACAAGGGCGGCGACAGAGTGACCCTCTGCCAGACACTGCAACAGAAAGGACCGGACCTGTTCCACAGAGGGGAAGGAAGGACAAGGTGACTGAGGTAGGCTCCACTAAAACATTGTGAACTCTCTTCTCTTCCAGAAAGTCTATGATGTCAGATTATATTAATTTCATAACCACAATAAACATTATGTCTGAACTAGTTTTGTCCACCAGCTGGTTCTTATAAGCGGCAGCAATTAGCCCAGAGAAGAGGCTAGGTCTGAACTAAATTGCACTGTGTTTCAGATCAGGGTAAAATACTACTGGCATGTTCTAAATGTCAAACTCTGTTCTTTCTCTACAGGGAATATCAAAAGAAGCCAAGGTCGCAACGGTCAGCCCGTCTCTGGATAAACAATACTCAGAGAGACACACTATCAATCAATCTCTCCCATCTCCAGTAATTAATGATTGGCCTGAGCATGGAAGACACAGTTCTCACAAAGAGCTCACACTGCAAGTACCCGCCACTGATCTTGTATCACCCCCACCTAAACCTTTCTCTGCACCTGACCTTGACTCTGACTCAGATCCCAGGTCAATCTCAGAAACTGTTTCTGACCCTGAACTGGACTCGGACCCACAACCAGAATCAGATCCCCAGCAAGAGTCTGATCCACCAGCTGAGTCTGCATCAGAGGCTGATCTGGAATCAGTTGCTGATGAGGAATCTCCTGATGAGGCTGCTACAGAATCAGAACCTAGTTTGGAATCAGAACCTAGTGTGGAATCAGAACCTAGAGTGGAATCAGAAGGTAGTGAAGAATCAGAGAATGGTTTAGAATCAGAGAATGGTGAAGACCTGGATGCTGATGCGGAATCGGAGGCTGATATGGAATCAGACCTCCAACCTGACCCTGGTTCAGGCCCCCGTTTTCCATCTGAAACACGTCCGGGATTAGATTCAGACCTGGAATCAGACTGTGCACAACCCCCTGAATCACAAGGGTCTGCAGAATCTGGACCAGATCTGGAATCGGAGCCAGACTCAGTCCCTGACCCAGCCTTTATCAGTCCTGACCCAGGAGTGGAGTCCCGTCCAGCCCAGAGGGCTCTGCCTTCAGACCCTGGTCCACAGATGCATTGTGAAGGAGCCGAGCAGGCCCTGCCTGGGGCAGAGACCATGGAGATGGAAAGTGAAGACTTCTGTGCCGTGTGTCTGATCGGAGGAGACCTTCTGTGCTGTGACCGCTGTCCCAAAGTATTCCACCTGTCTTGCCATGTGCCAGCTCTCCTCAGCTTCCCCACGTAAGTCATCTAATCACCATAAGCCATAGACTGTGTCCCAAATGGCATCCGATTCCCTATATAATGCATTACTTTTGACCAGGGCTCATAGGGCTCATTGGGCTCATAGGGCTCTGGTCAAAAGTAAAGCACTATACAGAGAATAGGGGGCCATTTATGACACCTCACTTCTCTCATCCATCAGTCTTGTCTACACTACTGCTCAGTGGTTGAGGATAACCAATGTCTGCCTCTGTGTCCTCTCCTACTTCAGGGGTGACTGGGTGTGTACCTTCTGCAGAGATATCCAGCAGCCAGAGGTGGAGTATGACTATGAGAACCAGAGGCTGGCTACAGAATGTTCAGGAAAGCCATTGCCTCATGGGCTCTCTGCTTGTGACCAGAGAGTAAGTATTATTCTACATTATGAACATTTTAATCAACTGACACTAGACTCAACATATTACTGGTAATGACCTGTCAGTAGTGTCAAGGAGGGCCCAATGTCTTCTGTAAGTGGGGTTTCACACCTACTAGTTACAGTAAATGTTATTTATCGTAAGAAATCAATGTTGTCGTCCCTCTGTAGAAATGTGAGAGGTTGACTCTGTTGATCTGCAGCAACATGCTAAGTGCTCCCTTCCATGAGCCGGTCAGTCCACTGGTAAGTGATCCCAATCTTATTATTAATCAGCATGTTAGTATTCACAATACTCTGCAAAAACACAGTGATCTGGTTTAATAAAACGTGTTTTGAAACCTAGGCTCGCCACTACTACCAGATAATCAAAAGGCCCATGGATCTGTCTGTGATCAGGGCCAAACTCAGCAAGAGGAGCACTCACCACTACTATTCACCTGAGGAGTTTGTGGCTGATGTCTCCCTCATGTTCAGGAACTGTGCAAAGTTCAATTATGTAAGTGATATAGATTAATAATAATATTTTAGTGATAGAGGTTAAACTGTATATATTGACCACTGTTTCAGTGCTATATTGCAAATGCATATTTTATTGTATAATTTACATTATTAAATGGCTCACAATGCAATTGTAGGTACTGATCCGGGTCACGGTAGTAAAACCTGAGATGAGCTGTGTTTCATTTCTGGTTTCTCTGTCTGTCCTCCAGCCGGACTCAGAGGTGGCCCAGGCAGGTCGCAGCCTGGAGATGTTTTTCAGCTCCAGACTCAGGGAGGTGTTCCCAGACAGGGCCTTCCCTGCAGCCGAGGATGACTCCGACAGCGATGAGTATGACGAGGTGTACAGAGCAGCTGAGGGAGGCTTCCCTTGGCCAGAGAAGAGAGAGCAGTGCCACAGGAAGAGGAAGAGGAGGCACTCTCTCAGCTGGAGGAAGCATAACTTCTAGTTGTAGGCAGTGGAGCAGAACATATCACTGGCTATTTTGAAGGACAGTATGACATGATATTGCACTGGACGTTTCCATCCAAGAGAGGAAGCTGAGTTTTTATGAAGGGATTGTATGTACATATTTACATTTTGAGAATTGTACTTCTTCATTATAAAGGTTATTTGGCCTGGTATTTGTGTCAAATATTATTGTATAACTATAATCTGACATACATCTTTATACTTATTATGCCTTTATAAACTGCGTTTCTGGTATTTGTTTTTTGTTTCAGATATATTTGGAGATTCTACCTATATATGTAGATTCTCCATCATATATACAGCAAAACCTATAAGGTCAGTATTAATAAATGGTAAACATATTTATAAATGTTAAACTCCACATTATCTTGTTTTATATATTAATATTGAGTGTTTTTAGTGGCTAAATGATTGCAGGCAATTAGTAAATACAGACTATTAATGTTAATATTTCTGTCTTGCATTTTATATTTATATATGTATTTCTGTCCTATATGCACTTAAAGTACAGTATAGAACGTTATGTACGCCTACCTTTTTATACTGCAATGATTTGAGTGACTGACAGAGGGCGCCCTTTCTTCAGCAGCAATGACTGAGCACAAAGGAAAAGGTTAAGTTCATATTGAACCAAGGGGGTATTCAAAGAAGATTAAGATAAATATAAAAATGAACATACCTTTAGTTGAAATTGCCACAATAGTATTGCAAGGCACGTATGCTTTAGATTTGCATTTATTAAATCGTAATGAAATTATACTTCATTAGTATAAGGCCAGTATTAGTAATGATTATTTCTCAGGCTTAATGGGAGTGGGAGGTATTTGATCCAGTGTGAATAAGTAGAAAGACCTAGCGAAGTTAAGAGTGACTTAAGAGGAATGTTATGTTATTTCAACTTTCTGTAGTTTCTATGTAGAATGTACATGTTAGTTTTTCATTTATGTAAAGTGGCTGCTGCAATACGGTAGAGCTGGCTGTATTTTTTTAAAGGTTGCTGCAAAATAATAGCTTAAATTAACTGTCGGATCAAGCTAAGTTTGCAATTTGAATAAACAAACGGACTTAAAACGATTGTCGGTATTTTTTCTCGGTAGTATTTCATTTGGACTTTTCAATATGGAATATCTACGCTTCCATCTCTAATATTGAATCCTAAACGCTACAAAGACCCTCTCAGAGTTGGCTGGTATCAAGAAATGCCCATTTAATAAAGAATAGTTGAAAAGAAAAGTGCTCTATTTGAAACGGTCCTTGCTATTCTTCTACGATTCCTTTTGATTCCTCATTTCTATTTTGTCTGAAGTTATTTTATGGGGTTAAGGAAATAATAAATGTCTATCTTTAGCCGACAAAGGCATGTTTGGTATCAACATAGTCTTCTTGCTAGTTACTACCTAAAATATATGTAATAAGCTTAAAGGTATGCTGAGTCATTTCTGGAGTTTCTGGGGGATTTGACAGAATGGGGTTGTGATTAGTTACCGACAGTCAAGTGTCAGTCAGTGTCCCACCTCTTCTCCATATGGGCGGTGTTGCTGTGGACTTGACAAGATGCAGGATGCGTTGCCCGAGCATCAGTGGGTATTAGTGCAGAAGACTTCTCAGGATTATGAGTTTGTTCAAATATTTAATTTACATGAAGACATGAAAGAAAAATAATCTCCTAAAATAACCACATTTATGTTGATGTAAGCTATTTCACAACTTCTTTCATCTTCCTTTATTTACAGCAGCTTGTCATATCCAAGAAAGATAACATGCCTTACTAAATATTTCATGGCGATAAAAAAGTGTTTAAAAGTTGCTGTGTCAGCCTACCATGCAAACTTTCCTCAAAGCACTGATTCTGTTTGTCCAAGACTTTTCTTACCTAAAAGTGATTTTCTCTTAATGAGTTAGCACATTATGTGTTGCCTGGAACCCTTCAAATCATTCACTTTGAGTGTAATCTTCCATTAAAGGTGATTCACAGGGTCCTTTTGGTTGCTTATGGTTGAGGGCAGTGAATGATGTATGATTAATCCTGGCTCCCTTTGAAAACCACCGGCTAGCCCCGACCAATTCTCTAATTCAATTATCCTCGAAAGTCTTGATTGAAACATCATGCAGACATTAAAGCATTCCACACTGAAATGTTTCACTAAAGGCACAAGAATAACAGAGCAGCCTGGTGTATTTGTGGTGGATGCAGGGCCAGCTCTAGCCTTTTGGGGGTCCTAAGCAAAATATGGTTGGTTTTACAACAAATTTCCTGAAATTCTACACATTTTTAAATAGGGTGGAATTTTTTTATTTTTTATTTTTAGGCTAAATTCCTGCAATTCTACACATTTTGTCATGACTTATACCATGTTAATATGATATCTGAGTGAGAGTGACTAACAAAATCAATTGAGGCCCCCTGGGCATGTGCCATGTGTGCCCTGTCGGTAATTCGACCATGATTATGATAAGATATACTAAATTAGTCCATGCAAGATGGAAATGAGTCTTCTGCTTTTATCCAACCTGAAATTACAAGAGAAAAACTGCTGATGCACAACCAAATTCTGAAATGGCACCTAATGTTTTCTACTATTCTAACTCTCAACAGTAAGTTGAAACCCCGACTGAGTTCCTAGAATTATTTATATTTTATTTAAAATATGTGGATTGGGGGTCCCCTAGCGGTCGTGGGGCCTTAAGCGGTTGCTTATGTCGCTTATATCTAGTGCCGGCCCTGGACTGTAATGAGCCTGATTCTGTGAGTGGTGAGCAGTGAGAAGCGATGCTGTCTTGACTGTGGGCTAGCTAGCAGCAGACTGGTGGGTCTTCGCATCACAGAGAGGGGAGTGGTCTTTTGGACAGCTCAGACATTTCCATCATTGACCATAACTCATTGCAATCATGGCAGCCTATTAATAATGATAGGATCATCTTCATGTGGGAGAGTCTGGAAAATACTTTAGCAGAGTTGTGAGCCATGGACGTCACAAGAAGAAACAAGATGATAAAACACACTGTAGTCTTGGCAAAACAATCTCATATTATATTAACCACCATCATTAAGTATTAACTAAAGAATACGATCTATGCTCCTTTCATACTCTCTCTAACCATACGTTTGAATTTTTTAATCAAGGAAAAGCATGATGGATTTAATGGATTTGCATGTACAATGAAATAACTTTTTGTTGGACAGTCAATCCATGTAGTTAGGCCAAAGAGGCGTCTTTCAAAAGTTAAGAAATCCTAAGCCCCAAATTCAAATGAAAAATGCAAACTAGGTACGAAGTGAGGAGCATTTAAAACGTGCCAACTTTAGCACCTAGAGGCAGACCAGCAGAGATGAATTTGTATCAAAAGACCTCTCACATATATTCCTGTGAAAAGATTTACTGGATCAAGAGTGAATTCCTTGCCCCTCCAAGCGGTTACAGTTCTCCTTTGATGAAAGGAACCAAGCTGGGTTACTTGTTCCATCCCAAGATATCATCTTTCCTTCCTGAGAGAAACACACATTTGCTCTTAGTAAATCTTATTATTCTAGTGAATCCTGCCCCATCACCCCACAGATGCGTTCCAAATGGCATCCTATTTCCTACATAGTGTACTACTTTTGACCAGAGCCATGCGAGCCATGGTCAAGAGAAGTGCACTATACAGGGAATTGGGTGCCATTTGGGATGCACACTCTCACTCCAATAGACTCATTCTGGTTCATCTCTACAGACAGTATCCTGATGAGTCTTCAATCAGATCAGAGTGCTGTCTGGGAGAATTCCCTCAATACCTGCAGGATTAAGACGCTGATTGTCTGCCTGCTGTCCTGACAATGCTGGAGGGAGATGCTGCTCCCAGGAGGTTCTCATGAAGACAGACATGATGTAATCAATCTGCCTGCAGCGTTTAAACCTCTCTTTATTCTGGAAATGTTGCTCTACTCTTGGCCCCTGTCTCATGTCAAGAGCACACCACTTCTTTCTTAACATTACCAATAAAGGATAACATTTTTGCGGGACTAGTGGTGTTTTTTCCACGTTTTTCTGCTAGTAAATATAATGTGATTACTACTCAACTTTAGGGGAATGGTGTAGTTCATAAAAGTTCCAATCCTTATGAACTACTTCCTTACTTTATTTGGTAGTGTGATGCCTGTTTTTGATTAGACACACATATGGGAGCATGGATTTATTTTAATAGGAAAATTGTCAATCAGTGGTGAGTGTTTTGTATGTAGTGAAGTCAAATGTTATTGTTGAATAACAACAGTTCGACCGATGCATTCGGGGTATTAGTCCAAAGTGGCAGTTTGAGATCAGTTCATGGCTGTTTCTTGAGAGAAGATGGTATGAACAGCGATTGTCTGTCTGACAACACGAGGGATTTCCGGCTGTAGGTTAAAAGTGACTGTGGGTTGATACACTTCCACAAGTCCAGAGCCATTAGGGTATGGTAGGGCCCAAACTGCAGTCTAGGGACTGGATCTGAAAGACAGAAATAATACACTAAATACTGTTGTTGAGGGACTGTCGTCTTCATTTGCGTGTTTTCAAGAGTACCACTCTCTGGTTGTTATCTCATGAGAGCTCTTAGATAATAGCTGGTACAGTATATAAAACATGGCCTACTAAGTGACAAGGGCATTGTTGTTACCTGTTTTTACTCCATCCACCATTATAGGCATTCCCCCAGCCGTTTTGTTCTGACTTGTATTCTACCTGATTCTACCTGATCCTCCTCTGATAAAGGTAGTTGCTTAACACAGCATCACATCTTCCAGTCTAGCTGCTTATTGTCCCTCTCACACCATAAAGTGCTGGCTTCATTGATTGTCATAATGTGATGTAGTCTGCATTGAATTTGTCCAATGTGTCTTTTTTCTGTTCAGTGTTCAGTCTTGTCTCCCTGCTGTGCTTCCCTCAGTGAAGCTTATTGATTTGATTCTACTCACGGAACAATCAGGCAACAATGTGCTGCATCATTTTTGGTCCTGGGCACATTTTAAGCCTTTTATTCCTGGGGTCTGCGACCTTTCAGGTAACAGACGTAAAATGAAACATAACAGGATAATTATGCGACACCCCTGTGAACTTTAGTCAACAATGACAGTGGTAGACAATGGTAGACAGTGGTAGACAGTGGTAGACAGTGGTAGACAGTGGTAGACAGTGGTAGACAGTGGTAGACATGGGGAAAAACAGCCAGTGTAAAAAAAAAACAAATAAATGAAAGGACTTTTTGACTAGTGAAGCAGTCCATGAAATTGAAGTTTGAAGAATTGAATGACTTTCTTTGTTCTTTTTGAACTGTGGGGGGAAAAAGGGAAAGTGGATTGTTGTACCTCCCTTTCAAAGGTACTGAACCCTGCAATCAAACCATGCCTCATACGTTGGACATATGTTGGCATTTAATGCTTAGCTTATGTGTTAGCCATGGTAATTGGGAGGTATCAGCGGTATTAACTGTTTCTGGTCTCCCTAAAGCCATGTCTATCCCCACAGCACTGCAGATGTTCAGCAGCTTACCTAGTGTGTACCCAGAGGCCAAGGACAAACCCTAGATAGGTGGGACTATAGACTGGTACAGTGAATGTGAAAGAGACATTTAGAAAGCATCAAGGTTCTGTCTTTTTAGATGTCTGCATTGTAACTTGCGGTCAAATATATTACCATTTTCTGCCATGTCCTGAGGGGGGAAAACAATAAATGAAAGAAAGTAATCAAATTATCTGGAAAACATATTAACTTTGTTAAGTTATATTGAGTGCCATTTCTCCCCCTGGCTACTATTTATGTTTTAACTGGAAAGGAGCAAGAGAGATTCTTAAGGTATTCAGTGTTGTGGTGACCTCTGTGTAATCCAACTTGGCACTCTCCTCATTGGGTGAGAGGGGACATGAAACACTGTGTATGTTTTCCTTTTTTCCACAGGCATCTGTTGTGGCTGAGCAGTTCTTACAAGCACAGTTCTAATCCTGATACTGCCTAGCATACATGACAGCAGCAAGAAAGAGAGCTCAGCTAGTCCTTCTCAGCAGCTCACCTCCAGTCTGCAGACATGAATGACATCAAGTTGGCTCTGCTGGGCAGCGAGGGAGCAGGGAAATCAGGTAAATGCCTGAATGAATAATGTATGTGTTTGCATCATTAAGTATTTCTTTAACTGCCTAGTTTCTTGTATTTGACTGTAGAGGCTTGCAAGGTCTCCTAAATGAACAGAACAATTGAACTGCTTATTTCTATGCTTTGCATACGAACGTGTAATTTCCCTCAAGGTAAACAGTGTAACATTCTACAGTGTAGCCGTGACCAGAGGGAAATGATCACCTAGACAGATAGATAGAGATCGCTGCATGAGCTCCAAGCACAATGTTTTTAGATCATAACTCTAGAAGAGGAATGAAGTTGCTAGGTTTATGTAAGGTCTTGGAGAGAGGAAATTTAGATTGATGGTTGGAACATGCATCTAATTGATGAGGAATACGTTTTCTTGTAAGGCAGGGGAAAGTGCGATCCCTCAGGCTAACTGGAACATGTTCACCCAAGGTCTCTTGAGAGAGAGAGAAATGATACTGTGGTAGAAACTAATAAAAGTAGATGCAGGATAAAGCCCACTGCAGTGTTCAATCTACATGGAGGGGAGAGTGGAGAAGTGCAGAATAGGAAAACACCATGACTGAACAGCCCTGTTTTAGCTTACCAAACAACTGTTCAGGGTTCCACTACCAAGACCAAAGTATCCAAGCCTAAATTAAACTATTTGTTGTTTATGTTCTTGTTTCCTGTATATTAATACGCCTGTCTTACCCACGTCACATTTCTCCCTCTCCAGCTGTTCTGGTAAGGTTTCTGACAAAACGTTTCATTGGAGAGTATGCCTCCAACGCCAGTGAGTACACAGATTTCTCACCCATATTTAAAGTAGGGTAGTAATGTTTTTACAATGTCATATAGATATGCTCTCAGGACATAAAAATGCAATCTGTTGTATTCACAGTTACAGTCTGTTGCTACTGGCTGTTCACCAATGTCGTCAACTTAGGGAGTAAAACGTTTTATTACTTTATTACCCCTGGGAGTCTGACATGAATTGAAACACACATACTGCACAGTACAAGATCCACCAGGAAGTTAAGTATAGTTCACTCAGGCATTTTAATTATGAGTGAATTTTAAGTAATCATTTACTGATTTGACTATTCAAATGATTCTTCAAGTTCACATATAGTATGTGTTAACGCATGTTTTGGTTTAATGTGATATGCTTGGCCGAGGGTAACTTATAATTTCTGAATGAAGTCATTGGCATGTTGACATGTTCCCATTAGTCATCGCTTGTTTAACATGCTGGAAGATGGCTGCATTTGATGTTACAGTTTACACAGGGGCATATGACCTTTCCCTTAAATTAATTAACTCAGTCTACTTCATCAGAACAATCATGGCCTGGATGTTTGAGGCTTACAGTAATCATTATTTCATGGGATAAGTCTGTACATTACTATTTACATCAGATATGAACTATTGCACGTTTCCTATTACAATAAGTATGCTTTGAACTTGTGTTACAGACTCCTTATACCGTAAAAGGCTCTCCATCAAAGGAAGACTGTTACACTTGGAAGTATTTGATCCGTGTTCACAGGTATCTGATCTGTTCCCTGCATATATTCATGTGTTTTTAGCTCATGCCTAACATAGTAGTATCTAATGGCATGGGAAATAGATTGTATGTTGTGTTCTGATGTGATTTATGATAATCCCCTGTAGCTCAGAATACACTAGACACAATGATCAGCCCTTGGAAAGCAGAGACAGGCAGCACTAGAACATGTTGACTGCTTATGACAGCCGCATTCGGTACCCTTCATTCCCAAATGTTGGGTTTTATTATGATCCCCCCCCCCCCCCTGCATGTGCCACGTCTATTTCTATGGGCACAAGCACTGTTCATGACAAACTGTTCACACCCCTAATGTTGGTGGAGAGAATCTTGCAGGTTTAAAGCTTATTTCCAACCACTCCACACATTTTGTCATGGGGTGCAAAGAAAATGAAAGAGTTTTAAAGCAAATTTTCTTGCAATTCTATACAATTTGCCATGTCTAAGGTGTATTCGTGATATTTGAATGATAAAACAATTACAACAATATCTATGGGTTAAAAAAACGAAATAAGGGGCCTCCCGGGTGGCGCAGTGGTTAAGGGCTCTGTCGTAACCGGCCGCGACCGGGAGGTCCGTGGGGCGAGGCACAATTGGCCTAGCGTCGTCCGGGTTAGGGAGGGATTGGTCGGTAGGGATCTCCTTGTCTCATCGCGCACCAGCGACTCCTGTGGCGGGCCCGGCGCAGTGCGCGCTAGCCAAGGTTGCCAGGTGCACGGTGCACGGTGTAGCCTCCGACACATTGGTGCGGCTGGCTTCCGGGTTGGATGCGGGCTGTGTTAAGAAGCAACCTGGTTGGGTTGTGTATTGGAGGACGCATGACATTCAGCCTTCGTTTCTCCCGAGCCCGTACGGGAGTTGTAGCAATGAGACAAGATAGTAGCTACTACAACAATTGGATACCACGAAATTGGGGAGAAAAAAGGGGTAAAATAAAAAAAATAAATAAATAAACATTTTTTTAGCTGACATGTTCATCTGGACATTTCTGACAAGTTATAAATAGCAATGACTGACATGACAAGAGGAACTGATGATGCACTACCCAATTTCAAAATGGCACCTTGTGCAGTCTACTATTACAACTTTCAAGAATAAGTTTAAAGCCAGACTGAGTCAGCCAGACTTCTTATCTTGTTTCTCATTGTTGAGAAGGAACCTGTAAGTAAGCATTTCGTTGGATGGTGTATACCATTTGTATCCCGTACATACGACTAATACAACTTGAAACTATAATTTCTAAGTGTCAGTGTTATCCAGGCTCCTTTGGACATCCCTACCCTAAACCCTAACCTTAACCCCTACCCTTACCCATAACCATAGCCTTTACAAATGTCAACTTCAATGGTGTATGGGATGTCAGATATCATGGACCAATTTGTAAGCTCCTGTGGCAAGTCTTGTTCAAGTTGACAAGATGGCGCCGACAGACACGGTTGCCCCGTTTTTAGGTCAAAGACAACTTTGTATAAGCATTTCACTGCACCTGCCATAACACCTGCAAGTCTGTGTACGCGACCAATAAACGTTGATATGATTTAAACACAAGCTTGTACTCAACAGCTTCACCTCCCATTACTTTTCTCATTTTCCATAGTTCTCTGAGGGGTGAGGCTACCTAATAAAATGAACCTCCATTAAATAGTTTAAAGGTTTTGCACAGTTACCCTATTTCCTGTAAAGACCGACGCTGGAGATGAGAAGCAGGTACAGGGAGACAACATTTAATCAGGAACAGACAGGTAACACAACAGGACCAGCGTCAGCACACGGGTAAACAACGACAAACGACAATTAATGCTGAAGCCGGGAACAGAGCGGGGAACCAGACAGATATAGGGGAGGTAAACGGAGGTGATTGAGTCCAGTTGAGTCCAATAATCGCTGATCCGCGTGACGGGGGGAAGGCAGGTGTGCGTAATGATGGTGGCAGGAGTGCGTAATGCTGGGGAGCCTTTTCCCATGTAAAATAGGCTTTGAGTGACCAAAAGATCATTCATAATATTTTTTCCATTAGTTTCCATAAGTCAGGTAAGATGTGTGAGGATGTGTTTGTGATCTGTTGTCCACACCCTGTCCCCTGCCCTGTCAGAGTGGAGAGAGCAAATGTATCCTGGAAGAGCCGGTGGAGTGGGCCGATGGATTTATCGTGGTGTACAACATCAGTGACCGAACGTCCTTCCTCAACGCCCAAAACATCCTATGTCAGATCAAAGAAGCCCGTGGAGAGAGCTGCAAGGGGTGAGTGACTGTGACCTGCGACCCAGGGCCTGATGCCTACCGGAGGGAAGGGATTGGGCTTTGATGAATTAATGATTCCTATTCCTGGACAGACATTTATGCTAACAGGGACACACACACCAGTTAAAGTGGCAGGCTCCAACATGATTTTAACATTGTTGTACCATAGAGAGAATAGAAGTCGAAGTGAACACAAAAGGCTGTGTCTGTGATAGAAGTGTAGGCTTTTCCTTCTTGATAAACATGTTTTCTAGGATTTACAACCTCATTGCTCGACTTAGTTAATTATATGAGTAAATTATTTCTCATGTTCAATTGAATTTGCCCAGAATGGCTTGTATCCAATTATCTCAGAGGCGTTAATTAAAACATGATTAAATACTAGAGGAACTATTGGGATTCCACTGGACATTTGTTACATGACTTTAAGTGAAAGTAGGTTGCAGCCAGTCGACGGACACTGTGTGGAAGAGTGAGCTGGGACAGCTTGAGATGATAAAGACTCACATATGGCTCACAAAATGACATGGGTGGTCAGGCCTAATTTGTGTAGTGGGATTTTACTTCAGCTGGGTCCTGATGGTTTGACACTCCATGAAATAGATGTGAAGCAGAAGTCACCCTCGCTGTATATCAAAAGAGCACTTTGGGCGAAGGTCTGTCTGCATTATATAAACTCTCTGAAACTTCACTGAAGCCACCACTTGGCCTACTTGGTTCGTTTTCCTTTGATACTGTGGGCTGCTTCAATAAACATTTCAGTAGTTTATACAGCCTTACTAATTCAGATGAATGTGATGAACGTCAGATGAAATTCATGATGAGTCAGAAGAAACACATATTTTGATTAAGTTGATGATCATTTTAAGGAGGGAGGTTTTTTGACCCTGGTGTGCCTGTTTTGGACAGAGAGATGGACATCCCAATCTGCCTGGTGGGGAACAAGCAGGACCTGTGCCACGCCCGTCAGGTGTTTGAGGAGGAGGGTTGTGCTTTGGCTCAGGAGCACAGATGCCACTTCCAGGAGGTTTCTGCAGCAGAGGACTACCTGGAGATATCCAACCTCTTCACCAAGCTCATCCGCCACGTCATGGATCACCTGAAGTATCGGGCCGACCTCCGCCGCTACAGTGGCTCTAAGTCCATGGCCAAGCTCATCAACAATGTCTTCGGAAAGAGGAGGAAATCTGTCTGAAGGTAGGGTGCTCATGTGGACGTTGATGGGATGTTTGATTGGGATGACTTGTGTTTATATATTGTGGACGCCTGGGTTGTTGATTCTGATGAACACTTATTGTGATAGGGACAGGGACAGCTCTGTAAGTTTGAATGACATACGTCATAGTCCAGACTTTACAGTGGTGGAAAAAGTACTCCAATGTCATACTTGAGTAGAAGTGAAGATGTCTTAATAGAAAAGTAAAAGTGAAAGTCAACCAGTAAAATACTACTTGAGTAAAAGTCTAAAAGTATTTGGTTTTAAACATACTTAAGTATCAAAACTAAAATTATTAATAATTAAAAAAGCCTTATATTATGCAAACCAGATGACACAATTGGTATATTTTTATTTATTTACGGATAGCCAGAGGCACACTCCAACACTCAGACATTAATTTACAAATGAAGCATTTGTGTTTAGTTGGTCCGCCAGATCAGAGGCAGTAGAGATGTCAAGGATGTACTCTTGATAAGTGTGTGAATTGGACCATTTTCCTGTCAAAATGTGACAAGTACTTTTGGGTATCAGAGAAAATGTATGAAGTAAAAAGTACATTATTTTCTTTAGGAATGTAGTAAATGTAAAGGAAAAAGTAGTCAAAAATATAAATAGTGAAGTGCAGATACCCCCCAAAACTACTTAAGTAATACTTTAAAGTATTTTTACTTAAGTACTTTTGTTGATTGTGTAACATCTACGTATTTAGCAATGACTGACCCTATTTAGTGTCATGTTTGTCATGTAATCAAATAATTGTTAATGAATTACTTTCCAAAAGTAGTTATATGGATCAAAGAGCACAACATATTTGAGTTTGCATCAAGGAATATGCACCAATGTCTACCTCTCAGAGGGGACAGTAATAAGGTGAGAATTATGGGTAACACTAACAACATCTTATGGCATATGACTTCACATAAATCCTATTGAATTTCTGCTGTGGCAGTATTACATGGGCTGTTTCTAATTTTAAGCTGTAACAATGGGTAAAATTGCTTTTCCGTGGAAAGGAACGTAAGCAGCTAGTATATTCATTCCCTACATAGCAGTAAAGGAATGTGCAGCTATTTGTTTTGCATGTACATATTCTGTTGATTTCCTGTATTCAATGTGTTTGCTGATGTATCACAACTTTGGATAGTACAAGCAAATGTCTGTGATTGTGTTTTGCATAAAAACAAACGTTCCCTCTCATTCTTGATTCTAGTTGAAAATTACCCACTGGGCACAGATGTCAATTCAACGTTTATTCCACGTTGGTTCAACGTGATTCAACCAGTGTGTACCCAGTGGGTGATTATGCCTGGTGTGGACCAACTTGCAATAAAATAGCTATTTGGGGGTATTAGTATTGTGTGAATTATTCAATGAACTAAATAATGTCCCATTTGTGTTATGTGGTTTAAAGTTAATGATTCAGCTACACTCCAATAGTTTGTTCTGGTGAAACACCTTGCTTTTTTTCATCCAATAATTTTGTTGAATAGTGCTTTGAATATGAATCGAATGCAAAACAACCCACAATTAGCATACCAGTCATTGCTTTGGAATCTCATTAGAACTATGTGCCGATTGTTGGTAGGATAATGTGTATACAACCCAGCTCAGACCTGCAAGGCTTAACTGCTGTGCTTGGATTTCAGGGTACTGTTTGCATGTGATCAGCTATCTCATCTAGTGATTATTATCTTTGCAAAAAGCAGAAACATTGATTTAACTCAGCTTGTAATGTCTGTCTTTAGCATGTCTGTTCAAAATGTTATCCCTAAGTTTGAAATGCTTTTTTTAGTTTGGCTCAGTTCTTAATAAGGAATTTAATATCACAATAATGTTGTCTTTTCCATTCTGTTGTATTTAGAAAATGTGGTCATACGTTGAGACAATAAAATTGCAAAAGTATATTATACAAGCATCACTCTTTCAAATGTACAACCATAATTAATGTTTACAATGGACAGTCCAAGAACTGGCAAGATGTCCAAACAGTGGAAGCTATTAAAGTGGGGGACTCAAAGGAGCTCTGGAATCTAGTAACACTTACAATGTGTTTGATGATGTTGCCTTTACTTTTAAGATTCATTAAAAGTTGTGCTACAGTAACAGGGATTGCATTTAGTCAAAAATAATGTTGCTGTCATCCTCATAAACTGCCAACTTGGCAGTTAGGTAGGTCTAAAAATGTGTACTAAAAGGAGATCCAAATACCACTGCTTATCACATTTAAACTGTATTGTTCCCTCCTAAGCTGATAATTGGAAATATGAATTTTTGAATTTTACAGAAATGGAATTGTAACATTAGATACAAAATAATAAGAAACATATTGACGGCAAACATTTTTTATATCACTTTTCTCCACTAGATGGGGACTAATCACCATGTAGGCAGATAGGCCACCCTGTGAAGTTTGCATACGTAAACTATAGTGCTATTCAGTTTGACTCACCATAGTCATAGACTTATTCTTATCTTCATGAAATGTGTGAAAATAAATAGGTTTACTATTCAAAACATTCCAATGTATGACAATTTGTATACCGTAACAGCAATACATTAATTATGTATTTCTATAAGAATATACATTTCCTTTAGTAGAGCATTCAAATCAAGTGTTGCTGTTGGTAGAGAATATTATATGATGCCAGATTTTCACTGCGCTTTTTTGTCCCTGTTTAGTATCCGTAGTACACCACCTTTCGCATCACACAAGAAAAGTTAAGGAAAGTGGCTCTTGCGATGTCACTTGATTCCTGGTTGCTAAAGAGACTGTAACGTTGGAAGAATACAATAACGGATCTCACCGTTACCCCCAACAAACAAATATAAGGTAAATGCATGTGAATAGATTAATAGGATTTAAATGAGTTAGTTATGTTTCAATGAAAAGTAGGTCGTTTGCATACTTCTCGCTGTTGCCATGGCAACACACGCAAAAGCAGCAGTGTGTTTTGTTTTGACTAGCCTCTGCAGTTTTTTCGCTAATGACTAACATTAGGTAATCTTCATTAATAATGTGTAATTATGTAGCTATATATTACGTTTTGTGGCGGTGGCTACATATAATTAAATTAATTCGAGATTAACGTTAATCTAGTTCAGGGATGGGCAACTCCAGTCCTTGGGGACCGGAGTGTCGGTGTCACACTTTTTCCTTGCAAATAGAGCTGATTAGACTAATTACATTCTAAACTGAAGATCATGATTAGTTAATTATTGGAGTCAGGTGTGTTAGCAGGTGCTGGGACGAATGTGTGACACCAATCCGTCCCCCGAGGACTGGATTTGCTGATGTAGTTATTGATTATTTTGAGGAGTCCTGTAAATTAGCTTGCTTATTACTAACGTTAGCTCTATTTCATCAGTGAACTAACTGTATGTGGAAAAAAAGTTACCTAACAAATAGGCCTAAAACTATTTTCCCAACATAGTATATTGTAGGTAAGTAGTCTTTGGTGTAAAGTATTTAAGTAAAAATACTTTAAAGTACTACTTATCGTTTTTTTGTTATCTGTACTTTACTATTTATATTTTTTGACTACTTTTACTTGCCTACATTCCTAAAGAAAATAATGTACTTTTTAATCCATGCATTTTCCCTGACACCCAAAAGTACTCATTACATTTTGAATGCTTAGCAGGACATGTAAATGGCCCAATTCACACACTTATCAAGAGAACATCCCTACTGCCTCTGATCTGGTGGACTCACTAAACACAAATGCTTCATTTGTAAATGATGTCTGGGTGTTGAAGGGTGCCTGCCCGTAGCTATCTGTGGATTAAAAAAATAATGTTTTAAATACAAGAACATTGTGCTGTTTGCTTATTAATATAAGCAATTTTATTTATACTTTTCATTTTGATACTTAAGTATGTTTAAAACTAAATACATTTAGACTTTTACTCAAGTAGTATTTTACCGGGTGACTATTACTCGAGCCATTTCCTATCAAGGTATCTTTACTCAAGTATGACAATTGGGTACTTCTTCCACCACTGTAAGTAGAAAACTAGCTATCTGACTTCATTTGCAGACAGAAAGCTGTTAAAAGGAATCCTTCAAACTCCATTCAATCAGTGCATTGGATGTTTTTAAACATCACACACATTAAAACACTACTATGCAGGTTTCATGCCAGATAATTATATTTAGCAGGAAGGGGTCATAGAAAGTTAATTGCTGCTTGTATGAGGTTGAAATAATTATGTGTTTCAAGCAGCTGGGTATTGGCTCCTCCTGCAATAATGCCTTTCTTGGTTAAGAATGTAATGTTCTTGTTTCATGGCTTCCTCTAATGACACGTTTGAATAGGCTAGGCCCATATAATTAGAACAGTAATTTAATAAGGTCTCTATGGCTAGGCCTACCAGTCTAAGATAAACTGCAGTGGGACGAAAAGCGTGAAGTTGATCGATCCCCGAGGGAGGCGCTGATTTCGTTTTTTAAAAATCTGACAGTGAAACAGTCTTATGACTATAAAATGTGTTGGCACCTTAAATTCTTGCAGAAATGTTTGATGAAGACTGAAATAAGATCAAAATCTGTTTTTTGAGTGCACTTGAAATATGCAGCATGCAATGTGAATTGTCTTGATCGTATGAAGAGGTAACTCCGTTGATCGCTTAGCCAATTTATTGAAAGCTAGTCAATGTTAGTCTGACTAGCCTAGCCAGCTATTGTAAATGTAAATTTGCCTGCTTAGGAAGCTGGTGTTTCATGAGCTATCTGTCGGTGAATTCCCATTTTGAATCATGTTTTGGCATGGTTATATGTCTCATTTCAAGTAACTATCTGCAGGCGTAGGCCTTCACACTTGTACGGGTTGAAAATGGCACATTTGGACACTGATAAGTGGCTAAATTGGAACGCAGTGGCTGTACTGTAATATACTATACATTACTTCACAGCTTTGCATGGGTTTTGACTTACAACCGTTGTCCTGAGCACCACGCGCGACAATAATTTGCCCCTATCCCTCCCACTAATTGGGCAACTTTTGCAAATGTTTTATTGTCTGAGTGAGGAAAATGCTGTAAATTACAAGGACTCTATTTACTTTGAGACGTTGAGGATTATAATAAATACAGCTTTGATGTCATACAAGCAAGCCAAACACCCGCAAGTCCAAATGTGCACTTCACGTTTCCATATCATTAAACTCATGTCATATACAGTGTCAATTTTTATGATCACTATGTTTGATGTACAGTTAAAGATGACATGGTGTTATACAGTTGAAGTCAGAAGTTTAAACACCTGTGCAAAATACATTTAAACTTTCACAATTCCTGACATTTAATCCTAGTAAAAAGTCCCTGTCTTAGGTCAGTTAGGATCACCACTTTATTTTAAGAATGTGAAATATCAGAATAATTGTAGATAGAAATAAAAGCTGAAATAAATCATTCTTTCATCACATTCCCAATGGGTCAGAAGTTTACATACTCAATTAGTATTTGGTAGCATTGCCTTTTTAAATGGTCTAACTTGGGTCAAATGTTTCAGGTAACCTTCCACAAGCTTCCCACAATAAGTTGGGTGAATGTTGGCCCATTCCTCCTGACAAAGCTGGTGTAACTGAGTCAGGTTTGTAGGCCTCCTTGCTCACACATGCTTTTTCAGTTCTGCCCACACATTTTCTATAGGATTGAGGTCAGGGCTTTGTGATAGCCACTCCAATACCTTGACTTTGTTGTCCTTAAGCCATTTTGCCACACCTTTGGAAGAATGCTTGGGGTCATTGTCCATTTGGAAGACCAATTTGAGACCAAGCTTTAACTTCCTAACTGATGTCTTGAGATGTTGCTAATATATCCACATCATTTTCCTCCTCACGATTCAATCTATTTTGTGAAGTGCACCAGTCCCTCCTGCAGCAAGCACCCCCACAACATGCTGCCACCCCCGTGCTTCACGGTTAGGATGGTGTTCTCCGGCTTGCAAGCCTCCCCCTTTTTCCTCCAAACATAACAATGGTCATTATGGCCAAACAGTTCTATTTTTGTTTCATCAGACCAGAGGACATTTCTCCAAAAAGTATGTCCCCATGTACAGTTGCAAACTGAAGTCTGGCTTTTTTATGACGGATTTGGTGCAGTGGATTCTTCCTAGCTGAGAGGCCTTTCAGGTTATGTCGGTATAGAACTCATTTTACTGTGGATATATATACATTTGTACCTGTTTCCTCCAGCATCTTCACAAGGTCCTTTGCTGTTGTACTGGGATTGATTTGCACTTTTCGCACCAAAGTACGTTCATCTCTAGGAGACATATTGCGTCTCATTCCTGAGCTGTAAGACAGCTGCATGGTCCCATTGTGTTTATACTTGCGTACCATTGTTTGTACAGATGAACATGGTACCTTCAGGCATTTGGAAATTGCTCCCAAGGATGAACCAGACTTGTGGAGGTCTACAATTTGTTTTGGCTGATTTCTTTTGATTTTCCCATGATCTCAAGCAAAGGAGCACTGAGTTTGAAGGTAGGCCTTGAAATACATTCACAGGTGCACCTCCAATTGACTCAAATTATGTCAATTAGCCTATCAGAAGCTTCTAAAGCATTGACATCATTTTCTGGAATTTTCCAAGCTGTTTAAAGGCAGAGTCAACTTAGTGTATGTGAACTTCTGACCCACTGGAATTGAGATACAGTGAAATAATCTCTGTAAACAATTGTTGGATAAATGACTTGTGTCATGCACAATGTAGATATCCTAACTGACTTACCAAAACTATAGTGTGTTAACAAAACATTTGTGGAGTGGTTGAAAAACAAGTTTTAATGACTCCAACCTAAGTGTATGTAAACTTCCGACTTCAACTGTACCTTGGCTTGTCTTGAACAGAAAAGCCTATATTTGTTATATTGTGAAGAAAGTTTACAGCGGCTCACACATCTAAATGCACTTACGACTCCCTTCTATGCGCACCAAAATTACCATCTGCTTCTCTGAATTGCCTTGAGAAAGCATAAAACGTAAATCATAGTCTACTGATGCTGAGGCGCTATAGTCCAGTGCCCTTTGTGACATAGCTACACGGCTCTGAGACCACCACCCGCTGGAAATGCACAGCCTGATCGAGCACCTACCTCCACACAATTCTCAACCAATGCGGCTCTGGTATGCGTCCTCTATTCATTTGAATGTGTTGACAGTTAGAGAAATAGCTTGAGCTGCACTGAGAAGTCTAAAAGTATGAAAGCCAATGGTCCAATATTCTAGGACACTGCTGTGCATACGCGTATGCATTTTGGACAATGATAAACACAACACTGTAAGATCATATTTTGTCATTTTGCTAGTCATGTTGGCGACACGCTTTCAAATGATGCCCACCCGACCCAGGTTGCAATTTATAATGGACCCTTTTTGGGTTGCGTAAACAACTGTAATTGTGTGAAGGTGAGGATGCAGGGCTGTGTTACAAACAAAACAACTAAATGTGATCTTGCTCTAGTTCCTCATCGGCACAGCTGGAAGAGCTCAAAATTGCACCTTTTATAGTTGAACACTCTTCTTTGAGTCATACAAGTTCATTGAAATTACTTAGGGACTGTGCACACTTTGGAGAGCTGTGTGGCAACATATAGATGTTGCACCTAACCCAACTTTTCCAATAATATTCTTATGTTACTGAATGTATCCAGAGTATTTTCAGATTTAGTTAAATGTGAAATGCACATAAAATCCAGTTTTATGTTTGGATTCAGTCTTGTCAGGTGAACTGTTGTGTCCTCACCTTTAATCATCATTTTTTCCCATAATCTCCAAACTGTTCCCTTTTCATTGCTACCATGGTTATACATATGCTTTCCATGTTTCTTCTGTAAGAAACATTTCAATTTAGCCCTATCCATACAGGCCAAATCCCATGAGTCTAAGGGTTAAGGAAACATTCAGTCATATAATTTGCATAAACCCCAAAAGGTATAGATAGAAATGTGTGTGTGTCATGCATTCTAGAATGGAGGTTTAAAAACAACAGCTGCATATTAGCCAACATGGCATATCCTACGCATAGCCTAAACCTTGCAATACAATCTTCTCTAAAAACAGCTGGGCAAAATGTATACAATGTGCTCTGCAATAAGATGACCAGAGTTTGATTCTAAATCAGATGAGTTCTCAAATGTCAGCAGCTGCCCAATACCATGGTCGGCACGCATAATGTTGAATGCATTTTAATATAAGATGTGGAGAATGATAAAGAGTCTGCAGGATTATAGAAAAAGCAGTTGGGAAATGAATGTTTGAGTTTCAAATGCTAAATGTCCAGCAAATTTTAATAGATTTAGGTGGTTTAAATGATTACTTTCTTACTAAACTTCAAAGTTGATGGTGCCAAATTCTTGCCAATCCATTATTCTACTACTAAATATGCATGTTTGCCATAGTGTACCTGTCATGCCTATACATTAGAACAAAGAACATCACATTTAGTGTTTCACCATTTTGAATAAAGAGACAAATAGCGAAGATGTCTCAGGCAGTATTTGAGGTATCTGTCATCAACACATGCTTCAGTGTCCCCCCCCCCCCCCCCCCCAAATAGTGATGGCAGGGCTAGTTCAAACTGCAGCAGGATGGTTCTCCTCACAGGTGAATGAATCAGCTGAGCCCATGCTTGGTGAATAGCACTTGATAGATCTCTGGGACCAGGACAAAGGAGAGGAGAACTGAATAGATCATGGGAGACATGAATGAATCAAAGAAATCATCACAGCAGAGGATTGTAGGTTAGGACCTAGAAAATAACATCCTGACAGTCAATTTTTTTTATTTATTACAATAACTGGGCTACTAGGGTAAGGATAGAGATATGACAATAACAAGACTACTAGGGTAAGGATAGAGGCAGGGTGCTCTGCATCCTATTCCAACTAGGCCTATTGACAGGGATAATGTAGTCTCAAAATCCCAACCCTTGGCAACACGGTGACTAGGGTCTGGTTTCCATGATGGACTCTTTTGGCATAGAGGAACTACGTCACTGCCTACGTCTATAAGGGTAGAAAAAATAACTGTGGACTCTCCCAACAGGGAGAGGCAGACATGCCAGAACGCTGCAGATGTTGATGCAAACTAGCCACTTGTGAAATGCACTCCATAAAAAACATCCGTGATCTCCATCTTGCTAGCTACTAATTTGTTTTTGTTGAAGTGGATAAAGTAGTGACGTAGGCAGTGACGTAGTTCCTCTGTCAAAAAAGTCCATCCTTGAAACCAGACCCAAGTCAAGTCTCTGCTTTGCCTAGGATCGGGTTTACAAGCATTTCTTTTGTCAGCATGAATGCCCTGATAACTGTATTAGCTTTACAATACTTGTCCTATAGATTTTTGTAGTCTTAAATTATTACTAATAATGATAGCTAAAGCGCCCTGTCCCAGAATGGCATGCTAGTGATAAAGCTACAGTATCTGCTGCTGCCAGCTAGCAACATGTCTGCTTATTTTAGCTAGCTAGCTACATTGCTAAAGCTACTGCGTTCTAAGTAAAGTTGGGAGTTATTTTACATTGATGGTATAATGTTTCTATAACTAAATAGATTACAAATATTAAAAAGACTTGATAGCAGTTTGTCGGGCAGAGATCTCTCGAGCTTTCGCCAGCTGTGTTTATGTATCTTAGGTACAGTGAACATGATTGGCAGATGTGATCAGCAGAGATGGTACCTGGATAGTAAGAGTTTTGATTGATTGATTTACTGTTTAGTACTTGGCAGCGTTTGCCTGTCCAGCTAGCAAACATACAAGTATGTATTTTGAAAACAATTGTAAGAATTAACATTGCCAGCAAACGGAAATGTGTTCATATGAAATACGCAAAATATAAAAAAAAAACATCTCCTCCCTCACCAGAAAGTGATCATCTCCAAAACTAAAGCAGATCCGATTTTTCGGCCCACCGCCTACAGAGGATAGTGCTGTCCAGAGTCATACTGTATATAGAGAGTTGGGCCAATGCATGCGGTCTCTGTCTGAACGTTCAGCAAGCGCCACTTTCTCCTCCATAGCCGCTGTTAATTGACAATTGACACGTCCGCATTGTGTTGCCCAGTCACGGACCAGGATGTCCTGCTCCCAGGCAGACTAAATAACTTTTTTGCCCGCTTTGAGGACAATACAGTGCCACTGACACGGCCTGCAACGAAAACTTGCGGTCTCTCCTTCACTGCAGCCGAGGTGAGTAAGACATTTAAACGTGTTAACCCTCGCAAGGCTGCAGGCCCAGACGGCATCCCCAGCCGCGCCCTCAGAGCATGCGCAGACCAGCTGGCCGGTGTGTTTACGGACATATTCAATCAATCCCTATACCAGTCTGCTGTTCCCACATGCTTCAAGAGGGCCACCATTGTTCCTGTTCCCAAGAAAGCTAAGGTAACTGAGCTAAACGACTACCGCCCCGTAGCACTCACTTCCGTCATCATGAAGTGCTTTGAGAGACTAGTCAAGGACCATATCACCTCCACCCTACCTGACACCCTAGACCCACTCCAATTTGCTTACCGCCCAAATAGGTCCACAGACGATGCAATCTCAACCACACTGCACACTGCCCTAACCCATCTGGACAAGAGGAATACCTATGTGAGAATGCTGTTCATTGACTACAGCTCGGCATTCAACACCATAGTACCCTCCAAGCTCGTCATCAAGCTCGAGACCCTCGGTCTCGACCCCGCCCTGTGCAACTGGGTACTGGACTTCCTGACGGGCCACCCCCAGGTGGTGAGGGTAGGCAACAACATCTCCTCCCCGCTGATCCTCAACACTGGGGCCCCACAAGGGTGCGTTCTGAGCCCTCTCCTGTACTCCCTGTTCACCCACGACTGCGTGGCCACGCATGCCTCCAACTCAATCATCAAGTTTGCGGACGACACAACAGTGGTAGGCTTGATTACCAACAACGACGAGACGGCCTACAGGGAGGAGGTGAGGGCCCTCGGAGTGTGGTGTCAGGAAAATAACCTCACACTCAACGTCAACAAAACTAAGGAGATGATTGTGGACTTCAGGAAACAGCAGAGGGAACACCCCCCTATCCACATCGATGGAACAGTAGTGGAGAGGGTAGCAAGTTTTAAGTTCCTCGGCATACACATCACAGACAAACTGAATTGGTCCACTCACACAGACAGCATTGTGAAGAAGGCGCAGCAGCGCCTCTTCAACCTCAGGAGGCTGAAGAAATTTGGCTTGTCACCAAAAGCACTCACAAACTTCTATAGATGCACAATCGAGAGCATCCTGGCGGGCTGTATCACCGCCTGGTACGGCAACTGCTCCGCCCTCAACCGTAAGGCTCTCCAGAGGGTAGTGAGGTCTGCACAACGCATCACCGGGGGCAAACTACCTGCCCTCCAGGACACCTACACCACCTGATGTCACAGGAAGGCCATAAAGATCATCAAGGACATCAACCACCCGAGCCACTGCCTGTTCACCCCGCTATCATCCAGAAGGCGAGGTCAGTACAGGTGCATCAAAGCTGGGACCGAGAGACTGAAAAACAGCTTCTATCTCAAGGCTATCAGACTGTTAAACAGCCACCACTAACATTGAGTGGCTGCTGCCAACACACTGACACTGACTCAACTCCAGCCACTTTAATAATGGGAATTGATGGGAAATGATGTAAATATATCACTAGCCACTTTAAACAATGCTACCTTATATAATGTTACTTACCCTACATTATTAATCTCATATGCATACGTATATACTGTACTCTATATCATCGACTGTATCCTTATGTAATACATGTATCACTAGCCACTTTAACTATGCCACTTTGTTTACATACTCATCTCATATGTATATACTGTACTCGATACCATCTACTGTATCTGCCTATGCTGCTCTGTACCATCACTCATTCATATATCCTTATGTACATATTCTTTATCCCCTCACACTGTGTACAAGACAGTAGTTTTGGAATTGTTAGTTAGATTACTTGTTGGTTATTACTGCATTGTCGGAACTAGAAGCACAAGCATTTCGCTACACTCGCATTAACATCTGCTAACCATGTGTATGTGACAAATAAAATTTGATTTGATTTCTAATAGTTTTTAAAACCAATGAAGATGTGCAGTGAAAGCATACTGTGTATGCAATTTGTTGACACCGCAACACAGTACAGACTTCCCGGATGCTAATCAATAAAAATGTCAGTTAAATTCACTGCTCTGTTTTACTTGTTTACAGCGGGTCATGACGTAGGGAATTGTCAGTCTCTCTCGTATTGGCACGTCTTCAATTTTCAGAATAAAGGTGTTAACATGGCGTCCGTTCAAAAACCTGGCCCAACTCTCTTAATATATGGCACTGCTGCTGTCCATAGGGTAAATACATTTGAATTCAATTACATACCCTCTTATTTAAAGGGGAGATCAAGCTGATCCTAACTGTTATAGGGCTATTTCTATTTTGCCCTGTTTATCAAAAGTGTTGGAAAAACTTGTCAATGATCAACTGACTGGCTTTCTTGGTGTCTATAGTATTCTCTCGGGGAATGCAATCTGGTTTCCGCTCAGGTTATGGATGTTTCACTGCAACCTTAAAGGTCCTCAATGATGTCACCATTGCCCTTGATTCTAAGCAATATTGTGCTGCTATTTTTATTGACTTGGCCAAAGCTTTTGATACGGTAGACCATTCCATTCTTGTGGGCCGGCTAAGGAGTATTGGTGTCTGAGGGGTCTTTGGGCTGGTTTGCTAACTACCTCTCTCAAAGAGGGCAGTGTAAGAAGTTAGAAAATCTGCTGTCTCAGCCACTGCCTGTCACCAAGGGAGTACCCCAAGGCTCAATTCTAGGTCACACGCTCTTCTCAATTTACATCAACAACAGCTCAGGCAGTAGGAAGCTCTCATCCATTTATATGCAGATGATAGTCTTATACTCAGCTGGCCCCTCCCCGAATTTTGTGTTAAATGCTCTATAACAAAGCTTTCTTAGTGTCCATTAAGCTTTCTCTACCCTTAACCTTATTCCAAACACCTCCAAAACAAAGGTCATGTGGTTTGGTAAGAAGAATGCCCCTCTTCCCACAAGTAGTATTACTACCTCTGAGGGTTTAGAGCTTGAGGTATACAAGTACTTGGGAGAATGGCTAGACGGTGCACTGTCCTTCTCTCAGCACATATCAAAGCTGCAGGCTAAGGTTATATCTAGACTTGGTTTCCTCTATCGTAATAGCTCCTCTTTCACCCCAGTTGCCAAACTAACCCCGATTCAGATGACCAATCTACCCATGCTAGATTACAGAGACATAATTTACAGATCGGTAGGTAAGGGTGCTCTCGAGCGGCTAGATGTTCTTTACCAATAGGCCATCAGATTTGCCACCAATGCTCCTT